>NC_084472.1:30590213-30900451 GCF_027409185.1 Cynocephalus volans | reverse complement strand
GCTCCAGGACGTCTGAAAATCTGTCCATCCACACCTTGCTGAACACGGGCCTACAGTTCCCCTGACACTTCTCTATGAGGTCTGTTCCCCTCCTACTTACATTTGACATGAGGTGGGCAGGGAGGAAGGCTGAGGACAAATATTTCAAGGGAGGAGATGTACATTTATGCTTATTCAATTTCCTTGCGCCCTGTTCTCTGTATCCTTTTTTTTTTTTTTTTTTTTTTAATGTATGAGAAAAAGCATCTTTCTTAATGATCCTGGAGAAGGAGTTTGAACTGTTAGCTACCATATTTCTGCAAATATTAACAAGGTCTTTTTTCATTTTCCAGACCAGGTTTACGAGACTACATGGTGAGTGACAGCTATAAGAAATATATAAAATTTTTACTGTCTAGAATACATGGATTAAGGAGTGCGTATAGAATATATTCTAGAAAGGGAGGGTGGAATGAAGGAGAAGGCATGGATTTTGCAAGGACTGGAAGAGAACCAGTCCGAGGGGTGGCGGCAGAAGGGGTGGGGTGGGGCGGGGTGGGCCTGGGTCCCTGGTACCTGATAGGCTTCATCCTGCAGCTTCTGTTTCAGGTATTCCTCCATCTTGAGCTCATTCTCCAGCTGCCGGACTGAGTCGTCTTCATAGCTCTCGTCCTCGGGCCGCACGTAGGGGTCCCCGTCTTCTGTAACTCTGAGAATAAATCACAGATGGCGTTTG
Organism: Cynocephalus volans; assembly: GCF_027409185.1. Taxonomy (NCBI): domain Eukaryota; kingdom Metazoa; phylum Chordata; class Mammalia; order Dermoptera; family Cynocephalidae; genus Cynocephalus; species Cynocephalus volans. The sequence goes on along the minus strand of NC_084472.1, from coordinate 30,899,736 downwards.
GGAGCAAATCTTAAAAGAGCAGTGTGAGTGGAATTCATGTGTTCTGTAGTTTTGTAGGCACATTTATTTCCCTTTAGTCTTCCAATTCACTTTCATGTCTTCTTTTACCTAAAGGAAAATTTTTTAATAATTTGGAGGTTCGGAGCAATATGTGATCAAGGTATGTTCATATTCAATTTTTCTATGACTGTCTGGTGATCACTGGTCATCTGTGTTTCTCTAGGGTTCACAGGAATGGGTTGGCTCTTTAGATGTTCTACAGTCTTAAAGGCAGACTTATATAAAGTTTTGCCAATCTGGGGGCTGTTTTGTTTTTTAAATGGAATTCAAGAATACTTTCTATAAGGAGAGTGAGCCCTCTAGTGAAATAATTCGTAAAGACATTCGTTCATAATTTGACCCTCTTTGTGTTAGACACACACACACCCTCCCACACACTCACGCTTTATTTTTTTTAGGAGAATCAAGTCTCAGAATATCAGCTAGTTGATGTTCTTGACCTTAAAAATTTATACTAGCTCTGAATCTGAAAAATCTGTTTCAATTGTTCAATTCCACTATGAAATAAATAGATAAGAATGACTTCATCCACTAATGTGGGCCACTATCTCCATCTGTTCACTCAGAACATGTAAAGCTCTTCATAAGTTCGCTCCCTAAATCATACGAATAAAATATTGTCAGGGTAAAACATGTTTAGACAGTACAGATACTAAAATATCCCTGAAAATAAAAGGAGTGGTCAGGGAGAAGTTTTTGGGCTAGAACGCAAATGTCATTGCTCGTGTTTATTTATATCTGCACAACATGTTCTCGTTATTTCTGGAGGTTTGGGGCCAGCCTGAATGGGTCGCGAGGCCTCTATGTACTTTTCCTCCCCAACACTGGGTCATGAGTTGAAGGCCGGGACTGCTATCCAGCATTCCAGGGACAGCAGATTGGATTGGCTTTAATAGTCTTGAATTTTAGGAGTAGGACAAGGGAATTTTAGGAAACCACGGTGTACATGCTTAATAATAAAAAGTCAAAAAGATATGTACTTCAGACAAAACAGATGACAATTAATTCACCATGCTGGGTAACAAACAAAACTATTCTAAATTATAGAGGAAAGGGCAAGAAAGCAAACTGAAATGAAAAGCAGCAGCATACTGCCATGTAAAATTATCCTATAACTATTTTGTTTTGATCTCACACTCTGTGGCTTCACAGCTGGCTTTCAAACCACATTTCTTCCTAATTCTCCATTATTACCAGTCTTTTACTCACTACTTGGACCGAGCATCAAAATGCCAGAAAGGCCTTGGTTAGTTTTTTCTTTGGGTCTTTAAAATGGCCAGTTTATTTTTGTAGACTACTCTGAAGTACTGTGCAGTGGTACTACTACTTTCTTCCCTCCTAAGCTGGGCTCTGCAGCTCTGTCCAGCTCTGCCTTTGTGTCTCCGCTTTGTTTTCCTCTGCTGACTACTTTGAGCTGATCGTGGTCACAGAAAGCCTAGTGGGAGTGTCACTGATTCTGCTAGCTTCTGTCAAGCTACACAAGCCTAATCGGGTGAAAATCTTTGCAAAATAAGACTTTTGAGGGTCAGATTTATATATATATATATATATATATATATATTCAATAAATCAACCAAACTGAATTTGTTTATAATGGGATTTTAGACATTTACTTATTTCAGTTGCAGGTGTTTCCAAGATGCTTTTTTACATCCACTTGGGACAGAGGTCTCTTTAGCATCATGGGGTCATTTAAGTGCAAATACAGTAAAGCTGGAAGACATATCTTGTAAATTAGTCTGTGAGTCCTGGAAGGGTGAAAATGGTTTTTAAATACTATTTTGTGTATAACTAGCACAGTGCCTTGGGCAAGCCAGGCTCTGTATAAGCACTGTTGGTTCAGGTTTTTAACAGTCTCCGGAAATTTTAAGGGGGAAAAGGCACAACGCCACGTTAAATGTAGCACCCTTCTACCTCTTCTGGTGGAAAAGTAAACTGCATCATTTCTTTGCAAAATAAGAACAATCATGTTTTTAGTTTTTTGTTGCTCCCTACAGATTGTTCTGTCACTGAGGAAATAAACTCCAACTGGAAGGTACTCACATGTCGCCGTGCATGGTGCTTGTGGTAGGTCCACCGTGAATGTACCCAGGCTTTCGGGCGTGGATTTGCGCTAGAAAAGCCTTTTCAGAGGTTGGTGATGGAACCAGATCCTCAAACTGAGTCCGTGCAAATTCAGAATCCACATTACTTTCTGTTTCACTCCCCACCTCTAGTAGGTACAAGTGAAGAAGTAGAAAACGACTTGTTAGATTTTTTTATGACCTGCAAATAAAGGACTTAGCTTAACATAAATCAACATGCCCTGTATAAAACATTAACCAGCTGTTGTACCTTAGTCAAATACATGTTAATTTTTTCATAATGAGAATTGATACTGACATGAATTATTATGAAGTCATTTTGTATACAGCATTTTGTTTTTTAATCTCACAAATGTTATGAGGAATTTTTGTGTCTCAGTAACTGACTTTACTCCTTAAACCTTCTACTTTTTACCCTCTATAAAATTCCTTATTAAAATTGTTGTTACTCTTGCTTAATCTTACTCTAATTTAGGAAATACAAACATAACTTACTACATTTGCTTAACAGTTCAAGGAATTATAAGAATATAAATTAATAGTACTTGAGACTTCCACAATAACTTTTTCATCATCATTTGCTAGGGTAAGTAGGTATCTGTCACTAATAATGATGTATTAACTACTGTCATTTTATCCTATTTGATAATCTTAATCTAAAATAGCAACAACAATTTCTGATTACTTTAATTCTTATTCAAAAGGCTTAAAGAAATTTAAGTCCAGGATTTTTTAAATACTGGTTTTATTTCTTATTGTTGTGATCTCAACTATAAGATCACAGTACTACCAGACAAATATCTCGCTAGGTGTGCTTTAAGGATTAGATGTATCAGTAACTGGAAAGATATTTACTTCCATATTCATGCTGCTAAAGTTTTTAAAACCCTGTGTCATAAAGTTAATCAAGGATGTGAAAAATCTCTACGAAGAGAACTACAAACCACTGTTGAGAGAAATTAAATAGGATACAATATGGAAATATATCCCATGCTCTTGGATCAGAAGAATTAATATTGTGAAAATGTCCATATTACCCAAAGTAATCTACAGATTCAATGCAATCCCCATCAAAATTCCAATGACATTTTTCCTAGAAATGGAAAAAACTATCCAGACATTTATATGGAATAACAAAAGACCACACATAGGTAAAGCAATCCTGAGCAAAAAAAGTAAAGCTGGAGGCATAACACTGACTTTAAACTATACTACAAAGCTATAATAACCAAAACAGCATGGTACTGGCATAAAAACAGACACATGGATCAATGGAATAGAATAGAGAACCCAGAAATCAACCCATACATCTACAGCCACCTGATCTTTGACAAAGGCACCAAGTCTATACACTGGGGAAGAGACTGCCTCTTCAGCAAATGGTGCTGGGAAAACTGGACATTCATATGTAGGAAAATGAAACTAGACCCATACCTCTCACTATATACCAAAATCAACTCAAAATGGATTAAAGAATTAAATATACATCCTGAAACAATAAAACTCCTTAAAAAAACATAGTGGAAACACTTCAGGAAGTAGGAGTGGGTATAGACTTCATGAACATGACCCCAAAAGCACAGGCAACTAAAGGAAAAATAAACAAATGGGATTATATCAAACTAAAGAGCATCTGCACAGCAAAAGAAACAATCAATAGAGTGAAAAGACAACCAACAAAGTGGGAGAAAATATTTGCAAAATATACATCTGATAAAGAATTAATATCCAGAATATACAAGGAACTGAAACAACTTTACAGCAAAACAACAAGTAACCCAATTAAAAAATGGGCAAAGGAGCTGAATAGGCATTTCTCAAAGGAAGATATATAAATGGCCAACAGACACATGAAAAAATGCTCAACATCACCCAGCATTCAGGAAATGCAAATCAAAACCACACTGAGATACCATCTAACCCCAGTTAAGATGGCTAATATCCAAAAGACTGAGAATGATAAATGCTGGAGAGGTTGCAGAGAAAAAGGAACTCTCATACACTGTTGGTGGGACTGCAAAATGGTGCAGCCTTTACAGAAAATAGTATGGAGGTTCCCCAAACAATTACAGATAGATCTACCATATGACCCAGCTATCCCACTGCTGGGAATATACCCAGAGGAACGGAAATCATCATGTCGAAGGTATACCTGTTCCCCAATGTTCATCGCAGCACTCTTTACGGTAGCTAAGAGTTGGAACCAGCCCAAATGTCCATCATCAGATGAGTGAATAAGGAAACTGTGCTATATCTACACAATGGAATACTAATGTGCTGTAAAAGGGAATGAAATACTATCATTTGCAACAACGTCGATGGAGTTAGAGAAGATTATATTAAGTGAAACAAGTCTGACACAGAAAGAGAAATACTACATGTTCTCATATATTTGTGGGAGCTAAAAACAAACAAATAAATAAATACACAAACAAATAAAGGGTGTGTGGGGGGGAAGAAGACACAACAATCACAACAATTCCTTGAACTTGTTAAGACAAGTGAACAGACATGATGTAGTGGGGAGCAGAGGGGAGAGATGGATGAGGGAAAGAGGACTGGGTAAAGGCACACAAAAATCAACTACAATGTATATTGAGAAGTTAAAAGAAAATTCCAAAAATAAAAATAAAAATAAATAAAAACTCCCTGTCATATTAGGGGGCTAAAGAGTGTCCCACAATTTTATGCTATTCATTTTCTGGGCAGATCTTTCTTTGGAGATACTGCAAAGGTAGATTTCAATTTTGCCTCATTCAAATAGTCATGCTTTCCAAATTAACAGTCTAAATAGGTAAAACATTTGACTCTATAAAGAAACATTTTGTTACTTTGGATCACCATACATGTGAACAGTGGCTATCTTTGGATTCTAGAATTATTGGTCAATTGAAATATTTTTCTTTATTCTTTTCTGCATTTTTCAAACTTATCTGCATTGAGTATATATTAATATTCTTCTAATAAGCAAAATATAAACATTACTAAAAAATATGAATGTACCAACAAAATATCACACAGATCTTTAGAAAAATCTTTTTATATTTGACTATGAGCAGATCTCCAAAAGAGGCCCCTAGCACTTATGGATCCCTCTGCAATAAGCAGACAAATGAGAAGGGATCAGGGACTCACCAGAATTCAGCTCTTTCACGAGAGAGGACATGGTATTAGTGATGGAATCCGCTGCCACTAGCAAGTCATTCCTTAAATTTCTCCTTGAACCTTCAGTGAAGAAGAAATAATAGTTTAAAAAATCAAAGCTTTTTCTTTTCTCCAAATTTTTATGTTGTTTGTCATTCCCATTAGTAACCTAAAGAAAGAAAACTTCTAAGACTTCTCTTTTTCAGAAGTGCTTTGGCTCATTTTCTGAAAGAATACACTGTGGCCCCTGATGTCAGAAGATATGGCTGATGATGGGGGTTTATATAACATATAATCCAAATTGGGACAATTTTGAAAGTGAAAGGAAACAGTATTAGTAATAAGACTGGGTGACCTGGCACAAACTGGGATGGTTCTAGCTAACCCATCACGTAAGGTCATCCTTGATAAGAATAATCCACACAGATGAAAAGTGTGGTTTTGCCAGGGGAACTATGCCTTCCTCGGTGCTGGTGTCATTCCAGCCATTACCTCGTGGCTGAACATATTGAACTCTGGTCTCTATTAGCACAAGCTTCATCTCCTATCAGGGTTCCCAGAGAAATCCATGCACTGAGTGTTCAAAAGGGGCAAGGATTCTTGCTCCTGCTGCCAAACCATGGGCAGATGCATGTCTGGTACACTGCATTGGAACTTAGACCATGTTGGAACTTAGTCTATGGTAGAGAAAGGTTATTATTATGTTTCAGGGATGCTAAGAGTTAAATGGATATTTGTGGGCTGGCTTGGGAGTAGGGCAAAGATGGAGATGGGCTAAAGGGCTACTCACCATAATGTCTTTGGACAAAAGAGTTCAAGATTCCAAATCCCTGACTTACAAATGAACTCTTTATGAACTAGGGGCTCCTACAGGCCACATTTCATTCTGTTATTTCTCAGAAAGTAATAATAAATAAGTAAAATAATAAATAAATTTAAATTTAAATATCAAAATAGGTAGGTGAAAACATTTATAATAGAAAGCACAAATTGATTTAAAATACTGTAGATTTCTTTAAAATATGAGTTAGGGAAAAGACATTTTTCCTTCTAAAAATTAGAAAAAGAAAGTTATTTTGTGAATTACATAAAAAACCCCTCAAATTATATTCAGTACTTAGAAGAAAAAGCCCTAATAAGAACTCTCTCATTTCCCTCAAAACAGAGAGTCCATCATTCTCTCCTATTAAAAAGTTTCAAGATTTTTATCCCTCATTTTTTCTCATGCATTAGTGTCTGTTTCTTCACACTTGTCAAAAGACAAAATTACAACAAATTTATAGATCTCAAACCATTTTTATTTGTGATTCTATAATCGGGCAACACCTCATTCTTAAAATAGGACGTTGTTCCAAGGAGCTGAGCAGAAGAGGTTGGCTTTATAGACAGAAAAGGGCTGAGAAACGTAGAAACAGAAATCAAAAGTGCATTGGTCATTTCAAAGTTACTTTCCTAGTAAAGGTTAAAGCAGAAGGGACTTCCTTATTAAGGAAGATTAATTCCTTATTAATTAAGACTCTTTAATCTTCCTTATTAAGATTGGTCTGTTCAGGGATTTGACTATAATATCTCTCTTTCTTGATTTCTTGGGAGGTCAGATAAACAACTTAGTTTTGGCTAGGTGGTGTGGAACTTCAGCAAGAACTCCATTCTGATTTGGTCTGTTGGGTCTAGTGCAGGAGCTCAGCCCAAACCAATGGCCCTCTATAAATTTTGTTTAACACACTGTTCCTATCCCTGGATGTTATCTATGTTAAAAATTGTTTTTTGTTTAATCTGCTGGGCAAAAGGGAAAATTTATTTAAATTTGTACTTCTACAATTATTTGTGAGGTTGAACATCTTTTTGTATTTTTATTGGCAATTTATATTTCTTCTGTCTGCTCATATCCTGTTTTTGTTATGGGGATTTCTTTTTCTCACTAATAGCTGCATGCTTTATGTATAACTGAAATTATGAAACCCGATTGCCACATATGCTGGAAATGGTTTTCTCAAGTTTGTTTTTTGTCTTTTGACTTTATGTTTCACTTTGCCTTAAAATTTGTAGTCACATATGTCTCTTTCTTCCTTAGACCTCTATGTGTGGGCCTGGAGGGATGTTCATGATATATTGCTCATTTAAAGAAAATGCAAATTGCAGACCTGAATGCAATGCATGATCTTATTTATGTGAAAAAAAGTATGTGTCTGTAAACACACACTTAAAGACATCTATTTATATATGAGGATACTTCAAAAAGTTCATGGAAAGATTTGTATTATGTTTTAATTCTATTTTCCCACAAACTTTTTTTTTTCTGGCAGCTGGACGGTATAGGGATCTGAATCCATGACCTTGGTGTTATGAGGCTGCACTCTAACCAACTGAACTAGCTGGACAATCCTATTTTTCACAAACTTTTTGAAGTACCCTTGTATAAGCCAAAAGTTGGGGAAGGACCAAGCTGTTAATAGTGATCGCTTCTGGGAATGAAATTGGCTGGGTGAGGGTCTGCAGGAGGATTTTTTTTTCTTACTTTCTATAAATTTAAAAAGTGATGGTAAGAAAAAGTTTTAAAAAGTGTTAAAAAAAAAACCCATTTCTAAATTAATAAAATCACTTCCCTTGGGGTCTCTTGGCCATGTGTAAATGGATCTGAATCAGGACTCTGTAAAATGACTAAATATCCTTCTCAGTCACCTCAGAGCTAAAGAATTGGGATTATTTAATCTCTGTCTTAATTTTGCTTTAATGTAAAGAGAAGACAGCAGGAAATAAGATCTTTCAGAATTTTTAAATGGATTATATTTATAAAGTTTCCTAGGATATTGGTAAAAAGATTTCTCTTTCCTTGATGCACAAAGATGGACTAAAAAATGGGGCAGGGTAATAGAAGCCAAAGGAAGGTAAACCGGTGAAGTGAGGGACAGATTCATGTGCATGGCTCTGACACAACCCATGGAATATCCTAGAACACTCAAGTGTGGCTCTGATGACTCTCAACCACTCCATAAACCTTGGTAGCTTATTTGCCACATCAAAGCAGACCACACCAAAAAATAAAGCCACTTACTTTGTGCAAAGGCTTCTTGCACGTCTCCCCCTACCCCTGTGAGAGAGTCCTGAGGCGTGTGCGTTGGGGTGGAGCAGGCCGATGCTGACCGGATGGGCATGGGGATTGGCCTGCTGGTGGTGTGGCTGGGGGAGGAGCGCGGGGAGCCTGCCCCCTGAGTCTGGAGAGACAATGCAAGTCGTTAATTTGTTTTCCCAAGCAAATGCCATATGCCAATCCCAGTGCCTCAGTCAAATGTTAAAAACAGTGACAATGAAATTCCAAAACAGGAGGAAACCCTAGGTCATTGAGATGGTAAGCCTGAACCTGAGATGCAGGTGCAGATCATTTAGGACCCTCCTATGTACAATGTGAACTTTTCTTATATATAATATGGGTTAAATATTGAAAGCTAAGAATATTAGTATAGCATTGTTCTACAATACAGTATTAGGTGTGTGACCATATGATGAAGCTCTCGTTAAATACAGATAATGACAAGGTGTGTATATTTTCTTCTTGAAGGAAGTTCGTAGAATAAAAAGATATTAAGCAAAAGTTTTAAATAAAAACTAGGAGACTATTTGGGAGGGATATGATTTATATGCTTCCTAAATTTCCAACATTTCTGTCCTGGCATCATCTTTGGAGGATAATTCACAGTTTAAATTGTGTCTTGCAATAGTGTGCATATTAAGCCTCAAACTAAGAAAATGTCTTTCTCTTCACCTGTGAAAAAGCAGTATTCTATCAGGACAGTAGTAAGAATAGTAGGATTTTAAAATGAGTAAAGAAAAAGTAGAAAACAACTAAGAAGTGACATCTTTGCACTACAGTCTTTGGCATGAAACCATCCTGAGACTGTTGCAGCTTGAATGTTAAGGCTTTATCGCTACAATGAGGTCCCTTGGAAACATTCTCCCTGTTTTAATAATTACTTGACAAAAGAAGTCAGTCACACATGTGTAAGAAAATGCAAAGAGCCTCTCAAGTGCGTACACAACAGATTAGGTGTTCACATCCATTCCATCCCAGTCTGCGGGGTTGGTCTGGCCAACCAGGGTGAGGACTCTTCCATAGGAAGGCCCAGAGATGCCCCCCCCACCCATTCAAACTCCTAGACATGCACCACGCTAGAGAGCAGTGCTCTGGGATATTCAATTTAGAGCTTTGTTTTGGGCTCAGCTGCTTGCAGTTAAAACACACAGCATCAATCCTGTAAAGTGCCATGCTGTTAGCTCTTCAGGGCTCAGCATCATACATAATTGTCAAATCTATACATTGAGAAAACCCCAGAATTAAAAATGAAACAAAGCAGAACACAGCACAGAAAATAACTCATGTAGTGCCCAGTGGGCTGAGGATTCCATTCTTTCACTCTCAACAGTACCTTGCAGTGGTCTGTCCAGGCCCAAGGAAGAGAATTTTGCCCGGTTGCGATGCTTTGCAGCCTGCTTTTCACAGCCTGCTCAAGGGGGGTCTGGTTTTCCCAGCAAATTTTGGCAGCTCAGCCCATCACCTTCAAACCTTCTGCTTCTGAGCTATGACTGCATCCCACAGCTTCCCATGCCAATAATCAATAACTTCAGATTTGAGTTGTGCTTTAGGATGTCCAGAGGATTTTCATGTATAGTACATTCTCATTGATTTCCCTCCATGACCCTATGGAGTAGGCTTTGTCACTCTTAATGTGCAGTTGTGGGTCCCAGTGCTCAGAGAGGTGCAAAGCATTGCTCTATCAGGAGATGGAGCTGGGGTAGCAGGGCTGGTGGCTTAGTCCAGGTGCTCTGGGTACCCTGGGCTATAGGAACCTTGATGGGCTACAGGTGGTGGAGGGCCCCTCAATGGTGACAGATATTGGTCAGGCGCCCTGAGGTCTGCCTACCCCTGGCAACCCCCTCCCCCCTTCCTTGTCATCCTTTTCAAGGCAGAGCCCCCAGCAGGGCTCCTGGGCCTTTCTCATCTGTCCTTTTTACCCAAGGACCAGTCACAGCAGGAAGAGGGGACTAGAGATGGGAAGGTGAACAGAGTGGTTGAGGGAAGTAGGCTGCTCTTGGCTATGCAGCGAGTTACCCTCTCAGCCCTGGGAAGCCAGATACTCTTCCATGGTAAGAAGTTCACAATGGTAGTACAATTCCACTTTCCTATGTAATTTACAGTGCATAAAGCACTTTTATAAATATCGTTTTGTTTCCTTTTCCTAATATGTGGTAGTCATGATAATAGCTTATATTTGAATAGTAATTTGCAGTCTATAGAAAACTTTAACCCCGAATACTTCACTTAATCCTCCTAACAAACATATGAGGTACTATTATTCCCACTTTATAGGTTGTCAAATTGAGGCTCAGAGGAGATAACTGGGTTAGCCGGGGTCTCAGAGCTAATGAATGGCAGAGATAAAATGGACCCCCACCTTTTAGGCTACAAGCACAGGGTTTTTCCACAGCACTACAGCTGCTTCTCAGGATTGTGGGCGCTGTGACCAACCATCACATGCTTCTCTCTGTGCTTTCACTAAGCATAGAAAGGCTCAGCAACCTGAAGGCTGAGAAGTGCAGGGCACAGACCCCCTATTGTGTGGTGTTGGAGCAGGGTCCCAAGGCCTCCTCCTGGGCCAGGCAATACCTTTTGGTTGCTGGGACATGGGAGAGGTGTGGATGCCCAGGGTGGCAGGAGGGCCTTTGGGCTGTTTATTGATCAGTACAGAAGTACAGGCCCACCAATTTTTATCCACAACTTTAAAATCCAAAAAGCTCTGGCAAACGCATGTTGTTTCATAATGAATTGAGCCCTAATGAAGGTGGGAATATTGATGTGGTATCTGCATTGTATTGCCTTTCAAAAACCAGAATAATTCTGAGTTCTCGAGCATATCGGGATCCAGTGATTTCAGCTATGGGGCTATGGACCATACAACTATTTCAATCTTTTAACAGGTGTACTGGGGCTCTATGGCATACCAGCCCTGCTTGCACCTGCTACACCAGATTTTCCAATGCAGGGTGCTTGTGGGGCTGCTCCCCTTTGGGCAGCATTTGTAAGGAGAAGCATATATCTGGCCCTTCTGCTTTCCTTTCTGTGAGCCTTTCCCCTCCTCCTAGGGCACTGGGCTCTCCTGCTAAACTGTATTTGTCTGAGGCATCCCCAGCCCTAGGTCTCCCTGTACCTGGTCTCCAAAGCCAAATTTTCCTACTCCTTTTCTATCTGCTTCCTTTCTTCAAAACTCCCATTAGTGGTTTCGTGTTAAGGGAAAAACAATTGACTGAATCTAAACTACACCAATGTGTGAATGACTAATGGCCACCATCCCAAATGGATCTCTAATTGGTGCCATTTCAAGCAGTCTGATTATGTGGAGAATTTACGTGGAAGATCCTGTGAAGAAAAGATTCAGCTGCGTCTTTTCTGCAACTTTCAACTCCCAAGTCAGGTCCAGTCTTTACACAGACTTTTGGGGGTAGGACACTGACTCCTGGGGTGATCATGGCCCCATCTCTCCTTGTCAGGACACTGTGCAGTCTGATGCATAGTTCTTTCCTAGCACCTGCTATGGGGAGTGCCATCTCTGGACTACCTTTCTGTTCCAGTCTTGTAGGGCCATTATAAAGGAGCAGTTGCCTCTTGGCATTGAGGCAGATCAGTGGCGATGTCACTGAGTTTCATTTTCACAGGTCGTGGCCCCCGTAGAATGGTGACCTCTAGCCTGGTCATGAAGCATGGTTGTCTGCTAACAACTTTAGAAGAGTTAGAGTGAATAATCTCTGTGAACATCCTTTCCTGGAAATTACTCAGTGATTAATGGAGCAAAGACTTAAGGGACCATGATCCATGTAGATCAATATATAGATCTAAAATTCTCCAGGAGAGAGTTGATTTATGGAAGAAGGAAAACATATATCACACTTGGCAAATTTAAAATAGCTCTCTTCCTAGAGAATAAATGAAAAATTAATTGCTATACGCCATCCTGAGAGTCCACTCAACCTGCTATTTTATCAATTTTTAAAAAGTCTGACAAGATCCATAAATTTTCTGATTTTTTTTCCAGGAAGTATTTTGGTTTCTACTCAGCACTAGAAATGAGAGATGCTTCAAAGAAAGGAGCAAAGGTCTGATTGCTGAGCCAGAGCATTCCGTACCCCTCTTCCCCCAGACCTGAAGCACCTACATGAGCTTTGGCTGAGAAGGCAGCCTAGGCACGCCCGCTGTCAGCCTGGGAAGGTACAGCAAAACACTGTTTAGCTGCATTCAACCTGTTCTCATCCTTTCTTCCAATACTCATTCACGGCATGTCATCCCACTGACGATAATTTCTATAGCTGGGCTTTTTAAAGGGATTGTTGTACACAAAGTGTTGTGGGGATACAGTGGAGGTGATTGATCCAACCGCTTAGACAGGAGGTGTCATCCGACGTGGGTTCTAATCGTGGAGATTTCCAGGTGGAAAAGAGGACGTATTGGGAGGAGAGGAGGGAAATGCATCGCAGCCTTGGAATAGCCAGTGCAAGGTGTGGGAGGTGTGAGGGCATTGCAGAGATGGCAGGAGGCTGAAGTACCCAGCTCACTGTGGGGAGCGGAGAGAGATGAGTCTGGGAAGGGGCGGAGCCGGGTCTGGGGGCCTCCAGTAACTAGAGGGTCATCTGTGAAGGTTATTAAGCAGAGAAATAATTTTTACTTCTCTAGACGTAATTAATCAATCCTTAATTAAAAAAAAAATGTGAGAGAGTCTGAGAGGGTATGTTTCTGAACACTAGATGTAGATAGTCCTTACATTGCAGTAGATTATCTATGGGTGAATTATCCCCCTCCCTCACTTTTGACAGGTTCACTGCTCCATATACCAGCCAGAGAGGATGAGCAAGAGAAATAAAGGAAGGTGAAACTTGAGAATGTAAAATTGGTCATTTCTGGTCTGCTCCTATTGCATAGTGTATTCAGAGTAAGTAGAAACCTGAGTGATTACAATTTTCTGAGTTAGTTGGACCATCATGTTATACATAGAGAAGAGAAGCGGGCAGGAGATGGAATTTGGAATGATGTTTGAGTTTTTTAGCCCACCAAATTAGAGCAATTGTATTATTTAATATAATACCAATGTATATACATTATCTTCCCAAATAAGGAACAATTAGATTCCAAAGTGTAAAATGGGGTTTTCAAAATGAATCCCTACTGTAAATTTGAAAAAGAAAGCCCTGCAAATGAACACAAACTTAATTTTGATCCTTGACTAAAATATGTGCCTTGAACCAATCACCTCTCTCATGCAAAAATATATAAGTAAAACTTTCAGAAAAGATCATGGATGTTAAATCACACATTGTACAGAACGCCACCACTTTCAGCCCTTCACTGTATCAGTTATTTAAAAATACTGACTTAGATTTGGCTGAAAGCAACACTGTGTAAATTTTAGCATATCTAGGATCATGTCTGATGTTACCAGCAACAGGACAATATAATCTTACTGGATGAGTTCTGTCGTTTTTTTTTTTTTTTATTTTAGAAATAAGAATGACTCTGTTTTCTACTGTAGAAAGCAATTATAAGAGATCTGAACAAATTAAAAGCCCTGTTCAAATTTCTTCCCCCGATGGAGACACTATCAGTTAAATCACACTATTGATTAACTGTAAGGAAGAGAAGTGAATGTGTGTGAGTGTGTGTGTGTAAAATATAAGTTAAATTTGAAGTTTATATATACTTGTACATATGTGTATACTTATGTTCATACATTCACACTTATATCTGACGCTCATATAGTATTTTACAAAGAGTTTTCACACCCATTATGTTTTTAAATCTATACAACAACCCTATGAATCATGTATTATCAGTATGTTTCAAATAAATGACCAGGAAGTTAGTCAACTTACTCAAGATCTCACAGCTGCAAGCGAAGAGCTGGGACCATTGCAACTCAGGTCTAACTCCGGTGACCTTTCTAAGAAAATTATTACTAAAACCTTGCTTTTTGAACTCAAAGTCAGGATATTTGGTTTTAGACTGGTATATAATATTTGGAACTGGAAGTATACCAGAAATTCTGGAACACATTGTTACTGCAATTACACCCGAGCTCCCTTAATTTTTAAATTTTATGAGTGTTCTTTTTATGGTTCTTTCAATAAATCTTAAAGATACACAAAGAAGAAAGAGGGTAGGATAACTTCAATTCAAGTTTTGTAAAAAAATTTATTGCTTGTGATACCATAATCATCACATTATATTACAGGCACTGTTTTTTTTTTTTTAAAGTCATGTTCTCTCCTCAAGGGGGATAAATTCATGCATTACTTCTAACAAGAAACAGTATAGGTAGGAATTATATATACCAGTATAATAAAACACTGCATTGAACCACACAGACTTATGATAAAGCAAGTAGAGGTTATTAAATCAAGCACAATTTGTTGTGTGGAGTGTTTCCAGTTTGATATTCAAAGAGAATGCCCCCGAAGGGGAAAGGCTCATAAATAAAAACAGAATTTAGAAGCAGATGCCAGTCTAAAACCTCTAAATTCTCTCCTTAGATCATGTATACCATGAGAAGTCTGTATATTTGAATGGCATTTGTTTATTTCCTTGTAGAACTGCCTCCATAGAACTGGAATTTATGGGGTTCTGTCTTTAATTTTGACTGAAGGTCAGTATAAGAAACAGCCACATAAAATCTACGACTGCATTTTCCCTTTTTATTATTCAGTACTCCTTCTGTAGAGCTCTGAGTGAAGACTTTCTTTTATATTTTATGCCAACATAAATTTTTGTCCCCTGAGAAGTGGTATTTCTGCACTGATAAAACTACTGATTATATATTCTCTTTTTTTCTGCCTTGCCAGAAAGCTGACATGATTGTATGCCCCGTATGATTAGCATATCTGCATTTTCTTTCCTTTAGTTTTTGATTTTTCTATTTCAATTTTGAAGAGCCACTGTTTATATCTTTTGCTGTAAGCTGCCTCAGGTCCTTTTTGAAAAGAGGCTTGAGTATAAATCCAGCAAGTAAATTAGTGAAATCGACAAACGCTCCCTCCACCCAGAGGATGCGACGCACCGCTGACCTGCGGGTGGTGGGGACTGATGGCCTTTAGGTCCCTGCACTGCAGTCCCACTGCTGGCTGACCCTCCTATGTGGTGAGGAGCTGGAAGGTGAGGGCAGTGGTGGCGCCTTGCGGGCACTGCCAGGCTTTGGCTCTGCACATCACTGGTTTGTGAATTTCCTCATCCACTAGGAGGAGGGTTTTATTTGATTCCTATTGCCTTTTTCCATGCACATGCTAAGTAAGAGACAGGGAAGAGAAGAGGGCATTTGCAAAGAGAAGTACCACGAGAAAGGGATTTTCTCTACCATGATCTAAGTGTGTTGTAAGTACAATAGTAAAACTCCATGTATGGATTTATGAGCAATTATACAGGCTGTAAATGTTGTGGAGGGACTGTCTCATGTTAAAATTTGACTTCAGTAATTTTTTTCACAAAATACAAAATAATGTAATACATTGTCTTTATTGTCTGACATTACAGATTGGTTTCACACTTTCCTTTTTTACAGACGGTGGGAATGAAGGGTAAAAATGTGTCCAGCATTTTGCAAACATTTTTTGTTACACACAAACACACACAATGAATAATAGAAAAGAGCATACAGAAGAATTAAAAGATACGCTGAAATTGGACAGGCTGTTTCTAACTGATCAATGGAAACTTTTTAATAACTCTAGTGAGTGGGGTACACTGTCATACACAGCTTGGTACGTGCACTTGAAATTAGTCAGACATGACTCCAGTTTAGGCTGTGGTTAGATAGTCATAATGTCCCTATTTCCAGAAAAAAATAAAAATGTATGTGATGACTTGGTGAACTCCCAGAGCAGAAAGGTTCTTGGTGATAAAAAGAAAGACTGAAAGTGACCTATTCTTTAAGATTATTGTCAATCAACAGTAGGTATTCTGCTTTGAGGAAGAACCAGAAAGATGGGAAGTAAACAGTTACTGAGTACAATCTTTCTCTCACAAGATTGAGCACAGTTTGGTGAGCAGTGGAGGACAGGACTTCATAGTTATGTGATGGGACGAGATTTAATTGCCTGATTTTTATTTTTAAAAAAGGGTTCCACACCTTTTCAGTAAAATGGAAACTGAAATGCATGTTCATGACAGGAGAGGAGGTAGAGGTTAGCTTCTGTGTGCCGTGGGCTTTGCGATAACGTGAATCTTGGTGTAGCTCTCGTGACTGTGGGGGTGTCTTTCTATTAACGGAAGGGTGTGATCAGCAACCTCTAAAAGCATAAGACTGCTTTGAAACTTACACCCCTGGGGATCTAAATAGTTTTTAACAAATTACAATTTGTTCCCTCTTCTAAAAGATGTAACAGCTCTCCTTTTGATGCCGACAATAGTGATAGTTATAAAAAATGCTGTAGTTTATATATTTCAATTCAAGCACTACATTGAAAAGGAAGCAAATTAGTATGATTTTCTTTTCTCTTTCCAAACTGAAGCATGAACATACATTAGAGGCAAAAGCAATGAGAAAAACGGCAGGACGGCAGGCCCCTCCACTGTTAGTTAAGACCTGCAGTAGGGGACATAACTTACTCCCTGCTTCAGCTCTTCTTCCTACAGAAAGATCGAATCAATAATAGTTAGATTACTCAGGGTTCCAACAAGAGCACGTACACAGTGTGAAGGATGCAAGATGGGGAAACATCAACATGGCTTTGGTGGCAGGTCCAAGCCTCTGCCACCTCAGCAACTGTAGTTCCAAGTCTACTTAAGTATCTGAGACTCCAGACCCATCTCTTTTCTCCATGAGTCCAACCATCTTTCAACACAATTTATCTCTCTATCCTGGTGTTTGTACAACTTGATACAAAGGCTGTGCTCAGTTGGGCTAGGTTGATACCAAGACGGCTGGTGGTAAATAGACTCCTATCCCATAGTGAAAGGATCATCGCTATGATGACAGAAGCTACAGGAACATAAGCAGGTGGCAGGTTTCAAAGCTTCCTGTCATTCAGTGAAGGGAAAGAAGAGTTAGTCCTCTTCATTTGGTGTATTTGAAAAGAGAAGCAGAAAGAACTTTTCTGGTTCATCAGATGAGATAATAGGCCAGAAACAGCAGCAGGTCATTAATTATCTAGTTCTGTCTTACCATAGACAGGATCTTGCATGCCTAAAGCGAGGCATGGAAAGAGTTGTATATCTTTCCATGAACTTTTTGAAGTACCCTCATATACTGAAAAGTAACTTTTGTTGAGTAAAAATCAAGCATTCCCAACACTGTTAAAGAGGGCACTGATGGCAGAAAAAGTTGACTAAGGAATAAAACAAAGTAATGAAAACAAAAGAAAGAAATGTTACAAGAGCAGTGCCTGGGATGCAGTAGGTTTCAAAAAATACTTGTTAACGAAATGAAAGAAAGAAGGAGAGAGAGAAAGAAAGAAAAGACAAAGAAAGAAATGGAAAGAAATAAATAGAAAGAAAGGAGGAAAGGAAGGAAGGAAGAAAGGGAAGGAAGGACAAAGTAAAAACAACGAATGACAGTGTGGGGGAATGTGGGCGATCCATGGACTGAAAGTCACAGCTCATCTTGTCTCACAGCTGAGCCACTCTAGGGACACTCTCTTCACTACTCTACAAGAAATTTCACTTCCCGCCTTTGGAATGTCCCAGTTCTAATCCATCCTGGGTTCATGCTTGTTTACATCAGGCAGGATGATCACACAGCCCTGACACTTCTACTGAGCCGACTGTGGTCATGTGGCCATGATCTGCCTACTTCTGACTTTAAATGTAATTTATTGTATACTGATGAAGGGAATAAAGTTTTATTAAAGGAAGAATGTTACTTCCCAATGGGAATAATATATTACAGTACTCTACAGAAGACTTCTGTAGAGCGTCTTATTAAACACTCAACTTACAGAAGAGTAAGGAGATATTCTCATTTACAGTTTGCATTTGATGCCACTGGAAATCATGGGACTTGCTGATAGAGCCACAGATGGGAGAAAATATTTTACTGAAATCAACAAAGTCCTCTTAATAAAACTATCATCACCAAAACTATTTAATGGCTAATGTCTTAATTTTCTGAAGCGGAAATTAGCCTCTTGTTCAACTTAATCAGAATTTCTGAAAGCTATTAAATATAAAATATTTCTAAATAAACCCAGTTTTATTACTTTTAAGGACATAAAAGAACTGATAATAAGCCAAGAAGTTACTCTGCGAAGGCCCTCAGCAGCGAGGTTCCAGGAAATGGGTAAGAAAGAGCTCTATAATTGACTACCACTGTTTCATGGGTCTACAAAACAGTTCTACTTATGAGTTTGAAACAACATTTTGGGGGAAATTACATACAGTAATTGGATAAACCATTGCACATTATGTGCAAACACTGTCTTTCAAATGCCATGATAATCGGTCTAGGAAGCATTTATTTGAAATGTCTTACCTTTAGTAGCTTCATGAGCCCTTCTAACTGGACCATTAGCTCTCTCCGGCTCTCCTGGAGAGCAGACATTCTCTGTTCCAGCTCATCCTTGCGCTGTCTAAGAAAGAAGCAGTTGTCATCAGAAACAGCATTTAACTCACTGAGCTAATCACATTTCCCATTCTCTGGGGCTAGTGGACTATCAGAAAAAGGGCATCTCTGGGTCTTTGACGTGGTTACTGTTTTCAAATGAATGAACAATTATAGCTTGAGGTGTACTTTTATTTGTTAGAAGTTATTCTAAACTTACACAGAATTAAAATTCCTCAGACATTTCCACCCTTCTACCCTGAATTAATTGAATGCAATATTTCCTGAATGCTTACTATGTAACGGGCTTTGTGTTGTGTCATTTGAGACAGCAAATAACCAAAAGCCAAATTGTCACTCTAAAAGGCTAATCTTACAGATTCTCCAAATCTGAAGATCCGTTTTTCAATGCACAGAAAATACTGATTACCTTAGTATTTGAAAATTATATTTACATTTTTCTTTAAATTTTTAAAAATTTTTATTTTTTATTATACATACATGTGGGGTACAATGTTGATTTTCAATAATTATGTAGAATGTGTGGTGGCTAGATCAGTATAGTTAGCTTATTCATCATTACAGTACGCAATCATTCTTTGTGTCTGTTGACCAGTTCCTCATTAGCCCCCCTCCCTCTTCCTCACCCCTCTCCTTTTCCACCTCTGGTTTTCTAAAAGTTCAACATATTACTGTGATTATTGTTTCTTTCTTTCTTTCTCTCTGTCTCTTTATTGTTCATTTGCTTATTTATGGATTCAGCTCCCAGTTATGAGTGAGAACATGCAGTATTTCTTTCTGCACCTGGGTTATTTCACTCAGGGTAATCTTCTCCAGGCTCATCCATGTTGTTGCAAATGGTAGAATTTCATTCTTTTTTATGGCTGAGTAGTATTCCCTTGTGTATATGTACCACAGTTTCCTTATCCAGTCATCCATTGATGGACATTTAGGTTGGTTCCACCACCTAGCTATTGTAAATAGAGCTGCAATAAACATGGGAGTGCAGATACGCCTTTGACTTGATGATTTCCAGTCCGCTGGATATATTGCCAGGTGTGGGAGTGCTGGATCATATGCAAGTTCTGTCTGTAGTTGTTTAAGGAACCTCCATACTGTTCTCCATAATGGCTACATTAATTTGCAGTCCCACCAACAGTGCAGGAGGATTCCTCTCTCTTCACATCCTCGCTAGCATTTGTTATTCTCTGTCTTTTTTATGATAGCCAGTCTGATTGGGGTGAAGTGATATCTCACAGTGGTTTTGATTTGGATTTCCCTGATGTTTAGTGATGTTTGAGCATTTTTTCATGTACTTTTTGGCCAAATCTCTTTTATCTTCAGCACCCAATGTAGTGCCTTTCAAAGAGGAAATATTAATGATACATAGATATATAATTAATCTAAATTTTTTGGTTTAAATTCAATTTCATAAAGTCAGAATAAAGGAGTTCCTACATAATTGCTCTATAACTGAAAATGATATATAAGGTTTGCAATTGTATAATTTTGCTTTGTTTTGCACACTTTCTATTAAACTGTCAGACAGAATGGAAACCATTCAGGACAATCTACACTCTGTCATTTATATTGACACTAAGAGGTACCAAAAATATCTTAAAGGGGTAAAGAAATGAAACAGCATGGAGAGGAATATTAATGGTTCACGTTTCTAAAGTATATGTATACTTTTCAAATCAGTTTCAAATCCATTATTTGACAATAATTACTAGGTAAGTAATACATACAAATTTTCCCTTGTCACAAAGTCTTCTGTTTGAGTTTGAAATATTACTTATATACTTATACTTATATTCTAAAAATGCGTGGATGCTTTAAACATGTATGTATTAATGAACAGATAGATATGGCTAGTCACAATGGCATAGACAATATATTAAGTGGAGCTATAGCAGGAACTCTGAAATGAAAAACTGACAGTATAAAAATGTCACAATGAATTAGGTCAATGACTCATCTAAGTGAAAGATGTTCTTTGGAAGGACAGGTTAAGGATATAAATGAGACATTTCTAATTCACTTTCATATACGCTTTCTCTATAATGAATTTAAAATTTATAAACATTTCTCGACCTCTTTTGAATATATTTATATTTTTAGCTATTATTGCTGCTATGGATTACTTCTGAAGCAATCCTTCCTTTGATTTCCTTTACCATTGCCTCCTTTCTGAATGCAGAGGATGAGAATCTTATAGGCTTTAATGGTATCTTATTTTTAGTCTCTGTCTTCCTGGGCTGAAGCATTCTGATTTTGAAAGTCTTGCCCCATTCAAAAATATTCTTCAATGACAAATCCATTAGCTGTTTCTCATTGACCTTGTCTGCAAGCAGTGTTCCAAGTACATCCACAGTAGGCCTTGGTACAAATGTAGATAATGTTTCTGATTTATTTCCAGTTGTCTTCTTGATACTGCTCTGTAATTTTTGGCCTTTTAGCCACAGGAGCACTTTGGCGATAAGGTTAAAGAAAAATTCTAATACTGTAGGTAAGAAATACTAAGAGAGGCAGTTAAAAGTTGGCTAGTATTAATTTAGAATTAGTAAACATTAAAAAAATCTTACTTGAACATTTATCTTACAGTAGTAATCTCTCAAAGACACAACAATGAATTCAATTTTCTTTTAAAAATCTAATGTCTTTGTTCAGTTTTCTCTGTAAGAGTTTATACCAGTGGTTACCAAACGTGGGTCTGATAACAAATCTGTGATGTGGCCTCCACTATTCCAAGAAGAATGAGAAAACAAGAACTAAACAGTGATTTTATTTTCCTAGAGCTAAATGTATCCATCTCTAAAAGAATGCCTTTTATTCTGAAATTCCGTCAGATTATTTCTAATTTTATGTGTGTTAAAACATACTTTCTTTTAGGATAGTGTTGGGACAGTTGGCAGAATTTTAATATGGATTTTATATTAGATAATAATATATGAGGATACTTCAAAAAATTCATGGAAAGATTTGTGTTATGTTTTAATTCTGTCTTTCCATGAACTTTTTGAAGTACCCTCCTATATCAGTATTAATGTTTCTGAACTGGAGGAATTTTTTTCTTAGAAAACATTTACGTAAGCACTTAGGAGTGAAGGGTTTATGATGTCTGCAACTTTTATTTAACTTCTGTGAATCTCAGTTTCCTCATTTGTAAAAGAAATATAATAATGATGTCTATCTGCAGCTTTGTGATAGAAAGTATACAGGACAGTGCATGTAGAATTTAGTGTAGAGTAAGTGTCAGATTAGATGAGCACACAGCAATGCCTATCATATAATCCTGTTCATTGCCAGATTAAACTTGGCTCTCAATTTCCTTGTAGCTAAAATCAAAAGGGAAACAAAAGGTCATAGTGCTCTTAAGACAGAAATAAAACCATGTGTTAATGAAAATCAAAGCTCTGTTCCCTTCTCGCCCTCCCGTGCCCCACCAGCTGAGAGAAGTTTCTCCTGTTGGTTCTCAGTAGGAGACACCTCCATGAAAGCTAGAAGAAGGAGGAGCTACTGCAACTGCTTCACATGGACACCCCTCCATGCAAACTAAGGCCAAAGAAACTTTGCAAGAGACTATCGTTTTGGAGCTCTTTGAAAGTCTAAAATGATGAAAGGATAAAACTTAGAATACCCAGAGCAGAGTTTCTTAACCTGAGGTGTCAGAATAGCTGTGAAATCCCCCAATTGTGAAAGTACTTAGTGCAGAGTAAGTAATTTACAAGTATCTAGAGAAATAGCCTTCAAGGGAAGATCTTCTTCCAGGCAGAATGTGGAGACAGGCAAGCAAATCAGCTGGGGTTTAAGCCTCAGGCCTCAAGTGTGGGCCCAAAACACAGAAGTTCCCAGCAAATCTAGTCTCCTTACTGTGACTCCGGGCTCAACGGGGGGCACAGATACCTACAAGTCAGGGTCAGAAGGATTATTGGACTATCAGTCTGTTCCAGGATGGCAGCGTCAAGGAGGGAAGACGTATCAGATGGAAAATGCATCATCAGTGAGCCAGGCCCATCAAGATGCCTTTCCTGACTGTATCATCCAAATGGAACCAAATACTTTGAAAGCAAAACCTAAGTGGGGGGAACTGATGAAAATGTTTATGAAAAATTCCTTGTCATCATCCCTCCAACAGAGAATGGGACGACCAATGGAAGAGGTACAATAAAGAGCATTTCAGGCAGAGACAAGCACCCTAATGCATAGATAGGTGAACGCCTACTCTATGTCCAAGTTGGTTTTTTCAGTTATATTTCTGTGTATATTTCACTTCACTTTCAATTGGTCAGCTTGGAGGACCTACACAGTCCTATGTGGCAAAGGACACTTTCGAGCTGGTATTCACTTTTAAATGCCTTTGATGAGGGTGATGATATGAAACACGACTTTTTCCTTCTTTTCATTATCACCCCTTCTAAGTGGTTGTGTAGTAGAATGTGCAAGGATTTCTTATTTATTTTTAAAAATTATCTAGTTTTTGATTGTACATATTTTTTCTTCCATTTTTTAATTGTGGTACAATATATATAACATAAGGATCACCATTTTAAGCATTTTTAAAGATACAATTGCATGGAATTAATTACATTCACAATGCTGTGTAACCACTACCTCTATCTATTACCCAAACTTTTCGTCATCCTGAACATAAACTCTGTGCCCATTTAGCAATAACTTTTCATTATTCCTTCCCCCCAATTTCTGGTACCTTCTAATCTACTTCTGTCTCTGAAAATTTTTTTCTTTTTCTTTTTTCTTAATTGACCGATAATAATTGTATGTATTTTTGGAGTACAGTGTGATATTTGGGTACATTTATATGTTGTACAATAATCATGTCAGAGAATTCAGCATACCCATCATCTCAAACATTTGTCACCTCTTTGTATTGGAAACATTCAACAGCCCTTCAAGTAGCTACTTGAAGTTATATAGTAATTTGTTGTTGGTTGAGGTATACCTATATTGCTATGATTTTACATGTTTATGGGGTTCAGAGTTATTTTTCAGTACATGTATACAATGTGTGATGGTCAAATCACAATTGCAACAATTTATCAATTGTTAATGTGATGAAATGTGATAAAATGTGATGAAACATTTGAGCTCTTCTAGCCATTTGAGAGCATATAATAAATTATTGTTAATTACAGATGCCTAGCACTACTGTATACCACTAGCACTTATTTTTCCTACATAGTTGTAATTTTGTATCCATTAACCAACCTCTAACTATCCCCCCTGACCCCCTTCCCTTCTCAACCTCTAGTACCACAATTCTAATCTCTACTTTGAGAAACTCAATTTTTTATTTTTTTAACTCCCACATATGATTGGGAACTTGTGGTATTTATCTTTCTGTGCCTGACTTATTTCACTTAACATAACGTCTTCCAGTCTCATCCACGTTGCCACAAATGATAGGACTTCATTCTTTTTCATGGCTGAGTAGTATTCCATTGTGTATGTGTACTACACTTTCTTTATCCATTTGTGCAAGGATTTCTAATACATCTCTCTGAAGGTAGGACCAGAAATCATATAGGTTTAGAGGGAAGAATTTGTTTCTTCCATTAAATTATTTTGTTATTCAAAATTATGAAGTGATCTCTTTATACTACGAGCTACAGATTCTAAAGATCTTTCCAAAGTCAAGCCTTTGATGGGTCTATTCTTCCAGCCAGTGATTGGGAGAGGTGAAAGGTTGAGTGGATTCCCCAGGCCAGGTGTGCTGCAATGCTCAGATGTTAATGTGTCCAAGGGCAGGGCTAGGATAGAATCCCCAGAAACATCCATGGTGCAAACAATAGGGACTTGGAAAATCCAAACATAGCCATACAGAACCTTCTTAATTTAATCTCTTTGTATAGATGAGGAAAATGGCACTAATTCTGACAAAAGTTTCTGAGAAGAGGCATCTGTACTTGCTGTAAAAAGTATGACTCAGAGTTCTACATATACCTGGAATGTTCTTGGCAACCAAACTGAAAGACGGAAAGAATGTAATGCTTGCTAACTAAAAGTGCCTTGTGAAAGATCTGTATGACTTTTCTATGAGGGAATGTCTTTTAATTTATTTTTGTGCTGTTTGCTTCACAAACATTTGCGTACCTGCCGTATTCAAGGCATAATACTAAGCCAGTCTGATGTGTAGCCCACAGCAAGACTTTGACTTTGCAGCATGAGAGAAGTGGGAGAAACCACAGTCCTTATCCAAGCCCTGCTACTCTCCAGTTTTCTGACTCTGAGAAGTGCACTGAAATTCAGGGGTTGAATTGGATGACCTTCCATGGTCCCTTCCAACTCAAATATTTTATGAGGACAGACTAGACAAGACTAGGCTTTTTAATTCATTTGCAGAACAAGAAAGTATGAGGTCTATTTTTAAAGTTCTGTATATAAAACTATTAGGGAACAAAATTTGGAGAAAATCTTACTCCGTTTTGTAGATTAGGGTGAACTTTCAATTCAGAAACTTGTGATGTTTATTTAGCTGTTTATGTGTTTGTTTTGTTGATCATTCGTAACATAAACACACTGTTGATAGTGTAAATCACTAAAAAGAGCTGAGTTCAAATTTTTTCCAGTGAAAGATTTTGTTCCTGATCTAAAGAAGTCTGTTTATTTTTCTCTGTGCCAAATGAAAATATAAAATACAAACAATTTCTCCCAAACCTCCAAAATCTCAGCAATTAGGCCTGTGCTACTAAAAAACCAAACCAACATCAGCAGCTCCAGTGGCTAAGGGCCATTTCCTGGCTAGACACTGAGGCTCTGTTATAGATCTCGAACGTTTGTATTCCCTGAGATGACTTGGGTGCCCTCCTTACCTGAGGAGCCGGAGTTCTGCCAGCAGGGTGGGGTTCTGCTGCGCCTTCTCGGGTGTGGGCTGAGAAGCTTGTTCATGCTCTAGCCTCAGTCTCTGGATCTCCTGTAAGATTTCTCTTGGGAGAGAGGAGGTGAGAAACCAGGGTCAGTTAACCTCCAGGATATGGATATCTGAGCAGAGTAGGGCCACCAGAACAAAAAGAGAGAGGATCGTATATTTTGGAGTGGAACCAACCTTCACTAACCAACAGACCTACTGTATTTATGAGGCTTAGCCTCTAGCTAGTTGGGTGCTGTGGGAGAAGGGGTGACTGAATTCATCTCCAGTACATCCAAACCATGAAGGTTCTGCAGTATATCGATGACTGCTATAACCGGGGCCCAATAATCTCTCTAGTAAGTAATAAGATGCTGTGGTAATGTGTTCAACTTTGAGGAGTGCACTGCTTAAGAGACAAAAATGTATCTTCCTATTATTTATGGTCATGCTCTGACACCATAAAGTACCCGCAGCTACCAAGTAAGAGGTGCTTGGAGAGAAAATAAGGATAAATGGTGCTCATTTAAAAAAAGTAAATAACCTCATTCTCTCACCAAGAATGAAATTCTTCTCACTGAATTTATCTGAGAAGCCCCACTTAGGCAAAATTCTTTCTCTTTTTTCCTAACACTTTCAGTCTTAACAATGGGTGGCAAGGAAGGTAGCCTCAGAGAGAAAGTGCTTTTAAGAGGATTCACTGTAATTGAGTCTGTGACACAGAGTGCTATTCATGTGACCTCTGTCAGGGGGTGAGACATGTCAGTCTATTATTAATGTTGGGGCCTAGGCTTCCCTGCATTTGGGTGCACATTAGGCTGTGCAAGGCAAATTATCCCTAAGCAAGTCAGAAGCCATTAAGCAAGGTTACCAGTCATGCATTCTTGGGGGTTGGGAGTGTCAGTTTCTACTCAACAAATGCACAATAGTCAGTAAGATGGAACAAAGCGTGAGAATGGACAGTGAACTTGCTGAGCCAGGGGGGGTGGCTTTCTACTTGAAAGGTCGATTTACAACTGCCCACTGTGCAAACACACCAGGATCAGGAGGCTCATTACCAGTGAGTCATTACACCTTTCATGGTTATGGTGAGAAGGTTGGACTGTAACCCAGTAGTTTTTTTGTCCCTCTTAGTGTTCCATGGTAGAAGCCTTTCTTTAAGAAAATCTTCCGTGGAAACCGAATATGTCAGATGGGTAAGAGGGGCTGTTTTGGTTAAGAAAGGGTGGGCTACTCTGCTGCCAGCTCTTCCTCTTCCCGCTTCAGGTACCTCTGCAGAGTCCCTAGGTCCCCTGGAACTCAGCCTGAAAAATCAATGAACTGGAATTTGCAAGCTTTCCTCCAGGGCTAATGTCCTGATATTTTATGATTTCTGCTAGTTCTCCTCGTTGGCTCTAAAGACAGAACCATGAGAGAGCTGTTTAACCCAAGGAAGGAAAAGAGAGAAGCAGTTCTGGAAGAAAAAATAATGAAAAGATACATAGTGCACATCAAGTGCCTAGTTTATACCCAGGAACAGACAGTGCTGTCTTCTTTCATCTTATTTTTGTTAATTCTATAACATTCCTACTATACATAGGTACTATTATCTATTTCTTGAATGAGGAAAGCAAGGTGTAGAACAATTAAAATACTTGGCCAAGTAGGAGGAAGAGGTGATTTGAACCCAGGCTGGCTAGCTCCAAAACCTTGTATATCAGACTACCTCAGTCCTCTGGTACTTGCTTTGCCAGGTCTAGCCTAGGCAGGCTGTGACTGACATAATATCATTTGATGAGTCCTGTTACTACCAATATCAACCCCAGCTGGCTTCTCCAAGGTGCTTTTTTTAAAAAGTTTATATAAATATTATATTAATAGCTGTTGAATATACACCCAGCAGTTTTCATGTAGTATTTAAGCACGGTATACCATTATAGTTTAAAGCAGAAGTTTGCTTTTTTTGTAAATAAAGCCTTATTATTATTATTATTATCTTTTTATTGGTTATGAACATTCATGAGATACAAAGCTGATGGTCACTCCTCGTGCCCATGATGTGAAGGCCAGATTCATACCGGCAGCATGTCCATTACCACAAATTGCATCTGTGCCCTGTGTCTCCCACCCAATTATCCCCAACCTTCCCAAAGGTGCTTTTAAAGATCATCACTGACATATCCATGAATTACCTAGGGTAGACAGAGTTATTAAGTGAAATGAAGAACTCTATCTTCCCCTTAAGCTCAGAGATCTGACTATTGGATTATTTGTCACCCTGGAGACTATGAGACCCCTGGGGAGGTGAGTTTCCATGTTCATGAGTATGACCTGGATAAGCTTCTGGAACATGGCTCTGCAGTCTTTGGACAGCGTGAGGCTGCTGGCTTAGAGAGATGAGTTCAGGATGAACTCGCTGTTTATCAGAGATGGGTGGGCCACTCTAGGAGTCACGAAAGAACTCAGGGACAGGACGAAGCTCTCTTTCTGCCATCTCTTCACATTCTCATTTCTTTTTTCTCTCTCTGGTCCTAAAAACATGCATTCAGAGCGTGCAATGCAAACATGTCCAGGAAACAAGCAGTAAGAGTGGTATTAAGGCACGGTCAAGGTCCTTAAGATATTCATGGTGCTTCCTGTTGACTCTGGAATGGGAAATAGAGCCACAGGGAGGCAGATATCCCTGGGATACTTCCTCAAAGGAAGTCTTAATTTCTCCTCAAGTGTGCTATCCTTGTGCCTGACTGGAAACAGAGGATTGGAAGGGAAAACAAATGATCCGGAGAGGTGGAAGAGTAGATTAACACTGCAACCAAGATAAGATATTTGTGTGCCTGTGAATTTTTACTTTCGTCTTTTCTTTGTAAGCAGGGATGTAGGAGTGAGGCTGAAACTTGTGGAAACTCACCAGGTTTTGACCTGCTCCTCCTGATATTGCACAAAGACCTTCTTTGATCTTAACATTTTATCCCTTATTCCCACCCCAACCTCTGACTTTACTCTTTGTGTCAGGACAGATGGACAGGAGAAAGGAAAGAACAAGAGAGTGAAAGAAAAAAAGGCCATCAGTGAAATGAAGTGTATGAAGATTGTTGTTGGAGAATCTGGAATCCCTAATGGAAAGCATGGAAGTGAATAAAAGAGAATCTCATAAATTAACATTGCAGAAATATGTATTCTTTTGTCCAATCATCTCTTGTTTTAGTGCATTTATTTCTGTTTCTGGCACCGTGTATTTAACATACGTCCTCATCACTTCCCACCAGCTTCTAGTCAACCCCTTGTAAATGCAACCTGTATATTTAACAAGCTGATTATTTTACCATACATATGTATTCTGTCACTTGCCCTGCCACTGCTGTCCATCATGACAGGATAGAATTCAAATTCTTTGGCCTGGTGCACAAGCCTCATATACTGATGTTTCCATTTTATTCTTGATCTCAACTCCCTGGTGCTGGCCTGGCAAGTGTCTTTATCACTTTTCTCAAAGTCTGTGTGTATTTTTACCTGTAATTTTGTCTCTCATCTTTCATTGCCAAATTTCACTGTTTTGAAATGCCCAATTAAAACTCACCTTCTCCATAAAGTTTACCCTACGCAACCTAGTGAAGTGGGTCACGTTGGGTAAAAAGTGCAGAAATAACATCTCACTTTTTAATTTTAATCTTTACAATGGGGATGATAATATTCAACCTGCCTATCTCACAGAGTTGTTCAGAGGATGAAATGAAATAATATTTGCACACATGATCTGTAAATATATAAGATTGTCATAATTTTCTCTTCCACACCTCAAAACAAAGACCCAGGGCTCTTACTGCTGCCACCTGGAAGCTGTAGTCTTATGTTATAAATCCTATTTGTGGTTTTCTCCCATTGGATGGCTCCTTGCTGGTTAGCAATCATAATATGTTTTAGAAAAAAGGGACTATGCGTTGGAGAAAGGGGTGTGGGATGATGTCTGGTAGAAACTCTAAATGAAAGGACCATATTGAAAGCCAGATCTTCTCCAGAAAATGGTCTCATCTTGGGCATAGTTCAATCCAGTCTCAAGCTGGCATAACCTTCCAATTCCAGATAAAATAATTCATTTTTTTTCTCTTCTTCTTTCCTTTTTTCTTCTTTAGTTCTTTCCATTGACTTTATTATAGGACACTCTGATTTATTGACATCTACTAATTCTGGCTGAGTCATTCTGAATAAACTTTCACACCAAATATAACGGGTTTACTTTGTTGATTAAAAAGGAAAAAATCCCCTACATTCCAATTCTATTATTTGCTAAGGTTACCAATAGTGAAGTTTTGTTCTGAAGGAGTTGAGACTTTGGATTAAATCTACCTGTCAAGAATTTAAAACTAGTCAATTTTTCCTTTTTTCCCTTTCTTTCCATGCCCTCTCTGCTGCCCAAATTGATGTAAAGCTTCAAGATAACATTTGACCGTGGCCCCTCTATTCTCCAAACCATTGCCATCAATACCCATACAACCGTTCTAGAACCTGAGAGTCCACAATGGTTCTTCTACATGGTTCGCATCCAGCCCTCAGGCTGGCTAGCTCAGCTCACATGCTTTCTGCAATGCCTCCCTGCTCCCACTTTTACCTGTGCCCCCCAACTACCTGTTTCCTTTCTTTGGGTTGTGTCTCCTGCTGGATTTTAAGTGCTTTGGCTCATTTGAAACCACTGCCTTATCTCAATGCCTTTTCTGATTTAGCACAATTATTTGCATAGAGTAGATATAATAAATGTTATATGAAACAGAATAGGCTATTTTACAGACTTACAACTATCCTGAACAAATTCCAACTTTATGGCTATTTTTTTTCTAATTCTTCACCATGCTTCTGCCTTCTCCCTTCTTAATTCTTGCCAACTATTACTTGGTAAATTGAGATCACACATGGCAAACATTTTTTATATTCCAGCTCTGCTGTGAGCACATCTCTTTGGGGGGTTAGATAGAGTAGTAATTTCAAAGGCTCCGAAGCTCACAGTGCCACGTTTATGAAGCTATTTTCATTCTAATATGTGGTCTCCTAATGATGAGAGCCAGGACCTGGGACAATTAAGCCAAAAGCCTTTTTACTGCAAAAATATGAAAATGTGCCAACAGAGTTTGTACCTTCTTCTTTATTTTTTTTCTGTAGAACTTTAAAGAATACTTTCATCATTTATCTCTCAAATTCTCAGGTCAAACTCTATAGGCATGAAATAATTATCACAACTTCCTCCTTTAGTCTACCAGTTTGACCTTACAAGTGACATCAGTGTTTAAGAATCGGATTAAGCATTAAGACATTTTGGTGCTGTTCTAAAACATATAGAATGTACAAGTTGTTCCTATGTTGGACTTACTCAGCACTGAGTTTGAGATCTGACTTAGCTATTCATTATTTTCCCAGTCAGTCTATATTTACTGAGCTTCTACAATGTGCCAGGCATGGTTGTGGGCTGCGGGGGACATTTGGCATTGCTTATGCTCTCAAAGAACTTCCATGTCAGTACGGAAGACAGTAAACAAGGAAACAAGCACATAAATATGGTTATTTTAGACAGTGGTAAGTGCCACACACACGTGCACACAGGGATGTAATACAAAGTGGTTGCTGGTGTGTCAGGTAGTGAGCAAGATTAGACAGGTGATCTTCAGAAGGTGACAGTTGAGCTGAGACCTGAATGATGGGAAAGAGCCATCCATAGAGAGACCCTGAGGAAGAGCTTTCTAGGCTGAGAGAATGACGAGTGTGAAGGATGTAAAGACAGAAAGATGGGGCATGAGGCTGGGTATGATGAGCAAGGTGAGCTGAGCCCGGACAGGTAGGCAGGAATCAGGTTAGGCAGAATCTTGCAGGTCATGATAAGAGGAGTGGATTTTAATCGAAATGCGACAGGAAATCATCAGAGGGTTTTTAACCAGGAATAACATGACATGACTTATGTTTTAAAAAATGACAGGTTGGGTTAGGTGGTAGTAGTGGAGATGAAGCAGACAGTTTAGGGGATTTGCTCTGGAGGTAGAATGTGAGTCCCTCTTTGCTGAGTAGAGAAGGATCTGCTGATGGGCTGGAGGTGGAGATGTTTGGCTTGAACAACTGGGTGTTGACGGTGTTGCTCCAAATGCCTCCTTAGTCTGGGGTCCTTACAGGGAGCCTCCCTGGAGAACCTCTTACTTGTATCTGGGTGGTAGAGACACCTTAGCCTAGCACTCAGGAGGGTCCTCTTGTGTTAGACTGTTCTTTAAAAATAAGTGTGTCAGTAAAGGAAAATGAGACTGTCTAGGGGGACAGCATCAGTTGAGTTGACATCTCAGAACAACACACACAGAGTTTTCTCATGAAGCCTCTGAAGATCTAAAGATCTAAAGACCAGCTTTTCAGAAGCCAGCATCACTTACTTTAGATGTCTTTCCTTAAATATGCATACAGTGTGAAAATCCCAGAGGCTTTAAAGCACAATTATAGGTTATTAATGAGTGCGCACGTTGATCACAGAAGCCAGCATGTCTACAAAGCCTTACCTGTTCTTGTTCTCTAGTTCTGCAATGAGCTGCCTTTGTTGCTTATTTGCATCAATGGTGAAGGAGATGTCAGGAGCACTTCTTTGCTGAGCTGGCTGCTGTAAAACATGTGGTGTACATGATTTAATATCAGGAATGCGAACCAACGTGTTTGGAAAGACAGGAGTCATGAGACATGCAGACAAGGAAGAGGAAACTATTACTATTCTAACAAAAAAAGCAAATACGTAAAATTAAATTGCCATCCTTCTCTTTAGAACAAACCTTGCTGTGGATCTGGAATGCATCTATGCAATGGAAAGCAGAGTAGAATTCTTTGGCAGGCAAATAAACAAAATATAGGAAAAACGGTTTTTCAGCTTTCTGACTTGAAGTCTTGGGGAAGCTATTTTTTTCTTTTCATGCTGTCCCCATTGCAATCATCCTCTCAATGCAGGTGAGCTTACAAATGCTTTACTGTTGAGATAGCTCTTTCTCTAGAATTACTGTTCAATCACTGTAATGTACAATTAAATATTTCATAGTTTTTGAGACACAGTTTCTTTTGTTATTCTTTTGGTAAACATACTTTTATGTATTTCTTTATTCATATATGTAATTTTATGTAGGTTATATATATGTGTATATATAACCTATATATAAAAATGTATATAAATATATTTATATATATATGAATCTATCTATTTAAAATTATAATGTGTATATATCTGTTTCCACCTTCATACCCAGCAGGTTCCTCATTCTTGCTCATGCAATCAGCTTTAACAAATGGTGTATATGCAGTCATAGCTTCCTCATATAATCATATATATCATGAATCATATCATATTTTTATATATATTTCTGTGTATGTGTTTGTGCATTTAGTCAAGGGTATATTTGGCATTGTTTTATAAAAATGGGGTTGGATTATGTATACTTCTTGTGCCTTGCTTTCTTTGCTTTGCAGTACATTATAGAAATTCCTCCCAGCTAATTTTTATTGTTTAAAAAAACCAATTTAAAAAATCACAACGAATCTTTCTACCAAAGATTACAAAATTTTTATAAATGGCACCTGTTTCCTAAGCCAAACGACATGGAGCAATTCAGCCTACTTTTTAATGTCCAGAAGCCTAACTACAGGAATGGTTAAGATGGTAAAGGTCTGACTTTCATAAACTGTTCTATGACTTTTTAATTCACATTTCTTTTTAACAAAGAAATGATTTGTGTTGCTAGTGAAGAATTTTGAGGTCCTAAGTTTTCTATCCTAAATGGCTTTCTAAAACTAAGACTGGCATATGGCAGCTTTGACCTGTAGTCCAGGTTTTTCTTCTGAGTTTACTACATAAGTTTCTCTTTCTTGCACATATGTTATATTGATAAAAGGTAGAAACTCGTCTGAGCCAGTTGTGGATTTCAGTCATTGCTTTGCTATTCATATGAATTCATCAGGAATTATCCAGACAGAAATGGACCCAATTAATGACCTTTCTATCTCCTTTCTAACTTGGTGACATCTTACTAATCATGATGTATTTAGCTAATCATACAATTCTTGATATGAGATTATGAAGAGATTTGCAAAGGAACTAGAATTAATATGTGGATGATATCTTTTATGATGGATTCACAAAGGTTACATATGATATATGTAGGCAAAGAAAACTAGTAGCTTATGTTTTTGAGAAAGAAATGGAACAGAGACTGGTGAAGTTAGTGCACATATAAATAATAACATGTGCATAGAGATTTAGCACTCCACCAGGGCTCACTAATTCTAATGTTGGTTGCAGGGAGGAACCCAAATGAGCGAAGGAGCCAGGGGTAGGAGTTGTGCCAAAGTGCTGATTGCTTGCTCTGTCCAAAGCAGACAGAGAATGTCTCTATCCCCACTGCTTGTTGCCATGAGGAACATGCACCCAGTCTTGCCAGTCTTTCAAGATAAGCTGAAAATACAGAGTTTTAAGGAAAACCATCTGATTTGCAAATACTGACAACTGAAAAAGAACCGAATACACTGTGGGGACTAACAGAACATTCCTGGGGGACAAATTTGGTCTGTAGGCTGCCATTTTGGGACTGCTGGTTTATGCAGCACTTTTGTACATTTTGTTATTGCATTTGACCATAAAAACAGGCAGCGCTGGTGCCTATAATAATTATTGTAATTATACCTACTTAGAGATGAGGAAACTGAAGTTAAAGAAGTAGTGCTTTGCATAAGGTCATGGAAAGCTGGGACTCACACTCAAAAGTCTACATTGCTAATCCCACGTCACATCCTCTGTCTATAAAGGTATATGTATGGATAAAAGCAAGAAAAGCTGGAAAAGAGGTTTCTTCAGAAACTTGTTTTGCCTTTCAAGTGACTCCCAAGGGGTTGCTTGTACTAAAATCTAGTTCTCCCAAACTCTCATGTGACTTCATTTTAATTTTCTTTAACTCATTTGTTCATTCTTTATGGCATTTAAGATTTCATATACTCCAATTATATCTCTGTTTTACCACATCTGATATTTGGGCCATATGGTGCACTTTTAGCCTGCCCTGGATCCTTTCCCATCTTGGTCATGGTAGTTTCTAGCAGTGTTACAGTCACTGATGTCACAGAGAGCAAGTGCCAGCTCTAATGCAGTGGGTTACTACGTGGCTCCCATCTGGAATCAGCATGAAGGCCTCTGACAGCAGCAGCATCTGATGTGAGGGGTCAGGCAACAGCTTCCTCGCTTGTGCCCTAACGCTCACTGTCCTTTATGATGCACCAGTCATGGATCACTTTCAGTTCAGCAAAGAAGAATTCTGAATAAAGGTGTCAAATTGACTGTTGCTTTTGTTTTAGAGACACAAGCAAATGGAGAAAGATATTCACCCTATTTCCTCTGCTAGTATATTTTAAGTGTCACTTGCAACTGTTCTGCTTAAAACCTAGTGTCTACACTAAACATACCCTCTTTAAACCCATTAAAGGAATCACAACCAGTCCTCACCCCCTTCCTCAGGTACTCACATGGGGATAACACTGGGTAAAGGGGGCTGTAGGGCTTCCGGCTCAACTGCGGTGTCATGCTACTGAGATGATTTTGTTCCTCACATCTGCCATTTTTAAGCTGGCAATTCACCACCAAGATACCATAAACATAGCAACAAACACATGAACAATAAATTAGCACAAATTTTCCTGGTAACTAGTACCTGCTATACTGATAACAATAAACATGATGTATGAAATTCAAGGATCTCAGACACAAACAGATGAATCGTTTCACTCAAACTACTTACAGACGAGGAGGACTCTGCTGCCAGTCTTGCTGCATACCTGGCGATCAACCTGTGTTCTTCATCAAGCCGGTTTGAACTCTCAAGCATACTATCAAGAACAAAGCAAAAGGAAACTGTTAGGCAACTGAGAAAGATTGATATATTCATATTACCACCAGGGGTTTTTGCTATTTAAATTTTTTAGTGCAGAAAATTTGATTTGCCAGCTATACAAAATCCTGTTAGGTTAATAATCTCAGACTTGGATTTATGACATGATCATGTGGCCAGAAAGTCATTAATAAATCTTGTCCTCAGTTGATTTAATTGTCTTACTAAGAAAGCTCCAAAGAGAAGTGACTTTTCTGATCAACATTTCTGACGTAAGAATAATTTATTTTTAATCTAATTTTCTTGCCTTTAACATTTTTATATCCCTATTATACAAGTAATGCATGTCCAAAATCAATGCATTAGAAAATATGGAAGCAAGAATAAAGAAAGAAAAAAAACCAAAAAACAAAAATAACAATAACCATGGTCAGCATCCCATGATCTGCACCTGCTGGTATTCACATGCTTGTATAATCCCCTCCCCTTTAACATGCGCTGGACTTACTGACTTGCTTCTAATGAATAAAATATGGCAAAAGACATAGAATGTCACTTCTAATATTGGGTTATAAAAAGACCATGGCTTCCATCTTGGGCATCAGCTGTGTGGAAAGGCCCATGTGATAAGAGATCCTAGCTAGTCAATAACCATGTGAATGAATCCCCACTGGTAGAACTTTCAGATAAGACTGAGCTGATGGCTTGATGGCAACCTCATAGAAATCCTTGAACCAGAGGCACCTAGCTAAGCCAAACTTAAATTTCTGACCCACAGAAACTGTAAGATAATAAATGTTAATTGCTTTAAGCTGCCACATTTTGGGGTGTGTTATTCAACAAGAGATAACTAATACAGTTCTCATCTATAATATTTCTACCCAGGTGACCTGCTTTTTATATTTACTTCCGGAGAAGGAGAATTACAGTAGAGGCTCTCAATGACATTAATGAGAATTGTTTAGTGTCTCATAAATTTATAGAAACTGTTCATACTAGAATAAGTTTGATCTGAGTCCCTAAGAACTAATGCAAATGGAAGCATTATCAATTCTTCCATATTTCAGAAAATTTCATTCTCTGAAGCCCTTGATTCAAGACTAATTTTTGGGAACCATTAAAAAAATTATTTGAAGCATACCAATAGCACTGATCCTGCTAACAGACTAGTGGGTTGTAGTTTGGCTTATCAGTTTTTATAGCATGTATCAGGTCAGAATCAAGATTAGAAACTAGTTCCTCTTATTCCCAAACATATTTATATTCTTTTCCATCGATTCTTATACTTAAACCTGTTCCTTAAAGAAAAAAGTTCATAGTCATGAATATACATTAAAAGAGACACACTCCTATGCCAATATTAAGGTTATAAGAATTATCCATTGTAAAGACTTGGAACTATTTGAAGTAACTGCCATGGTTTGGATGCGCTTTGTCCCTGTCAAAACTCATATTGAAATTTGATCCCCAAGATAGCAGTGTTGGGAGGTGGGACCTGGTGGGAGGTATTCGGGTCATGGGGCTGGATCCCTCATGAGTAGATTAAAGTTCTCCTGTGGGGGTGAGTGAATTCTTCCTCTTGCAAGAATGAAATAGTTCCTGAGAGAGCAGGTTGTTAAAGAGTCTGGCTTCCTCTGTTTCTCTCTCTTGCTTCCTCTCCACCACGTGATCTCTTTGCACATAACTTTCCCATTCACTTTCCCACATGAGTGGAGGCAGCTTGAGGCCCTCACCAGATACAGCTGCCCAAACTTGAACTTCCCAGCCACCAGAATCGTGAGTCAAATAAACCTCTTTTCTTTATAAATTACCTAGCCTCAGGTATTCTGTTACAGTAACACTAAATGAACTAAGAAAGTAACATGCAATTATATTTATTTATATGTTTATTTACATATAAAGTAAATGTGCAATAACCTTTGTTTTAAATCAGTGAGAAGATGAGTGATAATCATTATGTGTGTCCAGCATATTGGCTATGTCATTTCCAGATAGTTCGTCCCTGGGTGGCTGACTCCGCTTCTGTAACATTTCTTTTCTGGTCATTTGTAAGACATTCCTGTCTCCACTATCTGTGCTATTAGTCTATATCCCTCACATATGTAAAGTACACCTATTTTAATCCTGAATACTTCCACTTAGGCTTTAGCTCTTTTCTCTGGGCTACAACAAATTACTAAAATATTCCTGAATGTCCCTACTTACCAACTTACTTCTCCATCCTCTGAAAAAGAGGCTTCTCTTTCCTTTTGCCCAGATGAGATAACATGTAAAAAGCATTAAGCTGGCACCCATGCCTGGAGTACATTACGTGCTCAGACATGTTAGTTAATACAATGTTATTATTATTTTGCCTCTTAAGTAGTCTGTTCAGATTCATTAATGATTCATGTCTTTTTCAAATTGTCATGTACCATCCAGCAGCTATCTAGAGCAGTGCTTCTCAAACTTTAAAGAGTAAGCATATCATTTGGGGATCTTGTGAAAATGCAGTTTCTGATTCTGTAGTGGGGTGGGGAGGGGGTAGGTTGCAGGGTGGGACCTGGGAATCTGCATTTCTAACAAGTTGCCAACAGATGTTGATACTACTGGTCCTGTGTAGTGGTCCAAGGACAACACTTTGAGTAGCAAGGATCCAGGAGATCTTGAAAACAAAATGGAAAATACAAATACAGGAAATAAAGCCCAAAGGCAAACCATATAAAAGAGATTATTTTTCATGAGTATTTAACTGATATCCATGGAGCATGTGTGATATTTAACGAACTTTCTGTTAAGATAGAAAATTCTAGGATACAGGGCTCATATAATGTGTAGTATCAATCTCAGTAGATTGATATTTCAATCAGCATACAAATTTAGACTTGGAATAAAAAAATAATTTTAGTAGCAAAAGACAGAATTAGTTCTGGAAAACTGATGATTTAAGGCAGATGTTTGTCTTTATAAAACAATGTCTGCACTCTGCAGTGGTTAAAAATAAACAAACAAAAAAATTTTTTTATTATAGCTTACTAAGAAAGACAGAATTACACTGTCTTTGCTTTAAACATAAAACTACCCCACAAAAGACAATTTGATTTGATTTTAACATGCTTATCATTTCTTGCTTGTGTATTAGAGACTATATGCCTAATTCAACACAGTTGGTGCAGACAACAGGGCCCATTGCTCCAAGCCCAGGACGATGATCCGTTTGACTGCTTGAAAGTGACTTTGTCAGGAGCACTTGTGAGTGTTGTGATAAATACATAATTTTAAAAACCTTGATGAAAAACTTTGTGATAAAAGTATGTTTTATCATGAATGACCAGCAAGAATAAATAACACGCAGGTTACATAAAAAAGCCTCCTGGAAATGTACGACATGAAGATATGGGATTCTGTCTGGTAAGCGATAACTCATACTTCCATGCCTTTCCTCCCCCAGCACTGAGTGTACTAGGCCTGGTGTGATATATTACCCCTTTGTGCGCACGAACAATTTATGAGTCCACATGTGCCATTTCAGCACGTTCAAATTATACAAGGGTGAATGAGGCATTCCTCTGATAAATTCCATTATTTCAGGACTTCAATTACAAATAGTTGAAAATGAATGGCCAATAATCCCTAAATCATTAAAATAAATACTGATTCCAACACTTTCTCTAGCCTTAGCCATTCATTTCAGGATTTTATAATCAGTAATCTTGCTACAAGACTATGATGAATTAAAAAGTGGCTGCTGGGTTGACTGCATTGTAGGGTAGAAAAGTCCATTATTTTGAAAGCTGTCTACTTTCTACCATAAATGCATGGCCAGTGTTTGTTGCTAGTGATTTCAAAATGGCATTCTAGGAAACTCAAGTGGCCCCAGCTAAGCTAGGATTTACTATACTGTAAGTTAGCAAAGATTTCTGGGAACTCAGGGTTTATTCACATTTCTTTCATTTCTCTGTTGGCCTGTTCTCACTACCAGGGTGGGGCAGTCCACCAAAAAAACAGTGTGATCCAAAGGGCACTTGAAATGTGTCTAGATTTTTCCTTA
The DNA here is from genome assembly GCF_027409185.1 of Cynocephalus volans. Taxonomy (NCBI): domain Eukaryota; kingdom Metazoa; phylum Chordata; class Mammalia; order Dermoptera; family Cynocephalidae; genus Cynocephalus; species Cynocephalus volans. The sequence continues at coordinate 30,860,128 of NC_084472.1, read as the reverse complement.
ATAATTTCCTATTTGTCTGGATGGTGAGAGTAATTTTATCACTAGAGATTAATTTTTAAGGCCACTAGATCTCATGTACTATATTTTTATTAAAATGCAAATAGCTAATGGGAGGATTATGGCCTGAGATGGCTTTATTAGTTAACGCTTAATTGGAGGATTCCTTTATCAGATTATTTCTTATCTTTTGCACATGGTTAAGAGCAAAAACCTGTGGACACACAGTGCTGTGCAGGTGCTCAGGAGTCAGCAAGGACAAGAAGGGCGGGGTGGAAAGGAATGAAGTGATACTGGGGCCTGAGCAGTGGTTTGATGGGACTGAAGAGCAAGGTTGGAAACTAACTCTCAAAGCTAAAAGTGTTGGCCCTTTAATGAGTGATTTGAAAGGAAAAGACCAGAAATCATGAAATAGCAATATTCATGGATAATAATAATAAAAACTTACTATAATAATGGCTTCTCTTAGGAATGCCTTCAAACTCTTTTACTGAGAGCTGGACTTTAACAACCTGCCACGTTACAATCAAGGTCATACATTCTACCTTCTACAAACTCTCAAATTCCTCCACTTCTTTCTATGCCAACTGTCCCAGATGAGCTCCAGACTACTGTCACCTTCTCCTGAATTACTACAAAGCCCTCTCAACAGGTTGCTCAGACTTTAGACATATATAACTTCCTTCCAATTCATTTTTTTATCGTGTAGTTGGTGATCTTTAAAAAATGAAGCTGGCTGTAACATTCCTATGCCTAAAATCCTTCAATAGCTTCTCATTTCTCGAAATCCTAAATAAAACTTGTAAGGTCCTGCATAACCTAGCTTCATCCTTTACCTCAATTACTCTAGTAGACTGACCACACTTAACTTCCTCAAAGGCACCATGTTCTCTCCGCCTTGGCCAATCTCTCTGACTCTTCCACCCACTTCCGCGTGGCTAATTCCTCTTCATCCTGGTGCTATCTTTAGCTGCCATTTCCTATCCTTACCTCCAACCTCCAAGTTCAGGTTTATTGTCCCTCGTATATTCCATAGCATGCTGCACTGCATTTATATGTTATCCCTCTGCATTTTAATTGCCTTTTCACTTGTGTTTATCCTTCACTGAACTATAATGTCTTTGAGGGCAGAATGGTTCAGTCTTTTCACAATCAGATCTTTAGTGTTTCGCACAGTGCGTGGAACACAGCGGGAGTTACGTGAGAATTAGTTGGACAGAGATGAGTAAAGGTTAGCCTTCTTAGGTTGCAATGTCATGGTCACTGGCCCACCTCTTCCATATCCTTGCCTCTGCATGCACCCTCAACACTTAGAGAAATCAGAAGAATGCAGATGAAATATTGCACTCTAAAACCAGCCATGCCTTCTAAAATCGAACTGTAAATCGTCCACATTTGGCAGAGTTAAAAATCAAGATATGCTCTGTTGCTGTGTACAAACTCCTCATCTGCTTTGTATAGGTGCTAACATTCATAGAGATGTCATTTTACTCATTCATATTTATCAACATCAGATCTTCCCCATCCCCAATCATGGCACGTTGTCTTTTGGTTCACTTTGTTTTGCTGTTGTTTTAAAGATTAGGAAAGCAGATGGCTTCTGGAAGAGGTAAGTTCCCACTCAAAAGAAACACTACTCTTAGGAGGGCTCAGTAGCTTATAGGGATGTTATAAAAAAGCAGGTGAAAGGTTGGACTGAATCATTTCTGGATCCAAAGCCCAGCCTTCTCACTTACTAGCTGTGTGACTTTGGGCAAGTCAATTAACTTCTCTGATCCTCAGTTTTCTCATCTACAAAACAGGGATACAATGGTAACCTACCTCACGGCTTGTTGGGAGCATTACTACGTAAAGTGCTTAGAGCAGTGCTGGGCACATGGGAGCTACTCTATGGGAGTAACTATTATTCTTTTTACTATTATCTCTAAAGGGCAGGTAACACTGTCTTGGTATTGCCATTTCTGCACCATCACTTCCTTATCTATAAATTAGCTTTCTGATCAAGAAAATGTGAGTGATTGGTTACTGGCCAGTATTCTAGGTTATACCAAGAAAAATAAAGACAATTTAGTTGAATCAATGAAGAATTTTACAAAAGCAATAGGTGGTTTTTACAGCTCTGGTTTTCTAAGCAAAGGGAGAAATTAGCTAATAATGTTAGCTTTATCTTCTTTCTCCTTGCTCCAGTATGAAAAACTGCATACTATCATGACTTTCTAATCAAAATGTCCTCTTTGTACAATTTATCAAGCAACATATGAGACCATGTCCTATCCTGAATTCTTTAAGCGCATTTGGAGAAAGTGCATTCTGAAGTTCATCCATTCAACAACAAAATAAGAACCCATGAGATATCAGTTTATTTCTACCATATAATAAACAGAATTTTAAAATTTAACTCATTATATGCCTTTAATCCTATTTTAGAATTAAGTGGGAAACTAATATTGAGTTATTCCCGTGTGCCCATAACTGTGCGAGCTAATTTATACCTAAACTACATCGGATTGGTAGTGTCACTCTCATTTTCTATGGAAACTTAAAATGTATTAGAATCTATCACAGGGAGATGAAATAATCTTAAAATCAGTTTACCATCTGATTATGCTGAGCAAACCTATGCAGGCACAACACAGCCATCGCAGATAAGTGCACTGGTGGTGTAACATTCTTCAGATTTATATTTCTAGTATTCTAAGGAAATATCTTTCTCAGAAGTCCAGTTCTATCATCAAACCTACTAAAAATTTTACTGAAGAAAAGGAGTACTGTTAATAGGAAATGAAAACTCATCTAAATGAGACACTGTCAGTAGGTGTGGATAACACTTTCTTTTTTCTTTCAACAGGTTGTAATAAACTTGCATTTTTCAAAATCAACATTTACTGAAAAGATTCAATCAAATCTTAGTCTACACATTAAAGATATTAAAGCATACAACTGAGGGAGTTCAGCATTGAAGTGTGTTATAGACTCAATTGTGTCTCTCCGAAAATTCATATGTTGAAGGTCTAACACCCCAGTGTCAGAATGTGACTGCATTTGGAGATGGGGCATTTAAAGAAGTAATTAAGATTAAATGAGGTCATAAAGGTGGGGCCCTAATCTAATATGACTGGTGTCATTTCGAGAAGAGGAAGAGACACTAGGGATGCTCGGACCCAGAGAAAAGGTTATGTAAGGATTCAGTGGGAAGGTGGCTGTCTGCAAGTCAAGGAGAGAGGCCTCAGGAGGAACCAAACCTGCTGGAAACTTGGTCTTGTATTTCCAGCCTCCAGAACTGTGAGAAAATACATTTCTGTTGGTCAAGCCACCTAGTCTATGGTTTTTTGTTATGGCTTCCTTAGCGAAATAATACAAAGTGCAAGAAACCAGGCAGCATTAAATAAAGCTTTTTTCTTCCTGCCTGATATAATTTTTAGTTTTTTTAAAAGTTGCTTTTGCTACATCTGTGAATTGTCTTTGCCAGTGCTTGTCTTTATCCATGTTTACCACCTCTATCTATGTAAAGTTTATTATTTCACTTTTTCATCTACCTTATATTCCTATGCTCAATTTCAATTTAAGGGCTACTCTGTAATAATGATTTTTTTAGTAGTAAAAATATTTATTTTACTAGTAAAAAAGGTTTCTGAGTAGTCCTAACAACTTAGTTTAGGGTAAGAAACTTTTATACCTATGGCACTAGCAATATTGTACAAATCAACATATGTTTGTTGAGTACCTACTGTGTGCTAGGCACTGTTCTAGATGTCAGAGATATAGTGGTGAACAAGTCAGAGAGGGTTAATGCACCATAGAAGGGAAGATAGAGAGTAAACTCAGCCAGTCAGCCATCCAACCAACCAACAAGGCAGCCATCCAGCCAGCCATCCAGACAACCAGACAACCAACCAACCAGCCAGTGATTGCAGTTATTAAAAGAAATAAATAAATAGCATGACATGATAGAAACTAATAGGGGAGACCTACCCGGGGAAGTACTTTTAATCTAAGATTGGAAGCCAGAGAAGAAGCCAGTGCATATCCATATGGAAGGAAGAGGAAGGGTGAGAGGGAAGAGTGATCTAGACAGAGGGAAGAGCTAGTATTATGGTCTTGAGGTAGGAAAAGGCTTGGCTTGTTTTAGGAATTGACCGAAAGCTGATGTGACTAAGAATTGTGATTGAATGGAAGAATGCCATGAGAACTGTAGGCAAGAGCTATATCACACATAGGTTTGTAGATCATGGTGAGGGGTCTGGATTATAAACTAAATACAATAGGAATCAATTAAAGGGTTTTAAGCAAGCAAGTTAATAATAACTTAGACCTCACATATGAAATCCAGATATAGGCATTCTTAGAATGAGGTGGATGTCTTTTTTCCCCAAGCATAAAATATTGTGGAGCAATTTTAAACTAGTTAGATTATCAATCCATTTAGCAAGCAATATATTGGCAATACAAATGTACAATTTCTTGCACTTGAGAAAAACATTAGCAGAACAATTTTAACCTAGTTATATGAGATCGGGAGTCTAACCAGGTGACAGCAATTGATCATGATAGCAAAGTATAGACTGGAGCCTTTAGTTGTCTGCCCTCCCTCCCTTACACTGGGGGCCTTTTCAGAGTTGAGAGAAATATGTTAGAAGCTTCTGAATGGTAAGTATCTAGGATGTAATTGTAGTTAGAGGTAGAAGTTCTGGGTTTGTTTCCAATCTTTTGCTCTGCCTGCTGCAGGCCTTCCCTATAAACCACTGGCAAAACCAGTACTTGGCAAGTTTTAAGGGAGGACAGGAAAAAACCCTCACTGTAGTACATTGTGAGACCCCCTCTTCCCTCATTGGAGAAGGTGCTTAAAAGCCATTAAGGCTTTTAAAACTTCACTGCATTAGAAAGGCAACAGAAATTCTCCCTTAAGCTGCCGTTTATCTGGCTTATCTGACATCAGAATCAGCAATGACACAGTGTTTTTTTTAAATTTAGCAGCAGACTATTTACAAATGAGTCAGTTTCTTATTGGGTTATGAAGTTCATATAGGGCAGAAGACCCCCCCCCCCCCCCCGACATATAATTGACTAAGAGCATGTCTAAATAATGAGAAAAACAAAGCTTTTAATCGAGAAGGGCTATTAGGTGCCTGTTTGCAGAGCATGTAAAGAAGTGTGCACAGACAAGGAGGCAGAGGAATGTGGTAGAAAATAGATGGGATCCAGTGTCAGCGGACCTGTGTGCAAGCCCTTTCTAGCATGTGACCTTGGAGAAGTCATTAATATCTCAGAGCTCAAATTTTCTTATCAGTGAAATGAAAATAATAATATCCAACCTTCTAGAGCTGTAAAGAGCAAATTAAATACTGTGTAGAGAAGGGCACTGATATTTTTGAAGTGCTTCATGAATATAAAATTTATTATTTCTATTCTGGCTGTTGTGATGAGATAAAAGAGATTGAAGACTAAGTTTTTTTCCTTTTTGAAACTTACAATTAAAATGAGAACTTACAACTCATGGAACTAAATACATAAAAGATAACTTATTAACAATCACCATTCCTATTACTAGTATGTGCTCAATATTTGTTAGAAGGAAATAAAATAATAGAGTAGGATATATAGTTTCAGTAAATAAGTATATGGAGGACACAGTGTGGAGGAGTTATCCATAAAAGCTTTTTGCAGGGCATGTGTCGATGCAGGTTTTATAGGAGGCAATGTAGCATAGTGGTTATGAACTTGGATGGATAATGGTTAAAATCTCCGCTCCACTGTTTAGTAGTAGTATGACTGTGGGAGAGTCAGATAAACTCTCTAAAATACCTTCACTTATCTATAAAATGGGGATGATTGTATTTACCTTTCGAGTTTACTCAAGGACTTTGAGAAATTATATACATAAAACTTTTAACACAGGGCTCAGCATGAGGCAAGTGCTTTAAAAATAGTAGTGATTATGATTATTACCATTATTATATATCTTGCCATAACTGAATAAAGCATTATAGCTATGATGATGATAAAGGAGGTGAGAGATCACTACATTACTTATATAGTCATGATAAGTGTGAGGACTTGTTAGAATCTAATTAAACATAAAGGGAAAGGAAGGAAAAACAAGAAATTTGAAAGAGAAGTTGGAATTTTTTAAGGACAGAAAAGAGCTATGAGAAACATGAAGGGCACAGCTATTAAAATGGAATCTGCTTTATCGATCAGTCCTAAATTCAGCTTTGTTTTCAAAATACAAATCATAGCTAGCTTTTATCAAGCAGATGTAAGGTGTCTCTGCTGAGACAGCTTTATGGTCTTAAGTGACCATCAAGTCAGTATGATTAATCACTGGAGTAGGAAAAACGGCTGGTAGTGACAAAGTCTGAGCTTTTTTTCCTTTGGAGATTTCTTTGTTATGACCTTAATTAAGAAAAGGTCAAAGAAGAGCAGTAGAAATAACTGGAGTGTGCTTAGAATAGCGGTGGAAAGCCCATTATGTACGATCACATCATCGCCTTATGATTGGATCTGTATTGATTGTTCTTCTTGGAAGATTATCAATACAATTGTTTTTTATAATTTAGTATTTATTTCTACTGTTTCAGCTGCCACATAACATGGGGTATTAACCTTCTTGGGAATGAGACTGAAACAATCTTGTAGTTTTGAGAGAATGAGTTGTGAGAAAGCAGATTCTATTTAATCTAGAAGCTCAGAAAATTTGAACAAAAAGATGGGCATATGTCAGCTGGAGAGTGCATTTTTAGCTCCTTAAGGAGCACGATGTAGGATAAAATTAAACTAGTGTGCTAGTTATATATCTTTAAAAATACAAATTAATAGTCATATATTATATGTTTATTATATATATAAAAAACTGCTAAATAGATAAATGTTCACTAGTTCATCAAACCTTAAAACATCTCATGTACTAAACTTGCAAAAATAGGCGTAAGGTGTCAGAAGCAGCAACAGGAAGAAACTCTGGAAACAGTTAAGGGAGGAAAGAGTTCTAGAAACAAAGTGGCTAATAACACAAGAGGTAGCCATAGCCATTACGTGCTTGAGGGAGGCCTTTGTGAAACAGTAGAGGAAAGGGGACCCACTATACTGAAGGAGTAAACCATTTTAACAGGAATTTAACCCACTGGCTCACTTAATAGTTATAAAATCCATGGGCCCTTCCTTAGTTCAGAGAAAATTGGAGTTGTTAAGCAAAATTGAAATATTTCCAAGGAGTTGGTTTGCTAAATATGTTTGTAAAAAAACAGTAGCTTAAACTAGATTGAAACATATCTATGATAAATATATAGTCTGTCCTTTTACTTTCATTCAAATTGCAAATGCACATTTATTATTAAAATCAAGTAACTAACCAATGAAAGAAATCTCCTATGTCATCGTTAAAATAGAGAAAATCTTTATAAGTGCCTTTATGCTAATACATAGAGCTATTTGAATTCCTGGATTTAATACATCTGAAAGTAGCTTTGCATATTCTGAAACTTGAAAGCAGGCTTTATCAGGATGGTTACTCAGAATCATTTGTAAGTAATAGAATTGATGAAAGACAATTTCTCCCACTGTTATTGTTAAAGAAATGATTTCCATCTTATGATTCCATCACATCACCTTACTTCTTTTTTTTTTTTTTTCGTTCTATCTTAAGTGAAATGAAGCACTGTTTTCCAAATTGGCAGAGACATCCATGCCCTTGGAATAAGACAAATTCTTGTACCACCATCCTGTGGTAATCTGACAGGACACATGTAGCACAGACTGAGGGGCACCAGAGTCCTGCATCCACCTGAATGCTAATATTTAGCACGGCACCATTTGCACAGGTTTTCCCATTAGCTAAGATATAAACAGGGGTATGAATTCTATGACACTTAATAGGATGTACCCAAACTAACATCACTAAAGACTTCTTACTTGAATCAGTTAAAAAGTGCCCAGTGACACCTTTGGCATCCAGTGACTTTGTCCCTTGACTGCTTGTCACCAGCTCAGACTGTTCCCCTCTCTAAGGACAGTCAAGCAGCCAAATCCTCACTAACCATGATGGGTTGTTCTGGAGCATGTTGACATACAACCCGATGAGAACATGTTCATCAGCCAGCCTGTCTGCCACATTCAGGCTGTATTGTATCCTGAAACAGGGCAAGGGGAAAGAAAGGGTGTTGTTAAGAGAGATGGGCAGAAATGAACAGAGAAGGTAGGAGTGAGGTTGTGGTAGAAAAGACATTTAGAAAACCAAGCAAACAAAGGAAGAGTATATGTGATGCTCTATGAAAAACACAAGCAAAATCCAAGCAATGAAATTCACAATTTCATTTCACTAACTTCAAAAATAAAGACTTCCATCTAGGTTAAATAACTTTTTAGAGAACAGATTTGCATTCTTTAACCACTAAGGCCAAGGAATTCATCTCTACAGGAAACACATCAAAATGGGTTGCAAGCATAGATCAAGTATCCCTTTGGAAAATCAAATCTTCAACTTAGTCATTTCACAAAAAGAAAAGGAGATCAGGGAAAGTGAATAGCAACACAGATGTGTCTACTCGAAATAACTACTTGGCGCTGTTAATTGGTTATGGCAGAGCTGCTTTTACCAAATCAAAGATGTTCTTCCACACACAAAGCATTTGTGATAAAAGAAATCTCCATTTTTAGTTTAGTTAATGCAGGGTTCCAGTACACTCTGGCTTCAACTTACCCTTTGCCCTTCAGAAAAGCTGGAGCAGCCCTAGCCAGCAGTTTGTTCTGCTCTGCTTCACTGTCCTTGGGAGGAGAGCTAGTTAATAGGATGGGAAAGCCAAGAAGAGCGTAAACACAGCAATGCATTCAAGAATAGAAACTGCCAACAGAAGCTCCCAAGTCTAGATCCAAGCTCCATTTGGACAGATCTCTGATTATTTTGAAATGTTCAAGATGTTTTTAGATTTTCACAGAGTTCTAGGCATAGAAACCTGGCCTGAGAACCATCACTACAATTCTACAAGCTGCCATAATCCCAGATTTGACCTCTGCCATTCGCTTAACATATTGCATATGAGTAGACATAATGGAAGTTCATTCAACATCCATTATGGGCTATGATGTAAACAGTCCAATAGTGCACTAAGTCCTACCAGCCTTTAGATCCCACTCAAGAAGTTTACTTCGCTAGCCTTCCCTAAATTTTCCAACTGTCTGCGTTGAATAGACTTGAAAGTTACCTAGTTAGAGATTGCTGTCATAATTACCTAGTTAGAGATTGCTGCTTCACTGCTCCAAGCCCAAGTCACCTGATCTTAGCTCTGAAGCTACAAAGAAAACTTTCAGAGAAAGAGAAATATACTTTTGAGCCTTACGGACATATTCATATTTCTTGTGTCATAATAATGCATAACTAATGAATAGAGTCTCATCACTGAAGAAAATTCTTAACATTTTAGATTCATTATGAGAAATACTCTATTTAGTAATGTCAATGATAGTTTTAAAGTTTCAAATATACTTTTATTAAAGTACAAATGTAAATATAAGTAATAATTAATTGAGTGTGGCCATGCCAAAGTCACCCAAGATGTACTGTGCTAAATAAGCATGCTTCATTAGGATATATGGTACTAATTTTTGGGATTACAATTGTCCTGGTAATGTGTTTAAAGAGAGCTTGCTTTTTTGTAGGTTAATTAAGAATTGGCCCTACACACTGGTGTACCTAAAACTATCCCTTCTCTCACAGAAAATGTAAAACCAAACTGATTTATTTAAATATCAAGTGTGTAACTACTGCGATTGAAATTATGAAGTTTTGCCACAAGTTTTGAAGAAACTCTAAATCTACTATATATACATAACCAGCTCATATATATATATATGTGTGTATATATATGTGTGTGTATATTATCCAGTAACCACAGTCTCCTTGCTGCCCAATATCCCCCCAACTTCTTTTTTATAGCTTAAGATGTATCTATTACACAATTGATTTCAAATGCTACAAAACCATTCAAAATGCTGTGTGAAATACCTAAAATTCTTCCCTCCAAACTAAACTATTTCCTTGCTTTGTTATGCTTCTTTGCTCTTTGAATCCCAGAAATTGTGGTGATATTTCCTTAAACCAAAAGCCTAATAATTACACTGATACATCTGCTGATGCTGAATATGCAGGATAAAAAGAAAGAACCAGTAGAGAGAAAAAACACAGGAAGGTCAACTATGAAGATGTGTTTGCCACCAATTATTCTGGTGAAGTTTTACAGGAGAAAGAGGATATGTCAATAAAAGCCCCAGCAGTGCCATTCTGCCACTCGTCACTGAGCAAGCACAAGCACGGAGAAGCCCTGCTGATATCAGGGCCAGGTAGGGGCAGGTGGCAGGGATCAAGGAATTGGATAGAGTTTCCTTTAATGGCCTTGTTCTTTCTTTTTCTCCAATTCTTTGGGCTCCTTTCCTCCTTCCTCTACTCCATTTGCCTGTCTCTCCTCTTTGCTTCTTTTTCTTCCTTCTCACTCCCAGGTCCCTTCATCTCTCAAAGGAATGAGCAGATATTCTGTGGGTACGCATCTCCTTTCCCTTTATGGCCATTTTCTTTGCATTGATCTTTGTCAGTGTTGAGGTAAAGGTTTTGAGGAAAGCATTTAAATCTTTTTATTTTCCTTGGGAAAACCAGTTCTTGGAAAATATATGGGTATACATCATGCACATTTGTAGATGTGTGAAAATAAACTAGTTTGTTTTGCTACAGTGCCCAGTGCCAGGAGCATTTCTGATTTTTGATATTCACAGTTCCCATAGTTTCTGTACTTCTCAGAGCTAGCTGCAAATCCTTCTCCTTATCACTTGTTTCTGGGAAACCAAATATATGACCATGTATAGAGGAAGCCAAGTGCATGAAGAAAAGAAGAAGAAAAAAAGCCACTATTTCAAAATGATATGGATCAAGAACTCAAGAGAGTGTACCAGGAGGCAGGTTTCACTTAAAACTTGGGTCTTTAAAGTCTTTTTGTTTTTTTATGAAGTACCTTCTACCAGAATCGTTTCAGCAGCTCCCAAGGAACTTGAAGAAGGGAAGCAAAGTGACTTCTTTTTCTCCTGAGTTGTTGTGAAAATAGTGATGATATATTATTTATTATGATCCCTCCAAAGCAGGGTATTTGCACAACATTTTCTAGGATAATTTAGATTTTTAAACTGTCGTTTTGTAGCTCAGCATTTTGCAGGGAGAAGTGAAGTGATATTTCCAATTCATGGTGGGCTTTAGGACAGGCACAATTGAAACCTCCTTCCTTACCAAGGAATGAGTGCCTCCATAACGGCGTGTGTCAGAATGCACCGATGGCTTTTACGTACCTCCAGCTCCACCTCCAAAAGCGTCTCCTTGCTCTCATGCCCTGTCCTCAAATCAAATGCATTCTTCCTTTTCACCTCCATAACTGGGGACTTCTTGGGGCTTCCTTTGACTATGGGTGATGATATATCTTTTCAAATCTAAGACTTAAGGAGAAGCAAGACTACCATCTCTAAGATCGTATGTATACATGTCTCATTTTCTTGTCACCAGGCCCTTGCCAATGTATAAACACACCTCTTTGCACACATGTTATTATTGCTGGAAACCTTGGAGGCTATGACATAGAAAATTTTGAAGTTTATGTGTTCTGCTGGAAGAAGAAAGGCAGGGAATATTCCTTTAGATTTTTTTTCCCCCTAAGAATTCTCTATTTTCTCACCAATTCCTTGTAAAATCCCTGGAAAATAGCATATATAAAGATAATTAGCCTTCTTCCAAAATTTTTCAGACACACACACACACACACACAAATACACAATGGGTTCTGGAAAGACAGAATAACTTCAAAATATTTCATAATTATTTTTTAAAATATCCCCTTAGTTTTGAAGGACAAGTGATGCTGGTATGTTTACTTTAGTGGCAACATGTTGGGGTTTCCTAAGGTAACAAAATTATATACAAATGCTCCCTGGATTTTTGCTTACGCCTAAAATATGTTTTAAAAATCATTTTTACTTGTGTTGGGTTTCTATATTAGCCCTGGTCAAAGTTTTTTTTTCTGTTTCTTTTATTGAACATGATATTAAAGGCCTGGATGTAGTGTCACAGAGCAAGGAATATTATATGAACAAACTACTTAATGTGAAATAATTATTTATACAAGGGTTAAAAGAAAAAAATACTGAACTATGGCAAATTAAGAACAAATACTTTGATTTCGATTGATTCTTGAATAATTGGTGAACCCGTGTGCTGTTTGGACTATGAAGGATGACTTGGAAAGTTGGCTCTCTTTAAATAACTATCAATTGAGAATAAAAGTTTGCTTCTCACTGTAATTTACATAGTCTAATAATAAGGCCATCAAACTAATTTTTTAAAAATTTATTTTATTTTATTTTGGCGGTTGGCCCATGTAGGGATCTGAACCCTTGACCTTGGTGTTATAACACAGAGCTCTAACCAACTCAGCTAACTGGCCAGCCCCATCAAACTAATTTAAATACAGAAAAATAAGAGTCCATACATCTTTGAAACATTGTGCTTCCCTTTCCTTTTCTAGCTTTAGATAGCTGAGATCTGAAATATAAAATATTTGCTACATGCAAATTAGCAAACAAGCATAAAAAATAGGTTACTGTCTCAGTAGGAAAATTAGCTGCCATCAGTTCAGGCTGGCATGAAAGTTGAATCATTGTTAGTGAGTGCCATGGAAGAAATAAGAACTCTTAGGCCATATTTGACTTACTACATTTGCTGTGTTGTCCTCCACATATCATCAAGCCATACCAACTGTATTTTTACCAAGAGAGCCTCTAGAAAAGTTTGCTGGGTGTGGGACATGCACAGACAACTAAAGCAAGACTAGTAACAGAATAAACTTTATTAAAGTGGAGAAGAGAGGTGGCTTGGTTTTAGTTATGCACTAATATTTTAGTGTAGGAAATTGTCAGAGTTGAGTGTGCAGACCGACTTAACTGAAGTTTGAAAACAGTCTAGCATATCAGTGGAGCTCTGGGACTACGTGAAGAAAGGAATTATCCACAGAGAGTGATTATTTCAAATTTCATGAAATGTCACACAGCATGCCCAGAAAATGTGAAAAGACAAGGAAATCTTCAGGGTGGTGCCAGATGCTAATTTATAAATTTATTCTTATGCTTGGAAACAGATAGGTTTTAATCTTAAAGAAAATTAATCACAAAGAAAACTTTGATTTTTCAGAAACAAAGGCTGAATTCAGTATGTTAATTTTATTTCTAGTCATTTTTGATTACCAGATCACAAATTCTTAAAATTCAGTTTGAACATTTTAAGTCAGATTAAAAGCCTGGGTTGTTAGGTAAAAAATCTTTGGGTAAGAAAATGTGTTTGAAAAAACTGCAAAAGACACAGTGAATTATTCTTTCTTTGGTTGAAAACCCAAACCAATCAACCAGCTGACCAACCAGTCAACCAACAAAAATAACTCTCAAATTCTGCTCCACTAGGAAGAATCAGGATTTGAGAAGCACGTGGGATGGGTGATGTGCCCTCCCCAAAGGTACTATAGTGCCTAATACAGTCTCAGTAATTAACTGCTTGCCATTGTGACAAACCAGAAAACAGCCTATTAGATTGTGTTCAGCACACTATGGGAATTACAGGCAGTTTTCTAATATTTGGGAGAGTGATAAACTTTGGCTAGATGCTATAAATAGTAGCCAAAGTGATTGTTTGTGAGTGGTTAGAGGTTGCAACTATGGAAGTACTTGTGAAACCTTTAAACAGTGTTTCAAATATTGGAGGTCAAAGAAAATTCAAACTTTCATTCAAACTTTCAGAGTGTCCTTATGCGGCTAATGAAGAAGATGGGCCATAATTAGAGAAGTTTATGTTATATAGGAAAGAACTAATTAACTCTCTCACATAAACTAGAGAAGGATTTTGGCAAGATAAGATTTTACAAAAGAGGCATGATGCCAACAAAGAAAGCAGATCTTAAGAGGCACAGTGCTATGGTCAGTAAAGGGGAGAAAGGGCCTTTTGGGCCTGGCTTTGTGGTCAGTCCTTGCAATATTTTCAATCTCTGCAATAATAATACTCTATCTTTCACAAGCTTAGATGATATTGCTGGTCCACCATATACAGCCCTTGGAGCTCTGATTCTAGAGGTGATGATAGATATCCATTGACCCAATCATTCTTTCCTACAAATTTATAAGAAAACGGTCTGGGTTCAGGTATACAGTTTATGATCAAGAAAATGAGTAAGGCCAATTGGTTCATGAATTATGTTATTTGACCCATATCCTACCTAACTGCTAACCAGCATGAGTCTACATATGCACATGTGTGCACAGACACACACACACACACACACACACACACACACACACACACACACACGCATGAAGACTTCAAAGGACTAAGGGATGGTGCCTTTGGGAATCTCTTCTCTTCTTTTAAGTAAGGGAAAAGTGAACCAAGTATATAACTCAAAAAGGATACAAGAACATGGGCTGTGACAGATGGTGGTAGGAACCGGAAGTTAATCTGGGTGAGGAAGATTACTGGGATGTCAAAAGGCACTTCTTAGTGCCTTTCAAAGATCAAAGTAATATGCTTGTAAAGGACCCCAGGTGAGCAGTGCCAGGAGTTTGTAGTGAGAATTCTGGAGTGACAATTTCAATTCATCATCACTTTTCTTTATCTTTCTAAGGTCTGTCACGATAAAAAAGACTAAAAATTCAGGCTAAATAAAATATCTGTATGGCAAACTTCCCTACTTTTTTAATGCTGCCCTAATACTGACCAGTGTTATATTCGGCTTGCTTAGGTTTTATGTGATTTTAAAAGGGGTAGTTGGGGTGGTGTAGGGGTGAAGGCAGAGCTCTGGGTCATATTTCTTTGGTTCTATTCTATTTATAGAAAGAATAAGACCTTTAGCATATGCTTACATGTGGCATGATGGAGTTCCTTCAACCTTAGTGTACTGACATAGTTAAGATATCAAAAGCGGATCACCATCAGCATTATCAGAAATTAAGCACGGATAACAAGAAACTGGTTTTGAAATTGCTACTTTAGCAGGAATCAGACTGCCCTTGCCGAGGGGAAAAATGGCCCAGGCCCAGTGGAATAGAAAGGTGTAAGTTCTCAAGTCTAACTGGAATAAGGTCCAGCCATATGGCCTTGTCATAGCCTTGCCTAGTTAGTGCTAATGATCATTCCAAGAGGCTCCTAAATTCAAGAGTGTTAGAAATTACCATTTGGGGTCTTGCAAATTGTACCAAAGCAGAGGTTCGTCCAAACAAGATCCAGCTTGGTACTCTTCACATATATGCATTTCATATAGACTGGTGGGAGGCTGAGAAATCAATGAAATAAGTGGGAAAGAGAGAAAGAGCTGAGAAGTGTGGCTCGAGTTGCAAACTCTCAACAGAATCTCATTAAACCCCAGAAAACCTCTGTCTCCGCTAAGACATACTACAAGAGGATTTTAGTGCCGGAGTAGAAGGACTAGTAGTTTCGCTATGGAACTACCACTACAATTAGTGATTCAGAGCTTGGATACTGACCGTGAGCCGTGGTCAAGCTGATGTGCATACAGCCTTATGAGCGAGTGCTCTTCAGCCACGGGGCTGGATGCACTTATCCCCTCAGGTAACCTGAGGGATTCAAACAATGAGACCTCATTAAAGCCTCCCATGGACAGAGCAAGGCCCACTCAAAGAGGAATGACATCCATTGTACACAGCTTTATTGAACAGCACTCTTAAAACAGAAACCGGAGGCCAATCTCCATGGTGATTGGAAGAACCACAAGCTTTAAACAACATGTCTGTAGATTACAGGGAACATTCCAAAAGGACTGAAAATGTGAAAAAAGGGAAATGATCGTATTTTGGGTTAATGGGCTCCACGCACCCTGGAGGGACAAGAACAACTCAAAGTATTATGGGAATATTTTAGGGTAGAGGAAGTCATGTTATCCATCTAGACGCAGCCACCATAAGCACCGTCAGAGCTGAAATGATATAAAATGACCTTCAGTAAGGATGGGGTCTACCTCTCCTTGACATTTGCAGAATGCAGAGCTTCCTAATAAAAGCAAATCTTTCTAAATATCATATCAGGTCTTCTCTAGATAGATGCACAGGCCCATGTCTCCCACAGACTTTATAGTTTATGATTTTGTTTTAGAAAAGATGGTTGAATTTGCTGGTGATCCTGAAAAGGATGCTAAAAGGAAGTTACTGAGGGCCTAAACCATGTAATTTCACTGTGGATGTTCTGCAGTACAACTGCCTCCTCATTTCCAATTGTTACAGACTTAAATTATATGTTAGAAACACTATGTACTGCCACATTCTGTTTATTCTGCTAATTACAATTAGGGGGAACACCTTCAGCTGCGGTTCCTTTTGATGGGCAAATACAGGAACTTAGGGAAAAAAAATCAGCAGTATTCTGAGTCTCACTGACTTCAAACGCTCACTACGATGTATCAGGGTATTACAATAAAACTGGCACCTTATAAACATTTTCAGGGAAAACAAATGGAGTATGTGCATTTTGTGAAATAGGAGGCTATATATTTTTTTTCCTGCCAAAAGCCATTTGAAATTTTATGTCCGATTACTCACTCCAATTTTCCTTACCTTTGTTTCTGCTTTCCTGTGAACCTGCTCCATGTGTTTATAAAATAATTCTGTGGTGCTTCCATCATGATATTCGTGATACTTATCAAATGACTCAGAGCACCTCTGGACCCACGCGTATTTCTAATGCTAACTCTTAGAGAAGTATTTGCTTCTCCTTTTCCTTGCTTACATGGTAGTGGATATTGTGCAAAAAGATGAGACACATATCCACCTCTTGAAAAAGTTCCTGTTATTATCCATGGACTTACTTAAATGGAAACCACATTTCCAAGTTTGGTCTTCAGCCTCTAGCCTCAGGAACTCCAGAGTTCAACAAGAAGAGGATTCTTTTACTTCTGGAGCTTTAAATAATATGTTTCAGAATCTATACAATAACACATCATTGCATCTTGAAATTCCACCTCCTTGGCTTCAGCAGACCACTCCAAGTGCTTCGAAAGTGACTTTCTCAATGAGATAAAATGCATGTTTCAGTAGTAGAATTGAAACATACCCAACATTCTTAGTGTGGGTAGCTTATAAATGTAGGTTTCCAGAAGTGACATTTACCCCCAAAGCCACTCCAGCGTTCTTTAAATGCATCCAAATGAATGAAATGGAAAACTTGTGATGAATATTTATAAACTAGTTTCCAATAATAATCTTCTGTACTTGGCTTACACTAGAATGTTTTTCTTGCCACAGAATCAAGGCTCATTACCAAAAAGAGAGGGATTATTTTATAAAAGGATTGGAACTTACCTCTTGGTAATAAAAGGACTTCCTGAGGAGGGAACAGAGTGGGAGAACAGGGTGTCGTTCATGCTGGTTACAGGTCTGGGAGGCCTAAAACAAAGTACAGTGTGTATGGAGAATTAAAACACATAGAAGTCACAAATTTGAAACCATCTACTATCCCTCAAGGAAAGAAGATGGGAATATCATAGTTCTATTTTGCCTAAGATCGACATGAAATTTTACCTTTTTAAATTAAATTCTTTAAGTGTTTTAAAGTTACATTTTCTTGAGAATATAGACTCTTAGTTAAACATTGGGAGGAAGATCTCTGGATACCATAGCAACGTTTATCCATGAGCTGTGAGCCTTGGCATTTTGAGTCACATTTTCCAGTAGAGCAAGGACTTTGAAGAAGGCAGTAGCTTTGCTTCCACTGCCTTCTAAAGGGAGACGCTCTGAATACATGATTATCAGAATCTACATCTTCTTGGAAAGAGGAGGATTCTTGAGGCTCTGGAAACTTCCTTCTCTGTTCTCCACAATGAAGGCCCTCTAAATGTGCCTGATCTGGAAGGACACAAGCTGCAAAGTCATGTCATGCCTTATTTGCTTTGTTCTAAGTAAAGATACAATTAAGCACCACTAGGATTTGCTGAGTTTCCGTTACTTGGGTGAGCCACATATAACAGGGTATATGGCGCATGGCATCCCATAAACTTCACTGTTTTTCTTATGATGAGAGAAAGAAAACAGGATTCACTATTCCTCAGAATTGTCCATAGCCCTAAATACCAACTCCATTGGGTCTGTCTTCATCTGTATTATTTTAATTTGACTCTGTCACTCCTTCCTTATCGTGAATGTCTTAGTTCAGGTAAAACTATGAAGTGGAGATCTCTGTCTCATTTCCAAGCAATTTTCAGTCTTTAGGTTCAATGTAAAATACTGAATATTAAGGTGAGATGGGATTTAGAGTTCAGAAGATGGAGAATGAGGAAGGGCATCATTCTGAGTCAGAGGAAATTTAGGTTTCACTGTGATTCTATACTTGCATTTGACAGTACAGAATTTTTTTAAAGGTGAGACATTAATTACAGTAGCCTACAGAATCCATTTGTGTAGGCTTAAAGGCCAAATTTGTAAATGGTTTAATTTTTAAGGGAACCAGAATTAATTTTTGATTCTATAATGAGAAGATTCTCGGGAAAAGGTAGACTTGTAAATCCCAATGTATTTATTGGAATGTACATGATACTTGTGGGTTTTAAAATGTCAGAAGTATAAGCAGAAATTCATCAAATGTTTTTTTCTGGTGCCAGATGCTAAACTGTATTAAAAGATTTTGTAAGACACATTATTACTGGATGAGGCCAAAATAGCAGGTTCACTATTTTATCTACACTAAACATATTACCTGAAGTTTTGAAAAGAGTCTCGGTGTTTTGCATTACTTAACTAGGATATGTCTTTGTACACGTGAGCAACATGAGGCTAGCACTTTCACTTTACAAGAAAGAAACTACTTTTATAAAAATGTCCTCTGTGAATTATGAAAAGTTAGTTACATCAGATTTTAAAACAGTAAACAGAATGAAACATTATTGTAGCTTTGCAAAAAACTGAAAAACAATCAACTTGGCCCACATTTCTGGCTTTCTTTTGTCTTTGTTTTTTTAACTTCCCCATCTTGCTCTATCTCTAGGAAATGAGAAAACAAGTGGATGTGCAATGCTTTTTAACTAGCTTGGTAAATTTACTCTCTTGAACCTAGTCACTGCAAAACTGAAATTGAGATTTCTCAGTAAATGGCTTCATGTTTAAGGTTCACCATCAAAATGATGAACTTGGGATACAGAATGGCTGACCTTGGCACCAAATGGTGGCTATCAGAGGGACTGAAGTTCTTATTTCCTCCATAATCAGATGGCAAGTTATTTTATCTAATACATAGGTCACATTGGGAATTTTATACATATTAACTCTTATGAAAAAGAAAAAGCTCCACAAGGTGAACTAAATCACAGGGGCCTAGTGCCAAGTTTTCTTTCTGGACAAGATCTTGGCAGAGGATGTTTTTATAATTGGCATCCTTCTTATAAAATAGAAGTGTTCAGCTCAAGGTAGAATTAATTTTAAATTAGCCTCACGTGGCTCACTTGTTTTATGTCTTATAATAACTTGTAATTATAAGTCTTTTCGAGTATATTGGAGACTACGGACTACTTACCAAGTATCACTTTTGGAAGCAAAAAATTGAATAGAGTAGAGATTGTTAATCATGGTAACATTTACAAGCAATACAATAGCTAAGAACAAATGCCAAAATACCAAAGTGCCACTACCTGCTTGTTTATATTTGAGGAATGGTTCATGATGGGTAGGACCTGCTTACTGTATGTGTACAAAATCCCATGGCCATAGCAGAAGAATGGCATTTTCTGTGTGTCACACGGTTCATTTCCATATGGAGATGTGTGTGTGTGAGAGAGTAGAACCACAATCTGTTTAAAAATTCCATTGATAAACGTATCTGAGGTTACTTGTAAAATGTTTAGTTATTCAGTCAGATTGTGCCATATTTTTGACATTTTTTACATTCAAAAATCGGAACTAAAGATTTAAATAAGCAATGAAAATACTTTCTAATTCATTTATTTTGTATTGACCGAGTATGAGCCACATTTTTTTTTGTCTCAATTTATATCTATACCTTATAATGACTTTCTACTGCTTAAGATGATACAGTACATATTAGAGGACTAGTATCAATTTTTAACACAACCACAAAACAGCAAGATGTGTGCATTCAAGAAGATTGTATAATGTTCAATATCAAATTCCATATCCATGGGCTTCATGACATTATACGTATTTCAGCATTGCATAAGGATACGCAGTTATCCTTTACTTAAACATTTGCATCATGTTCTTTATCTTTCCTGAATAGTCTTAGAGAAATTTGCACTAATTTTCAAAATTAACACACTTTTTCACAGTGACAAAGAAAAAATGCTTTATTTTCAGTCAATGCTGTAATTCCGCATACCCCAACCCCCAGGCCACCAGCACATGACAGAGTCCGCCCATCAATATCGCCAGTGCTCACACCCCACTCACAGAGCCCTGTGTCTGTGAGGTTATCCATGTGTGTGAATGATACGGGTTGGGACAGTTTCATGAACCTACATGAACACGTATCCCAAGCATGATAAAGATGTGGTTTGTGCCACCATCGATTAGTAAAGTATTTGGAAAAGCACAGGGAAAATTTGGAGAGGGAGTGAGGATGGCAGAAACAGAGCCACGCTAGAAAACATATTACCATGGTCAGGTACGGTTCTAAGGAACCTACTTCTAGGATGGTCTTTGCTAGAGATTCAACAATGAAGTTTCTTACCACACATATTTTTGCTCTCTGGTAATATTCCTTCTGCTTACGACCTTTATGCTTTAAGCCACATTTGGGAGTAACAAGTTAAAGGAATTAAGCAGGGGTGAGAGTATTAGTGTGTTTTATTTCTTCCTGGAGTGTTCATCTACGTATTTCTATTGTACAGCACCATACAGAAGTGGTGGAATGGCTTAGGATCAAAGAACCTGCTATGGAATGTCATATATTTTTGTCAAATTTATCAAAATTACATAAATTTGGAAGAAGGGTGAATGTTCATTAATTCCACATATATATTCATTATAGCAGATTAAGAGGGTATTCTTTCTAAAGATTAAAGCATAATACCATTCATTTATTTTGTCATTTAAATGGCCTTTATGTATGTGCCTATGATAATTTAAAATAGCTAAATGAGCAGCATATTTAAAAGTAGAAGTATTAGTATATTCTCACCAAAAAAAAAAAAAAAAAAAAAGGCATGGAAATAGCTTTTGAATAAAGAAACAAATACACAAAAACATTTCTATAGCTAAAAATAGAAAACACTAGTCTGTCCTAATACACACTCGATATGATGCATCCAGAATTTCTTGTATATTGTTTCAAAGATAACAATTAAATATTTTGCACAGTTTGCATTTTACAATTAAGACATTAACCATGGAAAATAAATTATAAGTATATATTAAAATATGTTGCATATTATCCCCCTGGAGTATAGATCAGTATTTTGATTCAGGACTCACTTGAGAATCTGGTTAAATATATGGAAATATTCTCAAAAAGGCACATTTTGTATACAGAATTTTAAGGGAATCCTGAAATCTCTCTATGGGACCCAAATTAAGAACCTATTTTGTAGATATGGCCCTCAGTTAACTCAGTGAACATGTCAGATCATATTGCCTCTGTAAGTTAAAATTTAAAAAGTATTTACTCATTAGCCAATTAAATAACTCACCTGCACACACACACACACACACACGCGCGCGCGCACACACACGCGCACGCACGCGCACACGCGCACACACACACACACACGCACACACGCGCGCACACACACACACACACACACACACACAACAATCCTGAGCACCCCCTGTGAACAAGACCCTGGGCTAGGTAATCCTCTCCTGTGTGACTCTCTGTGAACCTTGACTTCACAGTGCCTCACTTCCTACTTATCTCTAGAAGCGGGCAGAAGCAGCAGCCCCTCGCCATCCCACTGCAAAGCTCTAAGAGCCAGGCCATTCACACCCGCACTCTATCTTCATCATGCCAGCAGCGCAGATCAAGGGCTGCTCCCTCGGGTGAAATGTCTAGCGGGGCTGGTAGAAAGTGACTGCTGGCAGAGCTGCGAGAACACAGGCTTGCCCTCACTTTCATTCGTTAGCAACCTAGTGATTGTCTCTAATTGGCTATGGGAGAGAAAGTACAGACCTTAACAAGAACAGCTCCCAGGAGGCAGATTTCTGCAAGTGGTTGGCCCTTTGAGACACTCCCCAGGTTTATTTTAAGGCTTATTTTTAGGAGCATAACTTCCCAAAATAATTTAACCACGTTCTACAGAATTAGTTTACATTAGTTTTTGGATGCTTAGCCTATGCCAGCATGTAAGCTGAGAAGCAGGAGCCTCCAGACTGTGTATTGCTGGGGTCAGTGATCGCTTAAAGCACACTCAGGAGCAAACAAAACAAGTCCCCACAGTATTTATACAAAACTCATAGACATGATGCAACAAATCATTTAATTGTATTTGCTTAGGTCCATCAGAGGAAAGAATTACTTCTTTCATAATGGTCTCCTATCCACCACAGTGCCTCTTAGGGATCATATTCTGAACTGCCTGAAGCATGAACTTTGCATTGATGAATTCCTAGTATTGGTGGGTCTGTCAGCCCACCTCTTAATGCCAACATACAAACCTAGGCCCAAGGTGTAGTAGGTCCCACTAAGCTGTGAAAAACAAAAAGTAGCTCAGGAGGGGAACCATTTATTCCGGAGGCTTTCAGAGGCACCTGTGACTACATAATTCCTAATTGTGCATAGCAGCAGGTAATGAGCTTTTCTTCTTTTGAGCCCAAGGTAGCCCCAAAGAAAACATGCTTTCTTCTATATTATCCTCCCCTAATATACTGGCCACCCAGGCCTGAGAGAGGTTCAAGGACATGAAACTTCTGGGATGGGACAGGAATGAGTGGTTTCACTATTCACTGACCCAATCTCCTCTGCCCACCAAACTCACACATAATTCAGAGAAAAACATTTTTTGAGACATTCTGATGAATTTTCCCGCCAATATCCTTCTTCAACCTTCCCCTGCACAGGGCATGATTCTTCTAAAGTTATGTAGCTTCGTATAAAACAAAACAAAAGAAAACAAAACAAAAGCAACTTGTAGGTTTGCTGGCATCTTTAGGATGACCAGCTCTACAGAGAAATGAAACAAAGGGCTTTTGTATTTGGGACTCAAAGCACATATGATGTTAAGATATAATATGCTTTAATTTTTTTTAACGTGGTAAATCCATTGATTGTTAACTTCCAATTGTATAAACTCCACTAGCATCTGTATTTATAACTAAGTTTTTTGAATATTTCCCACCTGTAGGTGAATTACATTAATATTGCCTACTTTACTTGTATAGCTGAAGAGAAGCATGGTATACCTTGACAAGGAAAAAAATTGTAATGGCATTACTTTGACTTTTTTAAAAAAGCGCTAAATTTTAAAGCTTATTCCTTGACCACTGATAGAAAATTGCCTTTGTGTGGATTCAGGCATGCGTCAGTGGAGACAGATGTCTCTTAATCTGGAGAGCAGAGATACTCACACGATGTGAGCCAAGTTCAGCGGCTTCTCAGGCTGATCTGGGAACATGGGGTGCAAAGGTTCCCGGCTGGAAGCACAGCTCAGGGACTTGCTTAATGCATTAGTTAGCTTCTTAGCAGGTGATTTCTGGAAAGAAGAAGAAAGGCAAGAAGTGCTAACAACTAACATTTATATAACTTCTAACAAATGATTTGCTTTTCATAATAGACATTTACTCATTCATTCAAGAAATCATTTTTGAGCACCTACTCCAAGTCAGGAAGTTTCCTCCCTGCTGGGACTAGAGTGCTGGAACAAACTACCAGGGCACCCACATCCTGCTGCTTAGTGTCAATACATGCTGTGATAAATGCAAGCAGCCACTGTGCACAGCACTGCTGAGCTGGGACTTAACGGGCCAGCAGGAGGACTAGGAAGGTAATTCAAGACAGATATTTTGAAGACCTTTATTTTTTTTTTTAAAAAAAGAACAATAAGTTACTCTTTAAGTAAAGACTACCAGTTGAACTGAAATACATTAAAATATAGAAAAATTCATAAAAAGTTTGCATTTTCTTGGAATGGAACTACCTCAAGAGAGGCTGGCAAGGGTGATAACATATTTCACAAAACCAAGGCATACATAGAGCAATACCTGAACAGACACACAAGAGCAATGTTGTTGGAACCCATCTTTGAGTTTCACTGAGATAGAGGGCAGCAAACGCAAACCATGTGAACAGCAAGCACCCTGAGAAAGTCAAATTCCTCCCACAGACCCAGTGCCACATGCTCCTGAGAATACATCAATCTATCATACGGACACTCACAGGTGTCTTTACCAAGTTGGTCACTCATGCTATTCATGAAAAGATGATTTGCTAATATAACCACAATCTTCCCTCCTTACCCTCTGCAAAAAAGCGAAATGGAACATTATTATTAAGCCCACACTCATACTTTTTTCCTTAATATTCCACTCATGCACTTAAAAGAACTCCAGGATCTAAGGAAAATGAAACTAACAATAAGTTTGAAGCAATTTCCACAAAAAACAAAACAAAACAAAACTTAGGAAAAAAACTTAACTTACTGTGAAAGTAAGATTATGTTCCAGAAGGTGCTTGCTGTTCAGTTATTTAAATCAGCACTAAATTATCTATAGTCCTAGAAGTAACATAGTTTGACTCTAAATTTAAATCTCAGGAAGCTACCCTGGTTTCAGATAGAATACGTAAGAATTCCAGTAAGGTGGGAGATGAGAGCAAAGGGGGAAGGAGTGTTAGACCTGGATAGGAGATAGGTTTGCTTCTTAATTCCGTCACCATCCTTGATATTCCCTTTCATTCTGGGTGACACTCACACATCCAGTCGTAAATACTGCCTGGACCTTGCCTTACCCATGACGTGTACTCTTTCATTTGGTGCTGGTTGCTATGGGAACCACCAGCATGTCCCCTCCAGAAGCAGTCCTGACAGAGCTGGTAATTGTGACACTGTTGGCATCGGTAGCGAAATCCCATCATACTCTCGCTGTGGCAGTAGGAACACTCAACCGGATGGAAGACTAAGGGGGAAGTAAACGAAGAAAAAAACAAGAAAACAAAAGTATGAATCAGAATAAGGAAAACCACAGCCTAACAAGAGTTGCATTTTTTTTGCTGTGTGCCATGATTTCAGAAGATTGCCAGTTTTGTCTTAGAGAAGCACTTAGTTTATTCCTGGAATCTTACCACTCTTGTCAAGCAGGTGTGTGAGGTGGAAGAAATGAAAAGGGATGGAGAATCGGTGTTCTTTTCACAACACAAATGCTCTTTCTACTTCCACCTCTTACACTGCCAGAATATGAATTACCCAAACTGACTTGCTTTTACCCAAAACTGCTCTCTGTCGCCAGGAGACTGGCACAGCTCACAGGAAGACTCAGAAGTGCAGGGTAAATACAGCTGACTGTCCAGTGGGTAGAGAGCAAGTATTAGAGAAGTGAAAAACGAGAAGAAAAAAGATAGGAAAATGGGGGGAGAGCAGAACCCTGAATGACAGGATTAGTTCTTTTAAAATGGAGTGGCTAATGGCTTTATTTAATGAGTGACATTGCCTTCACTGAACAAATAGATTTTTTTTTTGTTCCCTGAAGCAGCCAAATTGGGCTGAAAAAGGTGTGTAAATTATCTGAATACAGTTCTAATTCAGATAGTTTAAGAGAACTTAACTTCCTTTGGCAGGAAATTTGAATTATAAAACAGGTAAGGTAAAATATTTGAGATGTGAAGCTAATAAATGATCAAACCCAGTTAATTGTCTGCATGCTATGAGCTAAAGATACTAAAACAACAACAACAACAACAAGAATAATAACAACAATTCTTGTCTTTGATTAAGTTATTCTTTGGCTACTCAGAGTGGAAAAACAATGCAGATTAGAATAAATGAAGATAAAAAGCAAAGTGAAGATAAAAAATGAAGACGTAACCAGTTCTGGATGCACCGTGTTGTAAACAAGCATTGTCATGTCCCTTTTCTGGCTCTTGGGAAAGACTATGGTGGGACTTGAATCTGGGGACAACTGCTCTGGGACAGTGCCTAAGAAGTTGATCTCCTGCAACAGGAAACACTGAGGGAGAAGGAGTGAAATAGCAGCTTAATGGTTGGGAAATGACAAGCTCCCGGAACTATCAACAGCAATCCTGCATAATAATATGGACCTTGATTGCTCTTTGCTTGTGAATATGGATAAGAAGCATAAAAAAGAAAAAAAAAACCCTATGGTTGTTGTGATTGCAAAGAAACTAGTAAGATCATCCTTTACATTTTCTCCATGAACAAGCTGGATGAATTCCTAACTTTTAACTAAGAGAGATAATAAAGGCAGATGCTAAAAATTCTGGATGAGAATTTAAAATTAAGCTAACTTTAGCCCCAATGTATATTAAAGAAATATATAGAAGTTAAGACTCTGGTAAGAAATATGGTATAAATTATTTTCTGTTCAAGTCTGGAGAAATTTCAGAGTTAAACAATAAATGAAAAAAAACCTAAAGATGACATGGAGGTGCTGAATTGTTCCATGTTTAAATTTCTTTAAATTTTGTCCTGAACTGTATTCCATATTTAAATTTGGATATGCCAACAATAATTACATTTAGTCTAGAAAAACTTGCTGTTTTTAAAAAAATACTATGAAAGTTATATTAGTCTCATTTTTAACATAAGTACACCTATTGAAAGCCTAACATTTGCAGCATATAATAAAGATTAGCAAGGTGTTATCGTCTAATTTTTTGCCATATCTCTCACCTATTCTTGGCTGAGTGCCTAGGAGGAAATAGTCAGTGCCATGTATACCAATATTAGAAAGTCAGATCTAAAACATATACAAGAAAATGTCACATTCCTTAACGAGATTCTTCTTCCATTGTCCCAAGTCTTCAACTTGTAACTGAGAGGTACACAGTGACATTTAATAAGTTCTTAGAACTGACAGTCCTAATTTTGCCATGGTCTTATAAAGCTTTACTCATCAGGGAGACAGGTTAGTTCCATCTTAAACAAAACTAAGAATCACTTAACAGACTTCACTAAAACAATGACTTAGCTTAATAAACCTGATGGCCTATTTCAAGAATTTTAAAAATTGTCTTTGCTGAGCAGCAACTACTCACCATTTTCTACGTTTGCCAGTCGATGCAGGAGAGGCAACCAGACCAGACACTGCGGGGGAGGATCTGACATGAGTGTGTCCAAGAAACCATTTAATGTGACTTTTTTCTGCATCGAAAAACATACAAAAAAATTTAGGGCAGAATAATCTTAATTTACCTGCTATGTAAATGCCATTCAAGATTAAAGAAACAAGGCACTCCATTAACTTCCAATATACGAAGAAACAGAACTTGCCAAATGTGTTATGAAACTAGTTCAGAATTGAAAATCTTCATTGCTTTTTATATATAAGCATAGGTAAGACCAGGATTACCTCCACTGACGCCGAGTGGGCGGTCTCACTAGGAGGGAAGCAATTGTGGAGCATCACTTTCATATACAAGAGACAGTTCAAAAATAATGAGGAAAGAATTTTACTCAATAGTGTGTCATAGCACACTCCATAACTCTCCTATCTGTCAGTCTTCCAAGTTTGTAGAACAACTTCCCTTTCAAGCTTCTGCTTAATATTTAGTGGTTCATGTGGATGATTCTGCCATATGACATCAGGAGGGAATCCTGTTAGGAGATAATGATTCCCATTTGAAAAAATTCTTTTCTTTCTTTATATGTCTTTCCTCTCAGTTCAGTCTCCTTCAGTCTCATTATTCTGGTCCTTTCTGATGTAGAAAAGGAATGTACTGTAAGTTTCTTTCAAAACGACAAAAATAAGAAAGTTACATGAATTTATGTATGAACAACACAAATTACATGTTTATATGCAGAAATCACTATTTTACTTGAAATTTTGAATTAGAATATTAAAGTGGATGGCATAGTTATATATTTTTAAAGAAGAAATCAGCCCTGAAGAGGTATAGTGTCTTTTTAAGCCTTACAGATTACACTAGTCCTTGTAATTCACTGAACAATGTTTTGGTTCTTCCTTAACTAATTTTTACAATTTTAGTCTTTCATAATACTAACTAGCTTAAGCTTTCCATAGGATTGATGTAAACATAGTTATTAAAATATATATTATGTAAAGTATGAGACAGTACTTTTAAAAAAGCTACCACAATTTGTATATCTAAAAGAATACTGTCTTTCACAACAAGCACTTGGCGTGGCCTGAACTTTTTACAGTGAAGCTTTTCAAACAGTTTTGGAATTTCATCATTTGAACTGCTGTTATAGCTAGTTTATGAAGTACAAAACAAACTGGTCTTATTTCTATTTGTGTTAACTCTTTTTGTACTTCGAATGATCTTATCCATTTTGACCACTCAACATACCGGCTAAAAATCACTCTTGGAAGTTTCTGCAAATGTTATTATGATTTTGACATGTATACAGTTCTCATCACTAAGGATATATATATGCATACACACACCTATATATATATATACACATATACACACATATATAACTGAACAGTCTACAGGATATTTTAAAAAGAATTTTGAGCATGGTAACATCATATATAATTCATTTTGAATATATAGGCCCTCTTAAGTTAAAAAATTCCTATTTTTCTAGCTAATTTTTTTTGTTTTAAGCACCATTTTTTGTTGAAATGTAATTGATTATACATATTTGTAGGGTACAGAGCTGAATCTCAATACCTGTGGATACTGCGTGATGATCAAGTCAGGATAATTAGAAAATTCATCATTATAACACATAATGATTTCTTTGTGTTGAGGACATTCCATCTCCTCTCTTCTAGTCATTTAGTAATATGCAGTAAATTAATGTTAATTATAGATACCTAGCTCGGCTGAATCTAACTAATTTTCAATGAGAAATATACCAAGGTATTAGTACATTTACTGAGGATTCTACAATATGCTACCTAAAATCTAAGAATTCATAAATAAATAAAATTATTCTTGTTTCTGTGATTGAGTGAATTAATATAACACGCAGTTACACTTCCTTGGGTCAGATCACCTGCATATTTGTAGATATGAACTGACAATTTGCAAAATAGCAACAGTACAACAGTGACATTAACAGATAGTAATTGGAGTTAGAAGACCAGAGTTAAAGACCCAGCCCCTTGTGCTCGCTATCTACGCACTTTTCGTTGTCAAAAAAGAATATTTTCCTTGCTAGCTTACAGGGTTGTTGTGAGGCATAAATCAGACAATTCCCTTTGTGAACTCTGAAAGTATAAGGAGCCATCCATTTAGAATGTCATGAGAAAAGTTGAAAAGCAGTAAAATTTTAAAAAATAAAGGTGAGTAGATTTGTGTTTTGAAATTTGTGTTTTGGACACTTTAAAAGTTAATTTCAATAAAAAGAAAAGACTCACTAACTCAAATGAGTAAAGTTCAATGTGGTGTGCATTTGTTGTGTGCCTTTTATGGGGCTGGAATGCAACTTTTTCAAGATGCAAAGATGGTGAGGATAGGGGTCTTGAAGTCTTTTGCAAAAGGCTGCTTGGAGAAAGTGGCATTTGGGCACAAAAAAGGAACTGGGGGCAAGAAACGGAGAAGACGCTGAGGACAGAGAGAACATGGGGCATTGGTGGGGAATGAGCTAGAGAAGGACAGAGAATGCATCCTCAAGAGTGGGAGCGTTATCCTGCAGGCAGTGAAGGCTGCTAAGCAGGAGAGCAGCATGGTCACATGTGGGCACTGCGGGCAACAGAACGGAAGAGCAGAAGCCTCCTTCGTTTTCTCTCTGTGCCTTTTTATCTTGTTGTACTGTATGCATTTTGAGGACTTTTTAAAATGACTTTTTACAATGAGATGTGGAAAGAGTTTGAAATGCAATGGAGCATACAACAAATAAACACATGTACAAACAAACAAACCCAGAGGCAGGGAGACCACCTATTGCTGCAATACAGGGTCAGGAGAAAAGATGAGTAACATTTAGAAGGTGAAAGCAGAAGGACCGGATGAGTCATGAGAAGTTCTGGGTGAAGAAGGACTATAGAAGGAGGCTTGGGTGAAAGATCCATTTTGATGGCACCAACTCCAAAGGGAAATAGAAAGAGGAGCATGCTTTAGTTGTAGGCAGAGATAAGAAGGCAGGCACAGGTGCACTAAGCCAGCCTGGGTGTGGGGAGCGGGGCGAGTCAGAAAGGCTTCTGGTGTGGGATGATATGGGACAGAATTAGCACTTAGTGTAGCAAACCATGCTGTTCTTATTAATTGTATGAACACATTTGTGAGTTTACATAAATTCATGACCCGCAGGCACGCCTGACACAGTTTTGACCTCCCAGGTCGCCAAGTAGACAAACTGATGACGTTTACTAGCAGAGCAGTCATTGTGGTTTTTTAGGGGCTGTTACGAACTGATTTCTTATTTAAGGGATCCTTTTAGAGGGCATACCTGATTAGTTTGGATTTTTAAAAAAATTGAAAAGAAACCTTCAGTTTATGGATTTATAAACTACCACTGCACTGTGCTGGTGAATGGGCAGATATAAACATGGAGAGCCCCCCAAACCAGGCAGCTTCACTGGGCTAACTTGTGCCCATCCAGTTAAAACACTCTGAAACCCAAATGTATCATGTCACAGAAGACTTAGGCAGCTTGCGTTTGCCATATTTTGGACCTCCCTGATGGCGATGTGGCATGTTCTAGAATTCCTTTCTTGTCTCCCATGTTAAACACTGGTAAAGCTTACTGCAGCGTCAGACACGTGTCTCATGTGAGACTGAGTGACAAATCAGCCCTCTTGATAGTGCAGTGATAATAATAATCATAATGACACTGAGTTCAGGATTGTTGTAAGGATTAAATCAGGCAACGAAAGTAAAGAACTTAGCATGGTGCCTGCCTCACAGTCAGTAAGCACCACCTATTGTTATTCTCCAGGCATGTTGAGTTTAGTTACCGGTGCAGAGGTTGTATGTTAGAAGCTAGCAGATACACTGCAGATTGTGGTCATGAAGAAGAATTTGTCCGTGTATTTGTGATTGGAAATGGCATATAAAAGGAGAGCCACCACTGTTTGAGAGATAGTTTCTTAAACACATTTTTTCCCTACCTGTTGGGAGAAACAGGATCTAGCTGACTGTTCTGTGTAACCAAATGAAGGACCTTCAAAAACGGCTGTGGGTAGTTTGAGAACTTCCCGAAGGAATTGGTCGTATCGTCCATAAATCATCACCCCACTGGAGTCGGAAATCATTGAGAAAATATCTGATGGAATCAAAAGGAAAGATATTTCACATGAACATTCTCCACTGTTTTACTTCAACATATCTGCTGCAAATAACCAAAAAATGTGGTAGAATAAATACATTACTTTTTATGAAAGAAAAATATAAAATCTGATTATTATGCTGAAATATTCCTGGCAGAGTGCCTTCTCTTATGTCTTTTTGTAGATGATTCTGAAACATAGCATTAATTACTAAATTGGGTAAAATTAACATATTTTGATAAGACAGAGAATATAAAATTTTTGTTTGAGGTCAATTGTCATCTTATATACAACCGAATAGGAGGAATTTTTGTATATATGAGAGATATACTGACCTTGTTTGAAACACACATTGAGAATTTTACTATGAAGTCGGGGGCATGTGTATCTCTTTATCTAGCTAGCAACTAATCCATCTATGTTATCACTAAAACTTTTGGGTTTTGGTTTAAGATATTTTATAAATGAAAGACACAGTGGGGATAAAGATGTAACAAAAAACACTTGATTAACTTCCCACAGAAGCAGAAAACTATCCATAAATCACAATGTTCTGGGTGGAAGGCACTTGATTTACAGGAAAGGGTCTTTTGACTCAGGTATGAAGAGAAATGAGATAAAGTCAGGGTCTGAGGTTATTCTCCAAAGAGCTTGTGGCTTCCCTGAACCTCTGTTCTTCAGTTTCTGCCACTATGTGCACTTAATGAATATTAATGGCATAATTTCCCAAGGTACTTTATAATTCCTTTGTGGAAATCACTATCGGAATGAAAGGGCTTGCTATTATATAGTTTATCACCATGCTAACTAGATTGTCACTAGGCCAGCACAGCTGCTGAAATAAACTGTTCAATGTGCTACCTCTGTTTATTTTGGGTTTAGTTTTTCAAGGTCAAAATGTAATCTGGGAATATTGTTTTTACACTGCAGTGAGACATTAAGCATATTACAGGCTTTTATTGGACAATGTTTTGAGGGTGAGAATTGACTCTCATTTTCTTTAAATATGCCTGTTATAAAGGACTTCTACTATGTTTTAAATAGTTTATTAATCATGAGGCTATAGAAATGCTATCTGAGCAAAAAAATTAATGTTGTTTTCACCCACCTTGACAATGTCGCTTACTTAGTGAATTTTATCTCTTATGTTCCATTGTAACTAGTCAAAAAACAAACAACAAAAGAAGTTTTGCCAACAGCAAAAAAACCCCCAAACAAACCTGTTATGCAATTTCAAATGTAGAAACTCAAGAATTCCAATCAAAAGGGAGGAAAAAAACCTAGGGAAAGTAAGTTGACTTTTTTATGAGAGCTGCCATCTTGATTGTTTTGGGGAAAGTTGGCTGACTATAACAGGGTCAACCCGATTATCTTCTAGGCTCTGCTTTTCTAGGCCAGGGCACATTTTGAAAAGTAGCTAGGCTTTTCCAATCTCCCACTGCAGGAATTTAGACAACATTTTTTGAGCAAAAGCAAGAGTACGAATAGTGACCTCACACAAAATTGAAACTAATATTGATCTCATTCGTGTTGATGA
The DNA here is from genome assembly GCF_027409185.1 of Cynocephalus volans. Classification (NCBI taxonomy): domain Eukaryota; kingdom Metazoa; phylum Chordata; class Mammalia; order Dermoptera; family Cynocephalidae; genus Cynocephalus; species Cynocephalus volans. Next base: position 30,827,229 of record NC_084472.1, on the reverse strand, counting down.
AGGCCTGCTAAGCAATAGCCAAACTAGGGCTAGATGGCTGGGATTTAAGGGAAGTGGCACTTAATGGCCACTCAGGTTTTAAAAAAGAAATGAGAGGACTTTGAGGAAGCATCAAAATGATACGTGTTTGTATGTTAGTTTTGTGCCCTCTGTGTGTGTGTATTGCACAAACTCATGCACAGATAAGCAACATGCTTGTAAAATGTAATACATATGTGTGTGTGTGTATAAAATAGGGGATTATTTCAAGGATTAAATTATTTAATAGAACTAAAGCATTCAGAGCAGTGCTTGGCACACAAGATGCAGTACAGAAATGTTAACTATTTTTATTATTAATTCTATATTGCATTATTCTGTCATCTACTTCATATGTTCAGGCTTTGACTCCGCAGTGGAAGTGTTCTGCAAGGTTCCAAATTATATTCTAAACCACGTTTGTATTTCCTACACCACCATACAATGGCAGATACTTTAGAAGAATTTATATGCAATTATTCATTCAATCAAAATTAACTTAGCACATACTAAATATGTGAAACTGGGCTAAGGAATGAATATGCAGAAAACTCAGGATGTAGTGCTTGCCCTCTGGGATGTCCCAGTCCACTGCAGGTGACAGAGAAGTGCTTACCCTGTGCACCACAGAACATCATACATTGTGACATTGTGGTGTGAATACAGGAACAGTGGGGTGTCAGGAAGCAGCAGCAGCTCAGAGAGAAGGTTCTCAGAGGAGGAGAGGGTCAGGGAGGATTTCTTACAGAAGCAGCTTCTGGGCCAAGTATAAAGGACAATTAGGGCTAGTCAGGCACAGATGAGGGGCGTGGGTGTTAGGAAACAGGATCAGGACGTGCACAGGCTGGAGATTAGCAGAAGCATGGCACTCAAGGGTCTTCAAATAGTCCACAGAGGCAGGGGCCTTGGGTGGACGTAAGGCCACCGAGGGAGGTGAGGCTGAGATAGGAAGAACTTGAAAAACTCTCCTAAGGTGTGTGGATCATGTCCGGAAGATGTTGAGGGAGATACTGAAGAATTTAAAGCAGGCCTGTGAGTTAGAAACATGACTCTGGGGGCAGGTGTGGAGGCAGAACAACCAGCAAGTCAAAGAAACTCGGTAAATACAAAGTGTTTGACATAATGCTAAGTCTTTTAAACAAAATAAAGCAAGTCCTCTGAAGGAGCTTTAGAACAGCGCATGACATAAAGGGTCTACAGCCCTGGATTCGGAATTCTTCAGTATCCCTATGGGACTCTCCAGGAGCCCTGAGGAAGGAGTATAAACACGTGTTCCAACCCATTAGAACAACAGTTTATAATCAGGCCAAGAATTATCTGACAGTAAAGTAGTACATTAGGTCAGTTTAAGATTAGGTTTGTATGTCACACAACTGCAGGGGGCACCTTTCATATCCTAGGCTGTGTCAGTGACGCTCCCTGGAGTTACACAGTGAACACCTGCATATCAGTTCACGGTGGTCCTGAGTACCGGAAATGGTGGTGCAGCATGAAGTTGTTGTTCCTTCTAATGCATTTTAAAGCATTTTTAAAAAAATCAGTTTCAAATTTTCTGTTGTTTTCTCCTTTTTCACTTTTTAAAGTTTCTAATTTATTTCCAGCCAATTATTCTTGCTCTGTGCTCTCCAACAATACAAGGCTAGTTGGAACAAACTAAATATCCTTCTTTCTTATGCACAAAAATAGAAAAATTGCCAAACAAGCACAGCTGGCATATTGGCTTAAAGTGAACTAGAAAAATCTAAAGAAAGGGAAACAAAACCCTCAAATCCTGAAAAATTTTATATTTTTTACTTTTACTTTTTCTTATTACAAAAACAATGCAGAAAATCATTACCTCATCTGCTTTATCATTAAAATGCAAGCTAGCATAAGAAGAGTATTTTCCCATATTTGCTCATTCAGTCAATAATTATCACTAAAACTAGAAATATTGGTGACTAAGGATATTCATTTTTGATCAACTAACATTTTGGAGAGATTCTTCCAACCAAACTGTTTTCAGCTCAATTGTTTTTGGTCAAATTGCTTTCAACCAAGTTACCTGGAAACCACTAAAATCACTTTCCTGAGATTAACTACACAGAGTGACTCCTCAGTCAGAGAACCAGGGACACATAAAGCAGTGATTCAAGTTGACTGCTCTCAGAGAGGGGATGGGATGTAGCAGGGTCACACTGTCTGTTTTTCTGCAGAGTCTGTGGCATTGTGAAGTTCGTTTCTGCAGCCTGGGCAACTTAGTTTACCCCCAAAGGGATGCATGCATTGGTTACTTCTTGCGCTGTACTGAAGAGGACTGACTTTGACCGCTAGACAGCAGGCAAGCTTTGCTCGCTGATCGTGCTTTTTGGAGGGTGACAGGATGGGGTGAGAGAAAGCACCGCAGCAGTTATACCATTTGCTTAGAACTCCTGGACCTGTGGGAAAACTGCAAGGGTTGTGACAATAGGTAAGAATCTGCTCAAAAACGTAATTCTGCAGTATCCTGAGCTTTGTAACTGTGCTGACATTGCTGGTCTTCCCAGCCCAGTAGGTGAAAATGTATTACCCCGGGCCCATTGCGGCCATGCCTTCCCTCTTACCAGTGACTGGGTTAGTCATTGGTCTGTGGTGCCACACTGGGCAATGAGACTTAAGGGCTGGGGGGCCTCTGGAGTAAGATGCAACTCCTGAGACTGCTGTACCCTTTTCCCCAAGGAGGAAGAGGAAATCTGACCCTGAGGGAAGCTAAGTGAAAAGATAGCAGGTACCTGGGTGCTCGAAGGCAGAGAGTAAACTGGGTACATTAAAAGCTCAGAATTCTGAAGTGCAGAAAACTAGTTTTCCTCAAACTAATTTTACTATGGGAGTAACTTTTATCCAGGTACTTATATTAATATAATATTGAATAAGTTTTTTTTTTTTTTTTTAAATTTGTCTAATGTCCTCCTGATAAGTGGCCAATTCTGACATGATGTCAGAGGGCAAGCCCCCTAGGATTTTCTTCCTCTGCCATGGTTCATTTCGCTAAACTTTCTCTAACCCTGAAGGAAATGCTTCCTGGATTACTCTGAAGCCATTTTTTGTTGTTGTTTTTTTTAAGGCCATTGGTCCCAGCACCCTCTAGTTTAGCTATCATCTCTCGGACAAGCACTGAGGTAGGTAATTGTGAATTTTGCATGTCTTCCAGGCTAACTGAAGAGAAACTAAACTGACTCTCCTAAAGTGTGGCTGGGCTTCTCTGAATCTCATTTGCATTTGGCTATACCATGAAAGAAGCCCCTGGAAGTGGGTGACACTGTGTGGTTACCCAGGGCCTTGCTGTTCCTTTCACTTATCTACCAGTCCAGTGAGATAAGCCCTCCCTGGAGCATGTCTGGGGAAATTCCAAAGGAACAAAGGGTGTTTTTCTGTATCTTCCTTTATTCTTCCCCTCCTGGTGGATCAAGAAGTGAGACGGCACTCAGAAGCTGACAGGTGGCGGGTGAGAAAAGAGCTTCGTGCTGTGAGCTGTGGACGGTGGCAGCTGGGAGCGTCTCTACAGGTAGCTAACAAAATCCCCAAATTTAGGACAGAGAAGGAAGCTGAGGACTAAAGTGAAGTAACTTCCACAGGGAAACTCAGCAAATTAGTCACATAGCTGGACTTACAACCTGAAACTTCTCATTCTCATGACAATGCCCTTTCTAACACAGCATTGTAACCAAAACTCATAATATGTAGGGTAAGGGATAGGATTATATGGGAATTTTTCTTTTACCTCTAGAGTTTTTTGTGGGTTTTTTTTGGCAGCTGGCTGGTATGGGGATCTGAACCCTTGACCTTGGTGTTATCAGAGCCACGCTCTAACCAACTAAGCTCATTGGCGAGCCTGGAAATTTTTCTTTTAAACAGCATCATGAACATTCATTTAAACTAGTTAGAAATGAAAATTCTTGCCTCCCCCACCCCGACCCTATGCCTACTGAATCAGATATTGTGGGGGTGTGACCTAGAAATCTGTTTGAAAAAGCCCTTCAGGTGATTCTGATGCATACTAAAATTTGAGAACCACAGGTGTAGGAAAAGAAGTCAGGGTTCAAATTCTGCTAGCATCTTAGCTATGTGATTTACTTTAACTCTGAGCCTCAGCTTCTTTACCTAAACAAACAAACAGGCAAACAAAAAATCTCCACTGTCTAGCTGGTTTACAAACTACTACATTTAGTGACAAAATGGATATAATGGCTCATAATCATGCAGTGTACTTTAGCTCTCATGGTTTTTGGCAGCCAGTTAATTTTATCTTGTCTGCATGGAATTCCTATGCCTATCCTCTGGCAATGTCTGATTTGGGACCTTTGGAGTTCCTAGTGATTTGAATATCACTGGCCAAGAAGGATGAGAAAATGTGCCAGGAGCTGTGGGTTTAGAACATCTGAAGGAGAAGGTTGCCCAATGTGGCCCTCGTGTCCCTATGATGATGAACTGCCCGTAAAGCAGTTCAGTACAATGAACTGGAGAGAATATTTATCTTATTTTAATCTCAGCTAGAGTCTAGTTGGTGATACTCAGCAGTTTATAAATAATTATAATCCATAAGTAGAGGAAAAGATTCATTTCATTAACATTTATCTAATATGAAAATATTTCTATGACAAAATCCAAAGATTATTGAAGACTATTTCAGACAACTCCCACAGAATGAGGAAAGACACACGTGGGCATGGAGTCATGGTAGGAAGAGGGGGAAGGAAAATGTGGTACCGAGGAGGAAAGCAAAGAGAGACACAGGAATAATAACTTACATCTTAATTTGTCCATGATCTTCCCTCCACACAAGGTGGCTAAAGCCATTTTGACAGCAAATACTGAAATTTTACCATGGCCTTCCCTGTTTAATGATAACAGAAAAAACAATGTCATTTGGAGCACTTCCAATAACAAGGTTTGACATTTTCTATTCTGTAGAAATCACAGGATACATAGCTGCATGCATTATGTGAACACATCCATTCTAGAAGAGGCTGTGAATACAATTCAATACTCATTTCTGAAAAACTGTCTATTCAATGTTTCCTTTTTTCAAGAGACATCAGAATAAACTAGATATCTCCTAGTTTATTCTTTGTATATGTCACTTGCTCAAAACATGGGCTGGTAGCCAGAGGAATATGTACTAGCTCACTATAGATTTAAATAAAAGAACATGATTTTCACCTTGGGTTTTATAAAATAATTTTGTGTACGATAATTTCACAGTCTGTATAATTTAAACAAGACTTCAGAAATATCTTTTTTTTTTTTTTTTGTCAAGGAATTCCTGAATTTAAGGTTAGGGGAACTGTGGGACTTTTTCCTCACACATTTTTTTCAACCATCTTTTCCTACCCACAGACAACAGTGCTTATGTGATATATTTATTTTTCAAAGACAGCTGGTATTTCAAAGGGACAAAAGTAAGAAGTCTGTTTGAATAGTCCTCTTTCTATTTAAATGACACAAATGCTGACAAATCTCCATTGATTCAGGAAGTAAAATAAACCTGTCCTTCACAAAATTGTGATAGAAAAGGCACACTGAAAGAAGTATAATGTTTCAGCTAAATGATTTTCCAGCCAGAATAAACTGTTTATTCTTATATCCTTGGAATCTGGAGGATATCATACTAGTAATGCATTTTTTTGATGGTTGCTACTCTTAAGAATGATCAAGAGTTATTTGAAATAATAATATGGCTGAAAGGTAAGTAAAGTCTGTTCTGACGAGGCTTTAGTGTACAGAATAAATCATTTATATGAATAAGATTTATACACCTGATATATTAGAAGAACAAGATATACTAAATAATTGTGTTTTGGTTCCTTACTAGATTTCAGAGAGGAGTCATTTGTTATGCATCTTTGTTGCTGTCGTTCTCAGCATAGTACCTGAAATACAACTGGCCAGAATGCAAAATTGACTGAACCTTATGCTAGTGACTTTCCCATGTATATTTCTAAGCCTGAGCACCAGTATGATGTAATCATTTATGGGAAATACCAACTTGGATACCTCATGCCAAACCAAGTATATTCAAAATAGAACTTTACAGGTCCCTCCCTTAATACTCAGACCAACCATGATACTAACCTGCTCTTCCTCCCACAGTCCCTCTTCTGGTTGTTAGAACCATCAGATACCTAGTTATCTCCAAAAATGAATCCTGAGATGGGGGTCACCATTGATTTCTTGTTCTTCCTTAATCCACTACCACCCCAAACAGATGTTTGAGGAACTCCAATATACCTCTTAACTGTATACTGAATCCATTTCTTTCTCCATTCCTACCATCATTGCTTCCATCAGCTCTTGCTTTAACACTGTCATAAGCCATAAAATGATCTCCCTGCTTGCACACTCATATCACAAATTTGACCATATTATTTCATTGTTTAAAACCCTTGTTGCCTCCTTTGGCCCACAGGATGACATTCTACCATTTTCTCATGGCATACGTAGCTGTCTTCTCCAGTCCCATCTGCTACTGTTTCTGCTGTTGCACTCACGCCGTAGCCACACTGTTCCATACCTTCTGGCTCCTGCCCTTCCCACCACGGTCGGCCCAGAACCTTCCCACCCATTTGTCAAGATGCTACTCAATATCATCATTCACCTTGCTCTGAAAACAGCTTTTTTCGTGATGACCGCATCCAGGTGATCACTCTCCTTTTCACTTTTACTTATTATGTGCCACTTATTACACTGAGTGACCTTGATATGTTTGTTTATATGTCTGCAATGTGACTTGATTCCACACTGAGATCCTTGGGGGCAGAGATGATGTGTTCTCTATTAGGTGAATTCCCAGTGCCTAGCACTTTTTCTCACACAGAGTTAGTAACAGATAAATTGGTTATATTAATGAATGGATATTAATCATTATAATAAGTACCCCTAAGATTTTGGATGTCCACTCATTAAGATATTTACTCATTTTAGAGCAGGTAGCTGTAATAAAAATGCAGTGAATTCGTAAATCCACCTTGTTCAAAATTATTCCATGTCCCCTGAATTCCCAATTGCATGAATAACTGGAAGTATCAAACATTTGACTTCAGAAAGTAATTAGCTTCTTTTCCTAAGATGAATCATGGTTCAAATAGCAACAGGAAAGTCCGCAGAGAGTGGAAGAGTGGGAGTAGTATAACAACAAGGTAGTCTTCAAAATGTGAAGAAACTGAGGAGCATTATATGTGAGATTTCAAGAGCAATACAAGTCTTTTTCAATGAATCAGAGAGAATAATTTAACTCAAGGGAGAGGACTGACCACAGATGTCATTGGAACAGAGTTCTCCAAAGGATAAAATGATAGCTCAAGGGTGAATTCTTAAACCTTAGCTTTTAATGAAGAAGATTATAGGGAGATCATCCGTCCAGTATTATCCTGGAAATGGAAGGTTAATGATATTAAATCCAACAGTGGTTGTATCAGAACTATTCTGCCAAATTGATGCAATAAATCTAGATAAATCACCAAGTGAATGGCGGCTGAATGAGAGCTTTGCAGGAACTCAAGGGTGAAATGAGACCTCTGGAATCTATTGTTATGCAAGCTATGGTGCCAAATTGTAAATGTGACCCCTGTCATGAAAGATTCTAGGGGGATGCAGGGATTTAGATGCAGTAAGCTCACAATACTAGGTGAGTTCAGACTTTGCTGACCCCAAGCACTGGATAAATCTTTAAGGAGTTTAAGAGTGAGAGATGACTGACCACAATGGAGAATGGGGGCACCAAAGACTTAAATACAAACAGATTTTTTTAAAGAACATTTTCAGTGGATATAACAAGATGGAGGGGAGGAGGATTTTCTAAAAGCCTTTGACCAGGTTCCACACAAAAACTCATTACTTAAACACAATCATCTTGGGACCAGGGATTGTGAAAAAAAGAATTGGCATTGACACAGGAAGCAAGGAGTAGAGAGAAGCTGGTACAGCCCAAATGGAGAAAGTAAGAGCTACGTTCATCAGGAATCATTAGTTGGGACCAGATTGATTTATGAATAGTCAGAGAAATCTGTTAAGTGTCTGGGAAATAGAAAGACATGCTCACAAGGATGGATACCAGGAAGCTCCCAGGAATCTTGTGCAAACAAGCAGGAAGCGGCATATTGTTCCAAAGTGAGTATACACATGGCAATGTCTCTAGGAGTAAGGTAGGAAAACTGCACCTATAAAATGCTGGCCGTCAGCCACAAGGCAGGAAGCACACCTGCCAGTGTGTGCTGAAGATGAAAAACATAGACTGTCCCTAATGCTGCAGGCCAAACTGTCTGGGAACGGGCAACACCAAGAAGAGCATACAAAAACGCTTATATTCTTTTCTTGCTTTTATGAAAATCTATGGCAGCACACCTTCATTTTCATGTGCAGTTCTGACTACCACTTCAAAAAGACCTAATGGCCAGCTGTGTCTGAGAGTACTGGATGCATCACATTGTACACATTAGAAATACAGACTTAGGGGTGGGATGGGCCACAGAAGTCAATAATAAATGACATGACTACATAAGCCTTTCTTTGTGAATTAAAGCTGCTAGTGTAGTTGATTCTTTAGTAGTGTAAAAAGCACAGTAAGAACTTTAAAAGTAAATTACAGGGGCTGGCCAGTTATCTCAACTGGTTAGAGCATGGTGTTGATAGCACCATGGGTGCAGAGTTTGATACCTGTACCAGCCAGCCACCAAAAATCAAACAAACAAACAAATGAAATTACTATTAGTGTATGTTTTATTGAAAGAATAATTTTATTTTTAAATAAGATAAAATTTTACTTATTATAATGTTTTCCCTTTCATTGTGGAGAGAGAACAAAATACATAATATGCACTTTACTTGTTTTTTCCACTATTGTCTTTTGGCATAATGAAATACATTCTATTTTTAAGCCAATTATCCTGGAGGTTTTGCCTATGCAAACTTTACTATCCTGTTCTAACTTGACATCCCAAAATACCCAATTAAATTGTTATGTCGGTATTAAAAAACCAACTAGCAGAAAAAGAAATCAAGAAAGCAAGCCCATTTACAACAGCTACCCCAAAAATATAATGCCTAGGAATAAATTTAACCAAGGAAGTAAAAGATCTCTACAACAAGAACTGCAAATCAATGCTGAAAGAAATTAAACAGGACACACAAAAATGAAAAGACATTCCATGCTCATGGACTGGAAGAATTAACATTGTGAAAATGTCCATACTACCCAAAGTGATCTACAGATGCAATGAAATCCCCATCAAAATACCAATGACATTCTGCACAGAAATAGAAAAAATGATCCTGTCATTCATATGGAACAACAGAAGACCCTGAATAGCCAAAGCAATCCTGAGCAAAAAAAATAAAGCTGGAGATATCACACTACCTGACTTCAAATTACACCACCTTCAAATGACACTACTGACTTCAAAGCTTTAGTAACCAAAACAAAATGATACAGGCATAAAAGCAGACACTTGGACCAATAGAAGAGAATAGAGAACCCAGAAATCAATCCATGTTCTTACAGCCACCTGATCTTCAACAAAGGCACCAAGAATATACCTTGGGGAAAAGACAGCCTCTTCAATAAATGATGTTGGGAAAAATGGACATCCATGTGTAGAAGAATGAAACTAGACCCATATCTCTTGCTAAATATCAAAATCAACACAAAATGGATTAAATACTTACATATAAGACTTGAAACTATAAAACTCCTCGAAGAAAACATAGGGGAAATGCTTCAGGATGTAGGATTGGGTGAAAACTTTATAAATAAGACCTCAAAAGCATAGGCAACAAAAGAAAACTAAACAAATGGGTCTATATAAAACTAAAAAGCTGCACAGGAAAGGAAACAATCAACAGAGTGAAAAGACAACCTGCGGAATGGGAGAATATATTTCCCAACTATGCATTCTACAAAGGATTAATTTCCAGAATACACAAGGAACTCAAACAACTTAACAGTGAAAAAACAAGTAACTCGATTAAAAACAGGCTAAGTATTAGAATAGACATTTCTCAGAGGAAGACATACGAATGGCCAATAGACACATGAAAAAATGTCAACATCACTAAGCATCAGGGAAATGAAAATCAAAACCACATTGAGATAACATCTCACCCCATGGGGAGCAATAATCAGCCACAATGTATATCGACAAAATAAAAATTAAAAAAAAAAAACAACCCTAAAAAAAAACAAAACAAAAAAAACATCTCACCCCAGTTAGACTGGCCATTATCGAAAAAGATGGAGAATAACAAATGCTGGCGAGGATGCAGAGAAAGAGGAACCCTCCTACACTGTTAGTAGGACTGTAAACTAGTGTAGATATTATGAAAAACAGTATGGAAGTTTCTCAAACAACTACAGATAGAACTGCCATATAATCCAGCAATCCCACTGGTGGGTATATACCTAGAGGAATGGAAATCATCAGGCCGAAGGGATACCTGCACTCCCATCGTTATTGTAACTTTATTTACAATAGCCAAGATATGGAACCAATATAAATATCCATTGATGGATGACTGGACAAGGAAAATGTGGTTATATTTAACATGGAATAATACTCATTCATAAAAAAGAACGAAATTCTGCCATTCACAGCAATATGAATGAGCTTGGAGAAAGTTATGTTAAGCGAAATAAGGCAGATACAGAAAGAGGGATACTGCATATCCTCATCATAAATGGGAGCTAATAAATAAATAAAAGAAGGAAGGAAGGAAGGAAGGAAGGAAGGAAGGAAGGAAAGAAGGAAGGAAGAAAGAAAGGAAGAAAGGAAGAAAGAAGGGAAGGAAGAAAGGAAGAAACAAAGAGACAACAGTCACAATAATATGTCAAACTCTCAAAAGAAGAGAACAGAACTGTCAGAATTAGAAGTAGAAAAGGGAGATGGGGAGGGGGGTTTTTGAGAAAATGGTTAAGGATCACACAGAATTTATTACTGGTAATGACGAATATGCTAATTATTCTGATTTAATCATCACATCTTGTACATAGGTATTGATATTCAACTAGTACTCAACAAATACATATAATCAAGTATGTTTCAATAAGAAAAATAGTTATGTTGGTATTTCATTAATATCTAACCAGGTATTTAAGGGAACCAGGTTAACATATGCAAGTTATGAAAGGTACAAACTGAAATTGCTTCATAAATCAATGTTTTTAAAAATCTTTTAATTCTCCTCTCTATTTTCTCACTGCGAAAATTTTCAAACATTCCTAGGGGACAACTGATTGCAAATGGAAAGTAAAAAGCACTTAATTTTTGGTTAAAATACATATGGTGATTTGGAGAATGTCTGTCTTAAAAACACGATTACTTCAAAGTTTGACTTGTCCTAATAAAAAGTGATTAAGTGCTTTAGTCTGAGCTGGGTTTTCCATAACCTTACAAAAAAACAAACTAATTTCTTTCACCTAAGAAGATAATTATTTTTAGGGAAAAGTTGCCAGGAAGGGAAAATTTGCTTTTGACAAGAAGGAAAAACAACATCTAGATATTGAAAGGTCTGGGATACTAGGATGAACTTGGAACAGAGTGTAAATGTTCTCCAAATTGCCAAGAGTTTCCTGTTTGAAGATACAAAATACCATTTTAAGCCCTCAAAAGTGAGATTTGAATTCTGACAGATGCTTTCTTGAACAGGCAGGAGAAATTATTTCTCTGTTTAAGAGTACTAAAATCAGAAGCTCCTCTTTCACCAATGTGTTTTACAAAAACATTAGACAAGCATTTGTGATAAGCAAATGCACAGCACTTATATAGCTCTTTCTCACACATTTTGGTGGCTTAATTAGCTGAAAGAATCGCGTCCTCCCCTATGCTTCCACAACATGCATCTATCATAACACATTTTTTTTTTTAAAATCTGAAAATTATTTCGTTCACATGGATTGCTCATTTAGTCACTCAATAAATATTTATTGGTATTGTCCTAGAGGCTGGGAATATACAGATAAATAAGAAGTGGCTTCTACTTTCCATTTGCTGATAATCTATTGGAGAAAAAGGGTAAGAAACAGTTAATTTTAATACAACACAATTTTACAAAGGGCATCTCAGCTCACTTTACCTTGTCTTAAGTGTCATTTATCCCTATCCTATAACACCTAGCACACAGCAAGCTCTTAATATATGTTAGTGAGATGAATGAATATGTAAGCGAAAAGAAACTTTCTGATTTACCACTTAAGATTTAAACTGAGAAATACGAAGTGTTTGAGTAAAACTACAATGACTGACTTTATAGCCCTTAATATTAGATTGTGCAGTTATGAGATGCCTTGAATTTAGAACTGATTACATACATAGTTACTCTTGTTTTGGGGATAGTGGAGTTAACCTATGAATAGATAGAAACCCCTTATTTGGATCTGTCATCTCTTTGGGTTCCCCCAAAATGTTAGCAAAACATCTGGAAAAAGAACTCATAGCTTTCTCCAGAATGGAAGGTGCCAATACTGTCGGGATGTCTCCCTTACTCCCTTGAAATTCCAGCTGCCACTCATCTAACACATAACTCTGACAACAGACGAGTGACATTAAGGATGTTCCATTTATCTACAATTGTAAAAATTCTTTGGAAAGTGATTCCATTTTAGCAGTATGTAGGAATCTTGAACAAAGTATTATCCACCAGAACAAAAATTTTAGTTACTAGAGGAGAATGTTCCATGGACATCTTGAATTTAAGATGTGCTAAGAAAAAAAATCACCCAGCCAAGTAAACACTGTTTTAAATATCTAGTTTTAGCCATATAGATCATGAAAGAATGGAGAAGAACAGTTGGTTTTATGTAACTCTCCTCTCTTTCCATTGGCCTCACACATCCACATAGTCTCAAACATGAACAATACATTTTGTTGGTGCACAGAGGAATGGCTGTGTACTTTGTAGTACATCTTGCATTAAATATCAGAACAATTTTTAAAATTCAAAAGGCAGAAGGATTTTGGCAGAGTTCCAGGATCATTTCATATCTACGCATTTGAAATACTGCTGTGGTCCCCCTTTCATCGCTCAGCAGTGGGAATGGCTTTCGGAATAGCTCAGCAAGGTGCTTATGTCACACAGAGAGAAAAATACAAGAATTTTGTATTCTTTATCTAAGACTATTACAGGATGGGTGTGTAGTTCTGGGTAGCTGTCATAAAACTGACTTTGATGCTACAATGTAAAACTTGTTAAATCCACATTTCTTTTATATACACTCTCAAATGTGTCTCAATACCACACACTGGAAATGTTAGGAATGTGAGCATAATAATTATATTCTGTAATAAGCAGGAAAAGTCTGGGAGAAAAGAAAAGTACATTAACTCTCATATTAAAAAATGAAATACAAAGCATGAATTGAGCTGAATTTAAAGTAATTCCTGAAACAAAATGATTTTTTCCCCATTCATCTCATCTGGTATAAAGCTGTATGACCTGCAAATTATTTAACTTCTCTCTGTCTCTGCTTCATCACTTCCTCAACCTGGAAAATTATAATAATATAGCAGCAAATAAGTAAGATTGTTGGCACATGGTAAATGTTGAATACATCTTAGCTATTATTATAATCATTATATTATTATTATCATTAGAGGATTAGCATTAAAGTACATTAAATATCCTGAAAATAGAAAAGTAACTGTTCATTTTAATATTTATCACTGCCCTTCTATGGTTTTTGAGTGACTGAATATACGTAGGAATGATATTTGCTCAAACCAAGACTACTGCCACATAATCTACTTTATGAAGAACTGTTCTAAAAAGGAAGATTCGACTGAATTGAAATTAGATCAAATCAAGACTTAAGTTGTTGTTAGTGTTTCCTAGGGAATTAGGAAGAAAGTGAGACAAGTACATTGAAGTCTTTTGTGGAAGTAGAATCATCCCCATTAGTAACATCTGGTTTTCTTCTTTGTGGAACAGAAGTAAAAATAGAGGGTATGAATCTAGGTCTTGGAATATAGTAAAGAATAAGAGGACTTAATCTCAGAAAAAGAATGAAAAGAAATTAGTGTGACAAGAGCTAAGAAAGATCATCCTTTGATTTTCACTCATTGACTCATTCTTGTGCTGGGTATGGTCTCAGGTGCTGCCATACGAAGAAGAATGAGACATTGTCCCACTCTAAAGTAGCTTGTGGGAGGCAAAGGACTTCAGAGAATACCAGTTTGTGACTGCACCTCTTCCAAACGCTGCACATTATAGACTTTTCAGAATTATTTTCATCTTGTATCTTTCTGCCATGTTGTTTTTCTTTTGAGTTACTCTCTATTTCCTAAATAATAGTAACAACAGTAAAGGTCCTTAGGACACTTCAAAGAGTTTTTTTTCCTTCCCGCATTGGCATGTGGACAAGAGGTGAGAGAAAAAGCTGCTGTCACTTTGTTAGTGGATTGGAAGGAGAGAGCCTCAGTGGAAGGCTGCTGGCAGCAAAGAAGGGAAGGTGGCAGGCAATTCCAGGGTACACAGAAGGAAAGAGACAAGAGGAAGGGACTGGCTCAAGCTCTGGCTGTTTCCAGTTATATCTTTTTTTCTCTCCACACCTGCTCCCATCATTTGACATTTCCTTTCCCATCCTTCAGAGGCACACCCATCCATTTCCCTAGAGACCCTAGAAAGGGTAGGATCTGCTTAGAAGGTGGTTGGAAATAGCTCACTGGGTGGTACCCTCCCAGGGACACAGCCATTTTTAGAAGGAAAATCAGGAAGAACAAAAATCTTGTAGACTCAAGGGACTGTCTCTTCAGTGATAGAATGGCATGCATAAGCATAGGCCACTGGAGTCAAATGCTACCTCCTAACATTCTACAAATAATCCTCCATGTGTAGCTATGGACCATACCATCTAAGAGGCTGACTTGGCCAAATTGCAGAGAAACCTTGCACCCAGGAAATTGATTATAGTCTGCAGTAAGCATCCTCATATGAGAACTGAGATCCAGATTTTTTTGAGTGTGTGTGTGGGGGGGGGGGTAGGGGGTCGGGAGGGTTGAGGGCAAGTGCTGTTCTTGTGAAACTTTGATTGTGAGAAGGTGAGTTTGGTTCCCAGGGAATACATACAAGTGAAGTGGGCTTTGATCTCATTTCAGGTTATCATTTTCTTGGCAGAGTCCACCTGGCTGGGTCTGATGCATTTTAAGGCACCACTAAAAAATGACCAAGTTTCTTTAAGTTCAAGTTGTAATTCTTCATGAGTTTAAATCACTATACTGTCTTTCCCTTTTTAAAAATTTTATTTATTTATATTTTAAACATCACCTCTTTAGAGGCCAGATTCTTAAAGCATCTCTAATTATTAATACCACAAACTGGAAATGTTAGGAATGTGAACATAATAATTATACTATTAATAAAGGTATCACCTAGTGGACGATTTCCAACCAACTTCTAAGCACATATTTGTCCACTTAAAATCCAGCAATGGGATGAAATACACTAACTGTTTCAGCTATCCTATAATAGCAGCAGCACATATTTGTTTTATGGGTATCAGGCTCATTTGTATCTGCCATAATGCAGAAGGTTCTCTTAAAAACACTTGGACTATGTCACGGTGGTAGAAAAGCTGATAGAAAGTGACATCAGATTTCCATTCTGGATCTCAGTGGGATAAATAAGAGTTTACTATTATAAGAAATAGAGTTGAACACTCATTTTATTCTTAAGTTTTTCTTCTTAGATTCACTTCTAAATTACATTTCCAGTTAGTTGTACATCCTGATGGCTTACATTTTACATTTAAAATTCCAAAAGCCATCACATGGAAATTTTGCCTATCAGTAGAATTGCCTATACTAATTTGCTATGCCAAAGGAGAGGAAGCATAAATATCTGCAGACTGGGGTCTCTATGTGGTTATGTTTATAAATCTCTGCAATGAGATTTGTCTATGTGACTGTGTTTATAAATCTACTACAATAAGATTATTGAAAGTATACATCGGGGGCCTTCCTATGTATAAGAAGAATAGGTAGTAAACAAATATTTCTTCTGAACATTTGTGTGAATTGCTCCTAACCTACAGATAATCCTTAAACTTAGCATTCATCACTCCTAAAGTGATTCAGCTGTATTATCAGTAGCTATTTTAGAGAACATTTATAGCTCTATTTTTTGGAATGATCCAACCTGTATTCCTAAAGAAAAGTGAAAAATTTAACTATTAATTTGAGTCCCATATCTTTTACCAGACACCCCTTTCCTTATTGTTAATCTGGCTCTGTTTCTGTATTTATGAAGTAGGAGTAAATTATTCTTTAGTTTTGATTCCTTATGAATCTTCTGTATCAGTACTCTAGGATTTAGTGGGAAATTATATTTCTCGTTTTACATTTTCCGTCATTACACTTATAACAAATAAGTCCCCTGAAGTCTTCAGTGGCAAGTCTGAAATCTGCCACTCTCTTGCTAAGAGGCCAGGACGGAAATGCCATTACAGAAATTCCACATTTCTGCTTCCATTCTGCAGCCTGTCATGTGGAACCATAGCTCTGTCTACCTGCCCCACCACCAGCTGCCGCAGCGATTAGGCCAGAGCAGTACATCTAGTTCTGAAGTCTGTACAGATGAAGCAAAAAATCTACCAAGCTGGACTGCTCATTTTAAAATTGTTTATTTCAACTTGAGAATTTCTGAAAATATAAACATTATGGAGACGATAATGTACACTGGTAAAGGCGAGCAGGAACAATCCCATTACCACGGTAGGTTGTAAAGTGACAGCTGGTGACTTTTGTGAGTAGCATAATAACATTAGCCTGGCTGGAACATCTCCATTGCCGGTGTAAATTCTTCTAAGCATTGGCCAGACAATGAAACTAAGCAAAATCTTCTGAGAGTCTTAAAATGTGATTGCTGAAAGGTCAGGCTAGCAATTTTCCTTTTTAATATTCTAAACAAGTGGTGAAAGTGGAGGTGGTGATAGACTAGACTAGAGCCTATTAGCAAAAGCCCTTTGGAAACTTTAGGCTGATAATATAATTCAGGGGAGTTCTTACACTTCTTTTTTTTTTTTTTCTCTAGTTAACATTTTTTTTTTTTTAATTTTGTCGATATACATTGTGGCTGATTATTGCTCCCCATCACCAAAACCTCCCTCCCTCCTCCCTCCCCCCTCCCCAGCAACAATGTCCTTTCTGTTTGCTTGTCTATCAACTTCAAGTAATTGTGGTTGTTATATCTTCTTCCCCCCCCAGTTTTGTGTGTGTGTGTGTGTGTGTGTGTGTGTGTGTGTGTGTGTGTGTGAATTTATATATTAATTTTTAGCTCTCACCAATAAGTGAGAACATGTGGTATTTCTCTTTCTGTGCCTGACAGTTCTTACACTTCTTAAGGCTGCCACATATACCTTGGGAAAGAAAGCTTAGCTGAACACCTAAGTCCCCACTCTGCCACCAATATGCTATGAGACAATGGACATGACATGGAACAATCTCTTTGTGCTTCAGTTCCTCTCTCTGTAAAATGAGAGATTTGGACTAATAGTCTTTAATATCTCAGCCGGCTCTGAAAGTCTCTGAGTCTGTGGGGGGAGGGTATACAATAATGGGGCTGAGTTTCAGTTGTGATGTGTAGATGACATCTCATTGTTTTATTGTGGCACATGACTGACCAGTCCATTTAATGCAAGTCATGGTTACTTTGACAAGGCTAGTCAAGAAACCCTTTTTAATTTCTTCCCTGATTGCTCTAGGATCTTATTGTGACACCTGAGAAACACTGTCTTAGACAATTTGCAAAGAAGAGAGTTAAAAACATCCTCCCACTTCACGCTTCATTAAATTGCTCCACAGACATGCCAGCACAGAACACTCTCAAACGTCCATAGCTTCTAGGAAGTGTGGGATGAGTTAAATAAAGGTCAGCATATAAAATACACTTGTCCTCAAATTTCTATGGTACTATTTCACTCTCTAGTCTTTTCCACAGCATTAAAAATTATACTAAACACATAGAAACTTTATTGACATAGGCATCTAATGAAGAAAAAACAGATACTTACTCTAGAAAATTATTTGGGAAAAAGACCAAGAAGCACAAGAGGAAACAGAAACTAATCATGTAGAGAGTAATAGACATTGGGAGGAGCTTACGGATCAAAGGCTGCCAGCAGGAAGTTAAGCAGGAGGCTGATGGACTGCTCCACGTGGATTTGGTGAGTGGTTGGCATCCGTTTGTTGAGTTGGTAAAAAATGGTGGAGAGCACAGCCTCCAAGCGGGCCACATTGAGTTCTGTGTTTGGGTCCAGGTTGTTCAGAGCATTTTCCCGCAATGCTTCTATGACATTCCAAATGTCCACCAGATGCACTACAATTAAAGCAGAGTTAACACATCAGCCCAAAGTGCATGGAAAGGCAAATACACGAACATGTCTATCTGCCCTGTTTTTTCTAGGCTGTTCACATGTGTTCAGCTGTCGTTGGAGTTGACATAAGTGAACATACACAGACAGTGCATGATCTCTAAGACTTGATGTGTGGAATATAATAGCAAGCAAATGATTTACTGAACACTGCAGTAGATAGTTATATCTAATCCTTGCAATGACCCTTGAAATGCAGCCATTGTCTCCATGTTACATGTAAAAAAAAATGAGGAACAGGGAAGTTAACCAACAAATGCAAAGGTGCACGGGCAGTCACTGGCAATACATTATTGACTCGTTAATTTAATCTATGGCATGGTTACTTTCATTAGCATAGTCAAGAAATCCATTTCTATTTCTCCTGTTTACCCTGAGGCCTTGATATGACATCCCCAAACCATCACTACAACCAAGATAACGAGCATGTCTATCACCCCCAAGTGTCTCCTCTGCTCCTCTGTAATCCATCCCATTCTCCATTGCAGGCAACCACTGATTTGCTTTCTGTCATGATTTTCTAGAATTCTAATTCTAGTATGTATTCTTTTATCTGGATTCTTTTACTTAGTGTAACTATTTGGAGATTCATCTATGCCATTGCATTTATCAATTGTTTGCTTATTTTCATTGCAGAGTAGTATTCCATTGCATGGATATATCACGATTTGGTTATCAACTCACCTGTTGATGGACATTTGGTGTTCCAGTGTTTGGTTATTAGGAATAAAGTTGCTATGAACAATCATGTATAAGCCTTTGTATAGACACATACTTCCATTTTTCTTGGTAAATATGAATATTTAGAAATGAAGAGGCTGGGTTGTATGGATGGTGTATGTTTAATTTTAAGAGAAACTTCCAGTGTTTTCTAAAGTAGTTGTACATTCTACATTCCTGTCAGCAGTCTATGAGGGTTTCAGTTCCTCCACATTTTCATCAAGTTTAAGGTCCACTTTTCATTATACTTTTGCATTTGCAAATAAATATTTTTGTCTTTTCTCAATGAAATACACACTTTTATGTTTCAGTTCCTGAGAAATGGGCACTCCATATATGCCCCTTCACTAAAAACTCCCTAGTTTTTTTCTCCTACCTCTTGGCTTACTTCTGATAACGTATTTAAAAAACAAAACTAGCATCTATGGAGCTCCTACTATGGGTGCCTGGCATTGAACTGTATGACTATGTGATTTCTTGGCTCCTTTTCCTATTGTTTCTCTGAACAGAGCCTTTGATTTCTCACTTTTGGTATTAGAGAAATTTATCACTAATTTCCTTCATCAAAACAACAAACAAGCTGACCAACCAACCAACCAGCCAATTCTTTTGAAGTCAGACTCTCTTTTCCCAGGCTGAGTTTAACTGCAGGGTCTCTAAGCACAGGACTTTTGAGGAATCTCTGTAGCTTTCTTTTCACCAAATTAGGCATAAAGGAACACAAAAACTCAAAGTCAGGCTCTCATAACTAATTTTATGTGCATTTTAGGACCTAAGAGACAAGTGGATTTATGCAAATCCTGAAAGTAACAAAAATAGATTATATAGAACCTTCACTGTGTCCTTCATTTGGATGTTTGCTGTTACTTTTAATAATTACTTAAAACAACATTTTATGTTATGAAGGGAAGGGACCTGTGCTCAAATGCAAGGAGCACTGGACTTGGAGTCCAAAGACTTCGGTTCCAAATCTGGCTGTTCGACTACAAGTGCATAATCTCTTAGCCTCTAAGTCTTAGACCCTCACTTTCCTTATCTATAAAATGGGTATGATATTCCTTAAGTGGAAAAATGCACGAAGTAAAAAGTGGTGGTGCCTGCTACACAATAGACAATCCATTACATAGCAACAAATGAATAACGTGAGTCATGTCAAAAGAAAAACTGGTATATCTCTGGTTTGGGGCAGATGAATACAAATCAATTACCAAAAGAAATACTTAAGTATTTCTTAGATTTGAAAGAATTCAGATTTAAGTGATTCCAAACATGCAATCTTCTCTGTATACCAAAAATATTAAACAAGAAAATTATTAGTATTTCTTAGCATTTATTTATCCACATTTTCCAATTTAGAAAGCAAGGTACTCTCAGGGAAATGGCATTTATAAACTTATTTATTTATTTAAATTCTTGAGGGAAATAGCTGGGACCCCACTAATTACTCCCTGTATATTTGATCTGAGAATCCTCTGGATCTAGTCCTTGGGGATATGTCTGGGTGCAGGATGTAAAGAGAGCAGCGATGATGAGATCCGGCCTGTCGTCCTGGCTGGTCTCTGTGTCCAGGTCACCATGGGAAGAGGTCTGCTGATCTATTCTCACCTGACTCCTGGCTATGGATCATATGAAACAGGCATCTGGGGAGAGACGCATGGACTATGAACTTGAGCATGGGAGAGAGATGGCTACAAGCCAAGAAAAGAAATGGCTGCTGGTGGAGGAAGGCCTAGCTCTCTGCTGATGAGTGCAGGACATAGGGAATCCTCTGAGGATTCCCAGGCATGGGATCATACAGGTCCATGGGAGTGGCCATCATCATAAAGGCCCATGGGAGTGGCCAACATGCCCACGAGAGGGTCCCTCAGCTTGTGCAACCTATACTCATCTTTCTCCTGCCAAACCTGCTTGCTCTGGGGTTTTCTTCCCCGGTGAATGGCATCACCCCGCTTTCTCTCTCCTCCAGCTGGAATCTGGATTTCATTCCTGAGTCCTATAAATGACCAGGTCCTATGGACTCCATCTCCTAAATGTCACTTTAATCCCTCCATTTCCATGAGCTCAAGTATCACCACCCACTTCCATCCAGTGCTATTACCATTGTTTCTTACTGATTGGCAGAGTCCATTCTTTCTGTCTTCATTCTTTCACTGCTCCAATTCTTTCCATAGACTGCAGCCAGAATGGTATTTCTGAACTGTAAATCTGACACGTCACTTGTATGTGGCTTAAAGTCCTTTAATAACTTCCCATTAATTTGAAATCCAAACGTGGTTTACCAGATTTTCTTTTCTTTTTTTTTTGGTTTGTTTGTTTTTGTTTTAAAATTTGGCCCCTGCTTACTTCTCATCTACATGTCATCTGTATACCTTAGTGTTAACACCACCTCCTCCAGGATGCCTTTTTGGATGTCCTGTCTCCAGGTTTTGTACCCCTCCTATGTGCCATGTTAGAACCCTGTTCCTCCCCATGTGGACCAGCTGGTTGTCTGTTTCCCGCTCTGCATTATACATGTCACAAGAAGAGACTGTGTTTGTTGCGATAACTCTTCCCACCCCTGTCACCCATCACAGTGCCTAACACATCATAGGAGCCTAATAAGTGTCCGTTTACTAAATGAGAGAATGAAGAAATGACTCAACAGGAAAGCAGGGTTTTCTAAGTATGCATTTGATTTCTAAAGAGGCAATAAGGCATAGTTGTGAAGAATCACACAGGTATTAATTTGAATCCTAGGTATACTGTTGGTCAAGTTACTTAACTTCTCTGAGTCCTCATCTTAGAAAAATGGGACTGATAATAGCACCCACCCTCAGATTATTACTATGAGGATTAAATGAGATGATGCCTGTAAATCACTTGGAATGACATGTAGAAAAAGGTAATTATTTTTAAGGACAAATAAAATATCTAGAAATCATATGAAAGTTATTAAAAATAAATATGCTTCATATTTATGTCCCCACACATTCAAGGTCCCATATAAGGAAAAATGCAATACTAATTTTGGATTACTGTAAGAATTGATTATTATCAATGATGTAAATAAAACTAATTTTCATAATTATGTGCGAGATATTAAGTCCTGGGGACTCAATGGGAAATAATACAGATGTGATTTCTGCCTCAAGGAGCTGAGAATCTGGTGGGGACACAGATATGACTCAAAGAACCTCCCAAGCAGATGATCAGAAATTACAACATACTGTGACATACAGAGTGCTAGATACAAAATGGGATTATGCACTAGTCATCAGGGAAATGCAAATTAAAACCACATTGAGATACCACCTCATTCCAGTTAGACTGGCTATAATCAACAAGACGGTGAATAACAAATGCTGGCGAGGGTGTGGAGAGAAGGGAACACTACTGAACTGTTGGTGGGACTGTAAATTAGTACAACCACTTTGGAAAACAATTTGGAGGTTTCTCAAACAACTACAGATACGATCCAGCAATCTCTCTTCTGGGTATATATCCAGAAGAATGGAAATCATCATGTCGAAGAGATACCTGCATTCCCATGTTCATCGCAGCTCTGTTTATAATAGCCAAGATATGGAATCAACCTAAATGTCCCTCAATAGATGAATGGATAAGGAAACTGTGGTATATACACTATGGAATACTACTCTGCCATGAAAAAGAATGAAATGCTCCCATTTGCAACAACATGGATGAACCTGGAGAAACTTATGTTGAGTGAAACAAGCAAAACACAGCGGGATAAATACCACATGTGCTCACTCATATGTGGGAACTAAGAGAGAAAGAAGGCAGGAAAGAAAGACCACAGTAGTGCCATGATCCAACAGAGGGAGGGAACATTCCTTGGGCTACAAATTGGGGGAGGGGGAGGGAGGGTGGGGAGTAATTGGGAGGGGACAAAGGCTACAAAAGTAATTTCTGGTAACGGATATGCCCCCAGTATGAATCTGGCCCCCACGTCATGGGCAGGAGGGGGGACAATCAGCTTTGTATCTCGTGAATATTCATAATAAATAAGTAAATAAATAAATAGAATAAATAAAATAAACTGCACTTCAAGGTTAAAAAAATGGGATTATGATAGAAGTTATTTCATGTCTATAAATATTATTATTCCTTTTTAATTTTTTTTTAAGAAATGAAGAGACTAATACGATTCCAAAGGGAGTTATAGTGAGGTCAACAGGAACATGTATTTATAAGTGCTGATCATAGTGCTTGGCACCGAACAGGTGTACAACAATTAATAACTATTATCGTTAAAATAATTAAACACTTTCTGATTCAAATCCATAAGTACACTATTCTTGATTTCTAAGATCTATGAGTCCCAAATTAAGTTTGAGCCCAGACTCCCAAATTCAATAAACTAATCAACACATAATTTTGATCATAAATCATGCGGGTGAAACAAAAGAAGCACAAACCACATTCCAGCCACAAAAGCAGATACTTATTCAGTTTAGCTGTTATAAATTCTGAGTTAGTGAAGTTTGAATTGATTTTACCGTATTGGAAAATTAGGCCCCTTTTCATAAAGCTTTCTTGGAAACTTTATTTCATTAGTAACTACTTTGGGAGGGTAATCATAGCACAGAAGGGTTCGGAGTCCTGGGCACTGGCTGGGTTCCGACCGGCTTCCCCTAACGGCGATACATACAACCTTACGCAAGTCACTTAACTCCTTAAGTTTCAGTTTACGCAGCTGTAAAATGGGGACAATACAATCCTTTACAGGGTCCTTTCGGGGGTCAAACGAGATATTCCACGTAAAGCACTTCACACAGTGCTTAGCGCATAATAAGCATTCAACATATATTATTATTATTATTGAGAAACTTAAGTCTCATAAGATTTTAGCTTATTTAAGTAGAAACACTCATTAGGAAGTTATTAAAAAGTCTGTGTTAAAAATCTGACAGTTGTATAAATATGTTGCTTTTTGTGGAGCTGTTAAATCATTTTAGAAAAGGACATTTATTCAGGTTATGCAATAATAATTATAACCCACTAGATGGCACTGTGCATATTTTACTAAATAGCTATGAAGCTTTAACTGTCCACCACAGAGCACCTGCTACTAGGCAGAGGCAAGAGGAAGTGGGGTTCCCTCATCTGTACAACTGCATACATTTTATATTAATATGATAGGTAAGGCAGCCCTTTGCATAATAAACTTTCTTAGTTGACATTAACCATATCAAGAATAATCAAAATGTATTCTTAAAGTAATATTTAGCGCTTCATAGAATCTTAAAAGTAAAGATATTAGTGTTGGTTTCAGGTATTAATTATTAATATGTAGGAGTTTGTCTTTACAAATAAACGGAAATAGACAAAGCTCCAATAGTTTGCCATAAGTCCAGGTTATCTCGGGTAGAAAAGGGCTGGGTTGGGGCGGTGGGTTGCAGGTGGGTAGAGAAGACTTTGTTGATCTCAAGAGGTGTTTCTTACCTGTTTGCTGATGTCTTACACTATGTTAATAGGAGGTGGAGTCATTAGTCCCTAGTTAGAGATGACTTAAATTCAAGTATTCTTGGGAAAAGTGCTAAAATCACAAACCCAGTTATGTCTAGATAGGAAAGTCTGATGTCATAAACTTTATTGAGTAGTAGAATCATATAAATATGATGTAGTAGGAATATAAAGAAGACAATTTCAGGATTTATCCATAGTTTAGTCCAGGGCCAGCCTTTTCTGGGCCACATTATAGAGGCTGAATCGAGGTCACTAAATCCAAGCTTGATGTCCTTTTTCTAAAGCACTTGGAGATCCTTTCGAAATTCCCAAACCCAGATTCTACCACCTCCTGATTCCCAAATTTGAGAGTGTGAAAGGGTTTTGACAAAACTCTCCAGGTGATTCCGACAACCACTGATTTATAAACCTTTAGAAAGTTTTCAAAGAGTTTGCAGCTGGGAAAGTTCAGTGGCCAATCACAGTGAGTTAACTCCAGTCATTTTGGAGTCATGATTCGCAATATTGGCTGCACCATGGAATTGCCTACAAGTTTGTAAAGTAGCTTCCTGGTGACGCTGCCACTGCTGGTCCAGCATCACACTTGAAGTAGCAAAGCACAGGCTTCTTAGAAATGCAGCATCCCAGGCCCTATACCAGACCTAGAGAATCAGAATCTGCATTTTAATAAGCAGTTTGTATTCACATTAAAGTATAAGAAGTGCTGCTCAAGGTCATAGTTCTCAGTCTTTTGGCATCAAGACAGCTTGGTTTGTCCTAATAGGTCGTGTGGTGTGTTGCAAGAAGCTGATTATGATCAATTAATTTATGCAGTTTAAGAATGATTTATTTAATTACGTATTCACATTATTTTAGAGAGGTTTGAGGTTCACATCTAGAAGAAGATTACTCATTGCATTATGGTGTGCTTTCCTAATTAGGAAAGAAAATTGCAGTTAGGCTGAGAATTGGATATAATATGGCAATATGTCATTGGAAATACATATTCCATTGGGAAGATACATATCCTCTAGTGTGTAGACTGTGTGTGTGTGTGTGTGTGTGTGTGTGTGTGCACGCGCGCGCGCACGTGCACCCATGTACATGACCCCTCAACCCCCACCCTTACCCCCATGCTTAAAGTGATGGTGACTGGTGTCTGAGGTTTTGTTATGACTTGTTTTCCCCTCTGTGAGACATGCAGGTAAATGCAGGGAGAGTTCTGCTGTTGACTTATCCATCAAATCCCATAGCAGTGGAGATAGCTGTTTCCCCTGAAAAATCATCCAATTCCCCCCTCCCAAGATACAAACGTTCTGACCTTCAGTGCAATATTTCCAGCATAAATTTTCCACTGTAACCACACTCTTCAAAGTATGAGAACCCAGTTCTGATATTTCTGATTAGTTCGCACTTTGGGTTTGAAGTGCCAAATCGTGTTCTTTCACATAATAGATTCTTAAAATATGTTTGTTGGTTTGTAGAAAATTTAATTTCGGAGATTCATTCTTTTAGTTTTCCAACAAAATTATGCTGTCTTTGGAAATAAACGATGAACATACATATATAAGCGTTATCTTTTTGATATGCCAACTCTCAAAGGGAAAGTTTCATTCAATATTCTAAGTGACAAGTAGGCGTTAAGTACAAATGCTTTTATGGAGCTTCCCATGTGAGTCAAGCTTCACAGGGGTGGGATGTGAGGAGGAGGGAGAGGAACTTTCTCCCTTGTGAGTGTCAGAAACCACTCCAGATTCCTCATTAAACTCTGTCCTAGGCAGCTCATTGGCTTTCTTTCTTGGCCTTCCATATCAGAGTTGTAAAACTTCTTTCATACAGTAAGTATTTACTAAGCCCTTCTTGTGTGGCGGCAGCACTGTTCTGGGTTCTGAAATTAGAGTGTACAAGATAGGCAGGTCCCTGGCCACCCAGAACTTATACAAGGTGGGGAATAGAGATTTTAAGCAAGGAAGTGCATTGAGCATGCAAATAATCTACTTTCTCTCTTTTCATTTTTTAAACATTTAATTGGCAAATAAAAATTACATATATTCACGTTGTACAATGCAATGATTTCATATTCATGGTAATCAGTACACAATGTATACATCTATCTATTTTATCTTATAAGGAAAAAATGGGCTTAGAGATAGTAGACTTGGATTCAAGTGCTTCTTCATTTGTACAAAGGGAGTAATAATATCCACTTTTCTTATCTTACAGGTATTCTGAGGAACAATGATAATTTACATGGGAAAACGCTTAGCAAACTGTAAAGCACTATATAATTTTAGGCATTATTATTTTTGAGAGGAAACAAAGAGGCTTAAAATTTACTGTCATATTCAGGTAGAATTATGAAACTCTACCCCCTATGAAATAAAATTCTTTCAATTCTTTGCTCCACTCTGTCAGTTCTAAAGATATTTGTCCCTTAACACAAGCTTTCTTCTCTAAGTTCAGGTTTATTTTCCTCTTAATGGATGGAATGGTGTTATACAACTGAAAGATATTACTAGTTTAGTTCCATTTCAGGTCAAATATCTACCTTGAAATTCAGAGATCCTCAGCTCTTGAGAAAAAAGAATATTTCCACATATTACTACTTAACTGTATGTATGTACATCTGTTGTACATATAGGCAGTGACATGGAGAAAGTGTGCCATGTGCTTATGCATACAGAGTTGGAAAAGAGGACAAAAAAATAGATTAAAAGCCCACATCCACAGTGAAGTTTTTTTTTTTAAGTACTACAGAAGTTCAAAATACAGGGATGCTATTGTGGGCTGGAAACTTTGCAGGAAGAGGTGAAGGCTCAAGTTAATTCCCAAAGCACAGCAGGAAGTGCACAGATGGAGATAAGGAGGGGGGATACCCCAGGAAGAAGACGATCCAGGGACTTATAGCACAGAGCAGTAAGTGAAGATAATGTGTTTAGATTTTGTACTGACCTGACTGGGCCAGAGTAGTTTGTGTTTGGTCTTATAGGAAAGTAGGGTTCGTAACTAAGTAATCTTTTTTATTGCCCACTATATAACATTTTCCTAATTTTTCAATGAGCAAATATATCTATATTTAAATTTATTTCTTTTTATGTTTTATTGAGAATTTGCATCTTATCAAGTTCAGTGCTTAGTTTCATTTTCAAACTACCATCTGAGCTGATCCTGATCTACCGCCGACTCTGGTGGTGAAAATCAGGGCTGCTATTTAGAGCTGTGAGTGACTCTTAAACTATGGTGTCTGAACAGGTCTTGGATGTGACCAGGCTGTCCCTAGGTTTAAGCAGCTCCTTAGGCGATTTTGATAGACAGTAAACTTTGAGAACCACTACTATGGAGCATGACTTAAAGGATGGAACTAGACAAGAGACAGGAAGAACAGGAAATTGATGCTCATTTGATTCAGAGGACTTTTTTGAAAAGATAATACAGAATCCTGGGAACATTGTGGTCAAGAAAGCCAGGTGCAAATTACCCAGTTAAGATTTCTGAACTAAATCATTTATTTTTATGCCCTTATTTAGACCTTTTATTACGACACAGTAGTGTTTAAAAAATCTATTAGGGAGGAAGAACTCAATTAAATGCTATGCTTTGCCAGGCTCAAGAAATGTACTTTGATGTGATTACTTTGACGATATTAGCCATCACTCATATAAACCAAATATTGAATCCAGAAAGAAAATGTCAGTAAAAGCTCAATTTTTAGATTTGTTTCCATTACTGCGCATGAGTTATACTTTTATAAAATGTGAACCCAAACACCTGAGTAGCTCACTAAGTACTTTTATGCTTCCTAGTCCAACATCTTCCTTGCTCCCAAAGTACATTTCTATCAGTGAGGTAGTTCTCTTTGCTATGATCCTTGGAGAGAAGCATCATATTTCACAAAGATAATATTTAAGTTTCACTTTAATTTCCTGGTTAAGGTGATGTAATAAAGCTTCATAAAAAGGTCTACCACATATTTTTGGTGTGAAATCAAATGGAATATCATGCCAATCCTCGAAGGCCCTGGCAGTACATCCACTGCCTATTAGGAAAATGTATTCAGTGTTCCTTAAATTGTGTTTGTAGACCAGCATCATTATTCAAAATAGGTGTAATAGTTGTTGGCTCAATAGCTGTCATACTGTAAATGAAATTTAACTAAATTCAATTGAACAAGCATTTATTAAGCCTATTATTTTTCAAAGTTTTGTACCAAGGATTGTAAAAATACCAAGAGAAGGTAAAAATGAAAAGAAAGATGTGAACGATAACCTATTTCTCATGGCCCGTGTTTAACTTTGTTCAGAATATATTTAGTAACTTTAGAACCAAGGGAATCTAGCATCTTATCTCCCCTGTGGGTAGTTATTTTATACAGGGCTTTTAGACTTCACTGGATAACTTCTTATAGGTTTCTTTAATGTGGTTTTTCCATTCCCTATATTCTAGTGCCCCAGTTTGGGCTTTTATTGCCTTATACTTAGAAGCTAACCTTCTACTCAGCTCCAGTTTCTGTCCCTTTCTATAGATCCTAAGAAATATTATAAGGCTCAGCTCTGGGCATGCTGTTCTCCACTGCCTATTGAATAAAAGCCAGAATGCTGAGAATGAAAACCAATGTTTGGACTTCAGTCTACTAATATTTAGTTTCACTGGACTTACTACAATTCCAGAATATGCCCTTGGCTTTCTTACATGTGCCTTTACTCAGCCTGCTCCCTCCAGCAGGCATACCCTTCGATCCACCATCCCTCAATGTAGTACACACATGCCATGTCCCCCAGGAAGCCCATTCTGATACCCTCAGAATTACTCTCTCCCTTTGTTTTTTCCAAAGTCCTTCAAATATCTATTAGACCAGTTATGACACTCTGCATTTCCCACGGTTATTGATGAACGACTATTTTCCTTCATTTTATAGATCAGCCCATGATTGGACATTAGGGGAGAAAAGAGTCCCTGAAATCATGAGCTAAATTTTGTATTTAGGCATGTATGTTTTGGGGGGTCCATGGCTTTCATCAGATTCTCCAGAAGACACATGGGGAATAAGCATAAGAACCACAGCACTAAATAATAAGCACCTTGAAGACATGGACTGTGTCTTGTTTATCTCTGTATTTCTCAAAGCTCCTTGCACAATACGTTATTCAAAGTGGGTGCTTAATAATACTTGGTGAATGGAATAGAGTAGAACACCTATTGCATGCCAGTACACAGAATCGCTAGAAGCTTTCCCTTTACCTCGGTACTCTAAGAAAGCTCCATGAGACTTACTGAGCATGGTTTCCCACAGCACCTCTTATTTCTTATGTACTATGACTCAAGCAGATGTCCAGAATCCTAGATGCCAGAGGCCACATTCTGAGAGAAAAGTACATCCAGAGTTGGTGACCATTATGAACTGTCCTCTACTTTTCCTTTATAGCATTTGATCTCACTAACCCTGTATCATGTGCCCATCTGGCCAAGATAAACACAAATAGACAAAGCACACATTGAAAAAGAGTGAGTAAGCAGCACCGGGCTGGGAAGTGTTACATTTTTCCTGCACTTACCCTATGTCATTTAAATACATAATTAATTGTTTCTGTGCAGTAAGAGTAAATAGGAATAGATAATAGAAAATGCATTTCATTCACACACCCAGAAAACAGCTATGGCCCAGCTCCCTAGTGTGTAGAAAATTGCTTGGGAAATGGAGCCAGCATTTGGGGTGAAGAAATCTCTAAGAGGTTAATCAACTGTACAGGTTATTTACAAGCATCTTGAGTAAGGTCATCGATATGTCAACATAGTATGAAGAAAACGAGAAGTGAACATCATCAATATGGTGGAATAGATGGTCTCCAGTGTCACTCTCCTCTACAACTGACCAATTTACAGCGATTGAAAAGCAAAGACTGCCAATCTGGGACCACTGGAGCTTGGGAGAAGAGGAGAAGAGACCCATGGAATTCACGAAGGTGGATAAACCATGGTGAGAGGAAGAAGAAACTGCTCTGTTTCAAGCCCTGGCTGTGTCAAGGCTGGCCCTGTGAGAGATGGGAAGAAGCTGTAGCACATGGAGCAGGCACCAGGAAAAGCCACCGCTGAGCCCTTTGCATGACGTTGCCTGGAGTCTGCAGGGGAGAAGAGGGCCTTGGAGTGCACCATTCCAGTCCCCAAGCCAGCGAGACCACTGACAGGGTTCCTATGGGCCCATATAGGAGGAAGAGGCCACAGCCGAATGAAGAAAGGAATGACTCAGAGGCTGGTGAGTCATTGCAAGGGACCTGTGCACAGCCTGCCCTACGGGAAGCATTTGGAGTGTGGGAAGGCTGGCCTGCCAGGAGAACATTGGGGTGCAGAGTGGGCAGCTGATCTTCCTTTTGATTGGCACATGCTCACTCAGTGGAGATTGGTGAGGGCCATAGAACTGCAGGGGTTGCAGTTTACTGGGAAAACTCAGTCCTGGGCCAGAATTTCCACACAGCCAGGTGTATTTGACCTCACAAAACCTGGAAGTGGTAAAATTAATATCCAGTCTGTACAAAAAGCCTTCCCCAGAGAATCAGCAGCAAAGCAGCAATTTAGTGCAACCAGAGAGCTCAAGTGTTGGTCTCCATGGGAAGTTCCCCCCCTTTTGGAATTAACCAAAACTATAGACCAGAGACAAAGCTCTGCTATTAACCAGTGAAGATCTAACACAACCAAAGAACATCTGTAAAATCTAGAAGAAATAGCAGTCTTTTCAAATTCCCAAGCATCAATGTAAAGACACAAAGATCAGGAAAGAATAGAGAAAATATGACACCAACAAAGAAAATAAATGAAGCACCAGTAATGGACCCAGGGGAACAGCAGTTTTATGAACTGTCTGACAGAGAATTCAGAATAACCCCCTTAAGGATGTTCAGGAAGTCACAAGAAAACACAGACAGAAAATTAAATGATATCTCAAAAACAATCCAGGAGCAGAATAAGAAACTTGACAAAGGAAATGAATTGATTAAAAAAATAAAAGAAGTTCTAGAAATAAAGAATACATTATCTGAACTGAAAAACTTGACAGAAAGCTCCAATAGCAGACTTAAAAAGAGAAAAGAATCAGTAAGTTCAAAGTTAGAACATATGAAATTATCAAATCAGGGAGCAAAAAGAAAAATGAATAAGAAACAATTAAACAGAAATACAGCAGAGATGGGACTCCTTCAAGTGAAATAACCTCCACATAATTGCCATACCCAAAGGAGAGAAAAAAGAAGAGATGCGGAAAGCATATTCAAGAAAATAATGACTGAGAATTTCCCAGGTATGGAGAAAGATGACAACATCCAGGTACAAGAAGCTCAGAGGCTGGTAATCAAATTCAATCCAAGGAAGAACAGCCCAAAGCACATCATAATCAAATTTTCAAAAACCAAAGACAAAGAAGGAATACTCGAAAGCAGCAAGGGAAAAGAAACACATAACATTCAATGGAGTCCCAATACATCTTTCAGTGAATTTCTCAGAAGAGGTCAGAAGAGAACGGGATGATATATTAAGGGTGCTGAAGAAAAGGGCTGTCAGCCAGTAATTCCCTATTCAGCAAAACTAACCCTCAAATATGAAGGAGAAATAAAGTCTTTCCCAGACAAACAAAAGCTAAGGGAATTCATCAACATTAGACTTGCAATACAAGAAATGCTAAAGAGATTTCTTCAAATTAAAAGAAGACAATGCTAAGGAGCAGCAAGAAAACATTTGAAGGTACATAATTCATAGAAAAGTAAGCTCACAGACAACCTCTGAATACTCCAGTGTCATAAGGATGGTGAAAAACTGCTTACATCCTTAATATGAAGACTAAAGGACAAACATAATGAGACACTAATATATACAACAACCATATAAGAGATAAGCAATGTTAAAAGATGTAACTTGAAACAACACACTGTCAAAAAGTATGTGTGTGTGTGGGGGGGGGGGCAGGGGGGAAATGACACCAAAGCATAGAGTTGGCTTTGGTTCTTTCTTTTTTCTTAGATATCAAAGTTAAGTCACTGTTAGTTAAAAATAACCTGTTATAACTATAACATGTTTCTTGTGAGCCTCATGGTAACCATAATACAAAAACTTAGAGACATGAAAAATAAATAGGAAGAAATAAAAATACACTGCTAGAGAAAAACCACTTGATCACAAAGGAAGAGAATAAGATTGGAAAAAAGGAAACAAAGATCAACAAAATAACCAGAAAAAAGGAACAAAATGGCAGTAATGAGTCCCTATATATATCAATAATAACTCTATATGTAAATGTATTAAATGCCCCAATTAAAAGACACAGAGTGGCTCAAAGGATTATAAGAACCAACAATATGCTGCCTACAAGAAAGTCACTTCACCTATAAAGACACACACTGTCTGAAAGTGAAGAGATGGAAAAAAATATTTCATGCAAATGGAACCCAAGAAAGAGCAGGTGTAGCTACATTTATATTAGATAAAATAGACTTCAAGTCAAGGAAAGTAAAAGAAAGATAAGACAGGTCATTATGTAATGATAAAGGTATCAATTCAACAAGAGGATACAACAATTCAAAATATATGTGCACTCAGCTCCAGAGCACACAGTTACATAAAGCAGTTACTATTAGACCTAATGGGAGAAAATAGACTCCACCACAATCATAGTTGGGGACTTTAAGTAAAGGACAGATCACCCAGACAGAAAATTCACCAGGAAACATTAAAATCAATCTCTGCTCTAGGCTGATTGAACCTAATGGACATATACAGAACATTTCATCCAACAGCTGCAGAACACATTCTTCTCAGCAGCACATGAAACATTGTCTAGAATAGACCATGTGTTAGGTCACAAAACAAGTCTCAACAAGTTTAAAAAAATTGAACTCATTCATATCAACTACTTTGTCTGATGACAGTGGAACATAACTAGAAATCAACAACAAAAGGGACACTAGAAACTGTACAAATACATGGAAATTAGACAACATGCTTTTAAACAATGAAGGGTCAAAGAAGAAATCAAAATGGAAATTAAAAAATTCCTGTAGGCAATGAAAATGAAAACACAACATAGCAGAAACTATGAAATACAGCCAAAGCAGTTCTAAGAAGGAAGTTTATAGCAATAGAAGAAAAGAAGAAAGACTTCAAATAAATCACCTAACACTACACTCCAAGAAGTTGGGAAAACAAGAACAAACCAAACCCCAAATCAGTAGAAGGAGAGAAATAACAAAGATCAGAGCAGAAACAAATGAATAAGAGATTAAAACAAAACAAAACAAAAAAACCCCCGAAGAATCAATAAAACAAAGAGCAGGTTTTTTGAAAAGAGTAAACAAAATTGATAAATCTTTAGCTAGATTAATGAAGGAAAAAAGAGAGAAGACTAATAAATAAAATCAGAAATGGAAAAGGAGACATTACAACTGATACCTCAGAAAAACAAAGTATCATAAGAGACTACAATGAACAACTGTTGTGAACAAACTGGAAAACCTAGAAGAAATGGATAAATTCCTGAACACATACAACTTATCAAAGCTGAATCATGAAGAACTAGAAAACCTAAACAGACCAATAACAGGTAATAAGATTGAAGGATTAATGAAAAGTCTCCCAACAAAGAAAACCCCAGGACCAGACGGCTTCACTGCCAAAATCTACCAAACATTTAAAGAACTAATACCAATTCTTATCAAACTTTTCCAAAAAATTGAAGTAGAAGGAACACTTCCAAATTCACTTATGAGGCCAACATTAACCTTATGCCAAAACTGAAAAGACACAACAAAAAAGAAAACTACAGATCATTTTCCCTAATAAACACAGATGAGCAGATCCTAAATAAAATACTAACAAACTGAATCCATCAGCACATTAAAAAGATCATTCACTATGATTAAGTGGGATTCATCCCAAGGAAGCAAGGATGGTCCAACATATACAAATCTATAAATGTCATATATCACATCAACAAAATGAAGGAAAAAGAAAATACGGTCATTACAATAGATGAAGAAAAAGCATTTGATAAAATCCAACACACTTCATGATAAAAACACTCAACAAATTAGGTATTGAAGGAGTGTACCTGAGCACACTAAAGGCCATATATGACAAGCCCACAGCTGATATCATACCCAATGGACAAAACTTGGGGGCTTTTCCTCTAAGATCTGAAACAACACAAGGATGCCCACTTTCCCCACTCTTATTCAACATAGTACTGGAAGTTCTAGGCAGCACAGTGAGGCAAGAGAAAGCAATAAAGGGCATCGAAATTGGAAAGAAGGGGGTCAAACTGTCCTTATTTACAGATGACATACATGATCATGTACATAGAAAAACCCTAAAGACTCCAGCAAAAAGTTACTAGAAGTAATAAACTACTTCAGTATAGTAGCAGGATATAAAATCAACACACAAAAATCGGTGGCCTTTCTATATGCCAATAATGAAACTGCTGAAGAAATGAAGAAAGTAATCCCATTCACAATAGCTACCAAAACAAACAAACAAACAAACAAACAAACCTAGGAATAAATTTAACCAAGGAGGTGAAAGACCTCTACAATGAGACACAAATAAATGGAAAGATAACCCATGTTCTTGGGTTAGAAGGATTAACATCATCAAAATGTACATATTACCCAAAGTGATCTACAGGTTCAATGCAATCCCCATCAAAATTCCAATGACATTCCTCACAGAAATAGAAAAAATATCTTAAGGTTCATATGGAATAAGAAAAGATCCCAAATAGCCAAAGCAATCCTGAGCAAAAGAAAAAAAAAAAAAAAAAAAAAAAAAGCCAGAGACATTACACTACCTGACTTCATATTATGCTATAAATCTATAGTAACAAAACAGCATGATACTGCCATAAAAACAGACACACATACCAATGGAACAGAACAGAGAACCCAGGAATCAATCCATGTACTCACAGTCAACCGATTATCAACAAAGGCACCAAGAACATACATTGGGGAAGACTGCCTCTTCAATAAACAGTGCTGGGAAAGCTAGATAGCCATGTGTAGAAGAATGAAACTAGACCTGTATCTCTCATCACATGCCCAAATCGACTCAAGACTTAAATATAAGACCTGAAACTATAAAACTCCTAAAAGAAAACATAGGAGAAACACTTCAGGAAGTAGGACTGGGCAAAGACTTTATATGTGAAACCTCAAAAGCACAGGCAACAAAAGAAAAAATAAACAGATGGAATCATATCAAACAAAGACCTTCTGCACAGCAAAAGAAACAACCAACAGATTGAAAAGACAACCTAGAGGATGGGAGAAAATATTTTCAAACTGTACATCTGATAAGAGATTAAAGTCCAGGATATACAAGGAACTTGAACAACTTCACTGTAAAAAACCAAAGAACCTGATTAAAAAATGGGCAAAGGATCTGAATAGACATTCCTCAAAGGAAGACATATAAATAGCCAATAGATACATAAAAAAATGCTCAACATCACTAAGCATCAGATAAAATGAAAATCAAAACCACACTGAGATATCACCTTACTCCAGTTATTATGGTTATTATCAATAAAGTCATAGAATATCAAATGCTGGTGAGGATGCAGAGAAAAGGGAACACTCCTCACTGTTGGTGGGACTGTACATTAGTGCAGCCAGTATGGAAAACAGTATGGGCAGCTGGAACAGCTCCCTATATTTGATTTTCTCAACTACCATAATTATGTCACTTTAAAAAAAATTTCCCCTTCAGAAAATGACAGTTGGCTCAGGGGACTAGTAAGCTAGATATTAGTTCATACAGCAAAGTTTTAGAGTGTATCTTTTGATATTCACAAAATCAGAAGCTTTATAATAAATAGAACACACTCATATTCTACACTTGAGGCTATTTTATTACTGAATTTGTATGCTAAGGAATATTACTATCTAGGATAACCTAAATTAATGTGAAAATCTCATACTGAATTTTTCTTCTTATGCTGCTCCAGTTGTTTTTTTTTTTCCTTTTTAAAATGCAAATGGTAATGCCAAGAACTGACATTATCTGACTGACAGATATCTAAGTATTCCTGAAGATGCATTATTGTTGTTATTTTTGGGGAGAGGGACTTTAAAAGGGGAAGAAAGGGAGAAATCTTCATAGGACATTCCAGGCTTTTAGATTTCTTGTTACTGCTGAACATTTTGAAGATGCTGAAGTAAATCGTACAGATTATACCAAGCAAAGATTTTGGAAAAGGCCTGGGAAATTTGAGTAACAGGAAAAAAAAAAAAAAGAAGTAAAATGTGGGTTTAGGCCAAAGAAAAGGCTAGATACGTTATCAAACAGCTACCACTAGAAAAACAATATGCTATGTACATATCAAGTTTCTTATGATCATCGACAAGGTCCTTGAGGTGAATGAAGCTCTTAGTCTGAATCATCTCCAAGTCTCTCAGTGTGCTCAGTAAGATGTCTTGCATGGAGTCATGACTCACTAGACACTTTGTGAACCCACCTACAGATGAATATGGATTAAATGCATGCTGTGTGCTAGACACTGTGGAGGATGTAAACAGCAATAATTTCTTCTTTGAGATTTGCAGAGTTCTGAGAGGTGACTAGAA
The DNA here is from genome assembly GCF_027409185.1 of Cynocephalus volans. NCBI lineage: Eukaryota > Metazoa > Chordata > Mammalia > Dermoptera > Cynocephalidae > Cynocephalus > Cynocephalus volans. Next base: position 30,790,071 of record NC_084472.1, on the reverse strand, counting down.
GCTGACCACAGGTGTCAGCAAGGAATCACATGACTAGCTGCAAGATAAGAGTCAGCTAGCTGCAAGAAGACCTTGTAAAAAAGCTAACTCCCTACTAAATCTTTCTCTTTCCATTCCCCCAACATCCTCCTTAAAAATCCCTTGATAAATCTGAGGCTTTGAGATGGTTTAGCCTGCCATCTTCTCAGGTAGGCCAGTTTTTCTGAATAAAGCTGACTTCCCTTTTCACCAATATTTGACTTTCGAGTTCTTTGTTTCTGTTTGGCGGCAGCAGCGGACTTAGGTTCGGCAACATCACCTTCATTGTCCTTGGTTCTGACTCCTTGTCCAGATCCTGCCTCTGCCTCCTTCTTTTCCGTCTTGGAACAATGAACTTGGAAACTTGAGATGGAAAAAATCTTTCAGAAAACAACACTGAAGCTCATCAGCTGTGCAAGAGTTTCTATGCCCTTCCTAAATACTCAGGGCTATCTGGTGTTAGTCCTTCTTTGAATTTCATACCCAAGTATTTGTCCCAGCTTCTCTTACACACATCTTAGTATTTTTCTTTTTCATAGATGTGACTGGAGCGCAGGTCCATTCTTTATTGCATAGAGCAGAGTGGTTGCACTACTTTTCTATTGCCATGTAACAAATAATGACAAACAGAAGCTTAAAATGACATCCTTTTACTAACTCAGAGTTCTATAGGTAAGAAGTCTAGCATGGCATGACTAGGTTTTTGCTCAGGGTGTCACAAGGATCACATCAAGGTATTGGCTGAACTGAGTTCTCATTGAAAGGCTTGGGGGAAAAATTTGCTTCTAAGCCTGTTGTTTTTGTTAGCGAAATTCAGTTTCTTGTGGCTGTAGGTCTGAGGTCCCCATTTCCTTGCTGGCTGTCAGCCAGGCACTTCCCAACATCTAGAGATGAGCTTGTGGTCTTCTCCATCTTCAAGTCAAATCTGGTCTGGTCCTTCAAATCTCTGACTTTCTCTTCTGCTGCCAGCCAGAGAAAACACTCTGCTTTTTTTTTTTCTTTCTATTTTTTTTTTCTTTTTCGTGACCAGCACTCAGCCAGTGAGTGCACCAGCCATTCCTATATAGGATCCGAACTGGCAGGAGCGTCGCTGCGCTCCCAGCACCGCACTCTCCCGAGTGCGCCACGGGCTTGGCCCAAACACTCTGCTTTTAAAGGCCTTGTGTGACTAGGTCAGGCCCACCCAGATGATCTCCCTGTTTTAAGGTCAACTGTGTGATATAATGCAACCCAATCACAGGAGTAAATTCCATCAAATTCACAGCCCTGGAGATTATGCATGGGATTTCCTAGGGGACAGCAAATGTTAGGGGTCATTTGAGACTGTAGTCCAGGTCAGGGTGTTTTGGACCAGGTATTGTCAGTCAGTACAGAAAGATGTGGATGAATTTCTGAGATCTGTAGAAAGTATAATTGATGAAACTTTGATTCAATTCGGGTTGGGAGAAGAGGTCAAAGATGACTCCCAGATTTATAACTTAGGCAACTTGATGGGTCTTGCTACCAATCACTGAGGAAGCAACCTCTCTTTTAAAAAGATTATTTGAAAAAAACCTTCCACTTTTCTATGAGAGTAATTCAAAAACTTCGTGGAAAAATAGAATTAAAAGACAATGCAAGTCTTTCCATGAACTTTTTGAAGTACCCCCTTATTACTAACTTCTAGCTCTCTATTTCTCTAATCTCTAAGGAGTGAGAGTAATATAATGGAAATGAAATTTCTGTATTTCCCAAGAGGTATGCTAAAATAAATTATGCATTTATTTAAAGTTTGCATAAGAGGAATACGCAAATCGGGAAGGATTTCTGAATGTTCTACTTTTTACTCACACTTTTTTCTTCATGATCTAGAATAATGCTTGGCATGCAGTCAATGCTCAGTCCCTATTTTTTGAATGAATAAATAAATGAATGATTGCCAATAACAGTAACAAATATTGACAGAACCTCAGTGAAGAGTGAACCAAGGTGAGATCAGGAATGACTTTCCTGCAGAATCACAGGAGCAGTTGTGTGGGAGAGGTTGTTCTCCCATCCCTGTCCTCCTGACTGTCTTCTGTTTTCTCTCAATGTGCGCTGTAGACCTGAGATCCTGAGAGCCAGGCTGTGGGAGAACACCTGGGTGTCCCTTCATTGCTCTGCTGACTGGCTCTGAGCCAATCAGGCAGGCTCCCAGGAACAGGGCTTGGCAGGCCACTAGGGAAGAGTCATTGAATCTTGTTTTGGCACCTATTAGATAGGGTTGGGGAAGCTTGAAAGACATTCCTCTCTATGTATCACTCTTTTCCAACTCACTGGGGGCATTTATAGATGATGCTCTTTCCTAAATTGTGAAAGTAAAGTGCTTAGTTGGCATAGCTTCCAGGTATAATGTGGAAGCAGAAGAAAGTGAAGGAAGCTGTTGTATGTTACATCCGGATGCCTAGAAACAAGCTTACAGGTGTTGGCTTAGTTCACAAGTTGCGCACTGGCAACAGCCTGAGCGGACGAAGTTCCTAGTGTTCTCTAAAACTAGAAATACTAACAAGGAAACAAAACACTGCATCTTTAAGATCTTAAAAATAAAAGCAATTAAAGGGGAGAAGCAGCTTTAATTGTCATCACAACTTTAAAATCATAGCTTTTCTCTACCAGAGGTTTGCTCTGATTAAGGGGAAACAATTGCGCCATAGGCCCAGGGTGCCCAGAGAGGAGATTTTTCCATTGTCATATTACACAGGCACCTATAATGGGTTTGTTTATGCTCTGCTGCCACTGCCAACTTCCCCACAGGGAATCTTCTAGAACACTGTATTCTAGTGCAGGGAACTTTTCTTTATTCTCAACAAGTGTCTAGAATGATTCAACATCAGGAATGAAAATACGTATCAAAAGCATTTGCAACAATAAATTGTGCTCCAAGGCTTAGTCATCTGCTACTTATTTTCCTAGCAGAATATTCCTGCTCTTCCTTCTGACTCCTTGACAAGGGAGAATCCTTCTATCTTTCTCTTTTATGCCCATTTCTTTTTTCCTTTTTCCTTTTGTTCTATTTCTTTTGGCTGAGGTTTTTACTTTAAACTTTATGTGTACACCCAAGGTTTTACACGTCATTATCTGGAAAATAGAAAAGTATGTCCTGGTAGGCAAAATCCTAACATGTCCTTCCCAATTCCTGGTCCGTGGTGTCACATACCTTCTCCCAGTTTTTCAATCAAAATGCTGATGAAGTTATGATCCCAAATTAGTTGACCTTAAAATATGGTGATCATCTGGGTGTGCAGGACACAAACCCATGAGTCCTTTAAAAGTAATGACTTTTCTCCAGCTGGTCACTGAAGGGGAAATCAGAGAAGATGTGCTCTAGCAGGCTGTGATGTGCAGCAAATGCCTATGCTCTGAACAGACTACGGGCCATGTGACAAGGAACGCAGAAGGCTCTAGCAACTGAAAGTGGCCCCAGCTGACAGCCAGCAAGGAAATGAAGACCTCAGTCTTACAGCCCACAAGGAAATGAAATCTGCCAACAACCGGTGCACTTGGAAGAGGATCCTAAGACCCAGAAAGAGAACCACAAACCCAACCAGCACTTTGATTTCAACCCAGTGTGATGCTGAGCCAAAAATCCAGCCATGCTGCATTGGGTTTATGACCTGCAGAAACTGTGATATGATAAATATGTGCTGCTTTAAGCTGCTAAATATGTGGTAATTTGCTAGGCAACAGTAGAAAACTGATGCAGGTAGCCAAAACCCCACATATTTACAAATGTCAGGATACTTAGGTTGGTTCCATAATTTTACTATTGTAAATAGAGCTGCAATGAACATGGGAGTGCAGGTATCCCTTCAACATGATGATTTCCATTCCTTTGGACAAATACCCAGTAGTGGGATTGCTGGATCATATGGAAAATGTGGTATATATACACAACGGAATTCTACTCAGCCATAAAAAAGAATGAAATTCTGCCATTTGCAGCAACATGGATGAGTCTGTAGAAAATTATGTTAAGTGAAATAAGCCAGACAAGGAAAGAAAAATACCACATGTGCTCAGTCATAACTAGGTACAAAGAAAGGAGAGAGAGAGAGAGAGAGAAAGAAGAAAAGAAAAGATCACAACAATACATTGTACTTTAGGAATGAAAGAATAAAACTAAGGATACTAGAGATGGAGAAAAGGAGCGAGGGGGTTTGAAGAGCGATAGGCCGGGTAAAGGACACAAAGAAAGATTACAATTTGTAATAATGAATATGCTAATAATAAAAAATAAAAATAAAAACATAAAAATAAGGCCAGGAGGAGAAATATACTTGCATAGAAGCTTGAAGAAATATGAGTGGAATATTAGTATGTACTACTAAAAATATATCTCACCTGGCTGGTGAAAAAATGGATCTACAGGAGCATATTCATTCCTTCATAGAATATTTATTCAGGACCTACAAGTTTTATGGCACTCACTTGGATTAATTTTGCAGTGATATAGAAGCATTTAGGTAAAGAGATAACTGTATTTTTTGGTTCACAAGAAATCCTGAAAGAAGTTTAGAGACATTAACCTAGAAAAAAGCATGTGTTGGAACTAAAATTATATCTGGATGAAGGATACTTTTAAAAATATTTCATTTACTAGAGGAAGGATATTTTGAGAAACTTAGACAGCCCAGATATAATTATAAACCTTTTATCCTTTTTTTCTTTTAAACAAAATTTTAATTAAATTTTAGTAGCTATGACTGGCAGAAAGGAAATTCAGGCTGTAACCAGCAGGACTAAGAGGTAGTGCAATGTTTGCTGTGGGTGTGAGATACAGTATCCCCTTACCTCCTTAGTTTTGTTCCCACTATTGAACAGAAGGGATTAGATATTTCTGACTTATTTCTCTTTTTGCCTTTTGTTGTTCATGAACTTAAGGCTGTGTTTCATTGACTCCAAACAAATTTCTGAAAAAAGATCTGCTGACATAAAAGGGTATCTGGATCATTAACAATGTCAATGCTGACCAAAGAAATAATGTTCTAGTAGGAAACAGTTACTTATTTAAAATGAATACTGAGATGTTGCTATTTCATGCATGCTTATACACAGTTTATATGATGTTTATTTTTTGTGGATAATTACCAAAAAATCTGGAAGTTAAAGAGAAAGCTGGTGATTAGAAGAGAGTATTTGGAATATTATTTGTTTTCCCTATTCTGTCTCATTCCTCCTAGAATATAAAATAATCAACTTGGTATCTCCTAATTTTTAGAGACATTCATTCTTTTGTTCTATTGAGGAATGTGCTGGTTATGTCATGGGGAGGGAGGGTATGACAGGGTCCAAAGATGAATTAATAAGGCGAAGAAGCAATTTGAAAAATAGACCCTATGGAGAAAAGTTGAAAGAATAAAGTCTTTTGCCTGAAAAAAAGAGATGAGTTTCTTATAATCCTTATTTAACAGCAGGGATTGGTAAACATTCTGTTGTGGACCAAGAGACACAATCAAAGGTATTATATAGGCACATACGTAACAAGAGAGAAAAAGGATTTCCACAACATTTTTACTGATTAAATTAAACTTATAATAATAGAGTACATTTTTTACTAATGCTAACCTACCAATGAGAAAAATGGAATTCTTTTTGGGGGGATAATATTTTGCTTAACTGCGGTTACAAGGTAGTGTTCTCTATTATCAAATCGATTACAAATATCCATCTGTAAAGTTATTCTTAGGTCATACAAAAGTAGATGCTGGTTGCATTTAGTCCATGGGCCACTGTTTTCTGGCCTTCTCTTCAGAGTCCTTTTAGACACTGGGAGTTGGTTATTCTCAGCCTCCATCAGTAATTGTGTCAAAAGGAATGAACATGAATGTCAGCCATAGGATCTGAGGTTCTATAAGGCAAACCCCACAGAGAAGGCAAGTGCTGTGGGGAACAGACTAAGGGGAATTAACTAACATTTATTATATTTGAATTTAGATAAAAAGGAAATCTAAAAATCTATACATTCCATGCTATATCCAGACTATATTGATTCTTTTCAGGTGATGACTTTACAAGTGCCAGTTTTTATGTTTTTTTCCTCCATTATGTAGTTTTTAAAATTAGTTTTGTTAATACACAAAATCAATTTTACCTGTAAATGAGGTCTGGACGTAAAAATAAATAACCTATTCTTAGTTAAGATCCACTAATTTACATGCAGTAAATATTACAATGAGTTTCTGCTGTGGCCTGAATGTTTGTGTTTCCTCCAAGTTCATATGTTGAAACCTAATCACCAATGTGATGGAAGCCGGAGATGGGGGTCTTTTGAGAGGTGATTAGGTCATGAGGGTTGATCCCTCATGATTGGGATTTGTGCCTTTATAAAAGAGGCCCCAGAAAGCTGCCTTGCCCCTTCCACCATGTGAGAACACAGTGAGAAAGTACCATCTATGAACCAGAAGGCTGGTCCATCAAATGTGTCTGTGCTTTGATCTTGGACTTTGCAGCCTCCTGAACTGGGAGAAATAAATGTTTGTCATTTATAAGCCACCCAGATTATGTTTTTTTAAATAGTAGCTCAAAATGGTCTAAGAGAGTTTCCAATAAAGTAATGTATTTACAAATACGCTAACTAAATTTCTGAAATTTCTTTTAGGGTAAAACTCTACTATAAGGTACCATAATTTCTTGTGGGTTAGGTTTTAAGGCAGGCTAAAATGATGTTATTCAAAGTTGACTAATGTTATGTCCTGTGAACACTCCTCCTTCTGGTTAATTAATTTCCTAAAAGGAAGGGTCCAACTTTGATTAAGATAAGCCCAAATCAATTGTGTTAGCATTTCATAAGCACATCTGAACATCACAACTGTTATATTTATTGTTAGGAAGAAAATCTCAGCACACACATATAGTACTTGCATTTAATGTTTCTGATCAAGGTAGAAATAACTTAAAAAAGAAGCTACATAAAGCAATCAAAATAAGCTTGTTTCTCTTCCTTGAGCCTTAACATTCCCCAGTTTGTATAGAATGTAATATCTTTTCCCGTGCTAAATGCATGAGTTTTGTAAGATAAATTGAAAAACAAATAAGACTTCTTTGCTTAATGTCTACTAATTCTTTAAGACTCAGCCCAGATGTCCTCCCATTGGTCCCCATGCCACCAGCTCAGGGTACTGCCTCCCTGGGGCTCACACACACCATGTACATATTCCTATCATTACACTTCTACACTGGTTTATAGATCTGCTTAAAAGACCATCTATCCAGTTAGATTTTGAATAGCTTTAAGGCAGGGTGCATCTCATTCACCACTGTGCGATCCCTGGTGCCTGGCACAGTGCTGAACATACCGTAGGAGCTCATTACGTACCTACTAAGTTCAGCGGTAAATGAATGGACACCCCGAGGGACCACTGGACAAGTATGAAGGTTGTATTTTCGCTTAGACGTGCACTGTCATCATCACATCATCCCCACCGTTTTCCAAGAGGGTCAGTGTGACTGAGACACAATTCTGGATGTAGAATAAGGATGAGGGACAGAAGAAAAGAAGAAAAAAACAAAAAAACCAGAAAAAGGAAAGGGAGATGCCCATGAATGAGGAAGGGCCTTTCTTAGAGAATAGGAAAAATGGGATAAGGCCCAGGGGTTGTCACCCCAGTTAGGGATGACACAGCGTGTGCTCTATGTCATCTTGGCTGCAGCGTTGCCAAATCACTAGGAGTCTTTTTTCTTTTTTTCTTTATCTTACGTTTTTGTTCCTCCCTACCATTTTGTAGTCTTTCTGGAAATCCTTAGCTCTACTGAAAAGAGCCTAAATAAGGCTCTACTTGGCAAAGGTATAAGGGGAACAGGACTCCACTCTGACCCTCTACCCTGCTCCCTCAATTTTGAGGGCCACTGGAGTGGTAATAAGTGGTAAGAATGTGGGAGAACTTCATCACTTGTCACTGCTGGAAGCATGGAGATTCTTCCTTTTGTTTTAATATGCATGATGAGGGACATGGGGAACTTTACTTCTGCTGGAGCGTTTTCCTTGTCCCCTAACACCAACTCTTGAAAGTGCTTTTATTGACTCATCAATACCCTAGGCTACGAATACATTCACAAATTCTTTTCCAACATCTGTAGTGTTTTTCTATAGTGACGAGTCAAAACACATATTTGATGAGTCAAAACACATATTTGATGTTTGACCAACCTATGTTTTTTCTCCTTTCCCTTCTTGCTCCCAACTTCAGCCCCATTTTTAGCCATTGGAGCAGGAGAATAGCTGTAGATGAGCCATTTGAGGAACAGATGCACACTGCCCACCCTCACTCATGATCAGCTCTCACAGCCTAGAAGCCTGGGGCTGGGGAGGCCTGCCCAGGGCCCTGGGAAACACCTGCTGGAGACTCTAGGAGGGTAAGCATGTGGAGACAGCTGATGTCTACATTCACCAAGAGATTAATTCCCATGCCAGTTATTCAAGAACTATGTGTACATACTCAGGAGAACTTTAAAAAATACATCCAATATTAATTAGAAAATGAGAACAGTTATTACTTTTTATAGTCAGTTTTCAAAAAAGAGAAAAAGTAGCTCATGCACAGGAATTATGAAGCAAAATTTTTTTTCCAAGAGAAAATGAATGTGGTGATATGATGGAAGCATTGATCAGCAGGTAATGTAAAACTGCTCGTGATTAGTGATGTAGCTTGCTGCTTACATTTTAAAATTTGGAAAAAATCTGAAGCACGTTTCTTTGTTTCTTTAAGCAAGTTCCTTTGTTTTTATCTTACTTTTGACTGATGTAGACAAATGTAGTTAATACTCTGATACAAATACTGTAGTTTCAGAAAGAAACTTAGTTTCCCAGGAGCTTGTAAACATTTTCCTATACTTGTAAAGGAAATACAAATATAAGGAGGATTTAATGTTTCATATTTTATAAAGTTCTTAGAAACCATTCTGATGGCAAAGCATTTACAATACCAAAGTTAGAGAAAAGAGGAAAAACATCCTTTCAGACTTAAACCATTCCAAGGGCAGGATTATACTCGTGTATACATTAAGAGGCTCATCCATTTCAATACTTTAGTAGTTAAGAGTAATTCAGACTTCAGAATTACTTAGGAACAGTCTCTCTACCATTTGTATATCATAATATCCCTTTTATTGTTGTGTAAACATATTTTTATCAGTACTTGTGAGAAAATCTAGTTTTAATAAACGTAGTAACAAATATAACTATAGGATTCAAAAGGGTAATTAGTCCAAATAACCGACATACTTACAATTGCATTTCTTCTGAACAAACCTAAGCTTGCAGGCTGTTCTGTAGGTGGACAGTCGGATACGATCCAGGTCTTGAGCCCCTAGTGGGGGGAAAAAGTACACATATGGTATGCCATGTGCGTAGAAAGGAATTTATAATGTTTATAAATAAAACAACTGCAGATATTATCTATGAACCTTTATTTTTATTTTTATTAGAATATAAACATAGTGTTAAGACTTGAAAAGGTCTGTCCTATATTCCTCAGGTTCGATGGGAAAAGAGCACGTGTGTCCATCAGATTGTCAACTGCATTCATGGACCAAGGAACACAGCCTCATCCCTGTTGTGTCTGCCACTTCTGAGAACAATCTTCTCAAGCTGTGACTTAAACAGTGAGATGATGTCAGATACTACTATCAAATAATCATTTTGTTATTTTATTTTAAATTTCATTTTATTTTACTTCTCAAAATACATTGTACTTGATTTTCATGCCCCTTTACCTATTCCTCTCCCCCTCCCCCTCCCCCCATTGTATCTGTCCATTTGGCTTAAATTGTTCAAGGAATTTTTGTGGTTATTCTGTCCTCTTCCCCCCACCCCCTATTTGTTTGCATGTTTACTTATTTATCAATCTTTAGCTCCCACAAATAATTGAGAACATGTGATATTTCTCTTTCTGTGCCTGACTTGTTTCACTTAATATAATTTTCTCTAAGTCCATCCATGTTGTTGCAAATGGCAGTATTTCATTCTTTTTTTCTAACAGAGAAGTTTTCCACTGTGTAGATATACCACAGTTTCCTTATCCACTCATCTGATGATGGACATCTGGGCTGGTTCCAACTCTTGGCTATTGTAAACAGAGCTACAATAAACATTGGAGTACAGGTATCCCTTCAGCATGATGATTTCCATTCCTCTGGGTGTATTCCTAGTAGTGGAATTGCTGTGTCACATGGTAGATGTATCTGCAATTGTTTGAGGAACCTCCATACCATTTTCCATAGAGGCTGCACCATTTTGCAGCCCCACCAACAGTGCGTGAGAGTTCCTTTTTCTCTGCAACCTTTCCAGCACTTATTGTTCTCAGTCTTAAATGCACTGTTATTGGTCATTAGAACATGGCTCTTAGGTGACCACACACTGAATGTAGGGCATCTTCTCCACATGACCGTAGGAAGATGGGCATGATGATAATAATAGTACTTATTTTGTAGGATTGTTGTAAGGGGTAAGGATAAGTGAGTGAATATACCTAAAGCACTTAGAACATTGCCTGGCGCACCCTAAATGCTCTATACGTATTCATTATTATTACTTATCTCTTCCTATCACCCTTCCTGTCAACCTCAGAGGAGGAGACTCCTTTCTAAAAACCACCTCTACTCTTTCTTCTACTGTGGCTTCCAGTTCCTTCCTAACATATATTCTTGTACTACTTTCTTTATTCTACTCTTCACTCAGGAATCCAGCATGAATCCTGATGCCCAAGAGGACTGAATGCTTTGTTCAGAATCCAAGCCCCTCTGCAGGCTCTTCGCATGTTGCCTACCTAGCAATGTCTCCCACTGCTCTCGGTTGCAGAAGCTCTGCTAGGCTCGAGCTGGTCTCTTCACAATTCCCTGCAGGTGGGCTGCTCATTACATCAACATCTGAGTTCCTAGTGTTCCTCCTACCCTCCTTTGAACGGCTAATCTCTAGACTGTCCCCAGAACAGATTAGATTTTCAGTAAATGTCTGCTTTTCTCCATTTCTATATATTCGGCTTTCTTCAAGCTGGTGTTTATCATTCATAGCAGAGGTAAAGTCACGTAGTTTTATTTTGATATGTATTGAACTTTCTCTCTACCAGTGGTACACCAGTAAAATGTGCTACACAAATGCTTCAGAATGTAGTAAAGTACCAAGTAGATAAACTGGCCTGGAAGCAATTATATTATGAGGCCATTAAATGTTTTCCCAATGAACTCAGGATGAATTAGCAAGTGTCCCTCACTGAGAGCATTTAGCATTTCCTCAACTCAAACTGATGTCTTTGAGTCACTTAAAAATATTGCCAATAGTCCTACTACCTTGTGGTTTTATGAGGCAAATCACTGGACATTCATTCTTACGAAAGTTCATTACCTGACAAACAAGCTCACTTATGCTGAGCATCTGAAGGATCAAAGAGCCTACCCTGACCCAATGCAGGAATTCCCTCAAAAATGTTCTCAAGAGGTGGACACTCTGCCAGTGGCCTTGTAGGATTATTTCCAATGACAGGGAGGATTATAACAGTGAAAATAAATGGACTTTAAAGTCAGTAAACCTAAATTGTATCACTTCTTATTTGTGTGAACTTCAACAAGTTTTTACTCGGCATTTCAAATCCTCGTGTATAACGTGGGATAACAATATCAACTTCACTGGCTGGTAGTAGATATTAAAGTCTTGCCTCTGCACCAGGGACATAGTGAGCACTTAACAGTAAATGAGCCTCCTCAAAAGGCTTCCTATACTATTTCCAAGCAACAATATGTGATAGAAATTTCTTTTTATTATTTGAGCTTTAATTTCCTCCTTGTAACTTCCACTTACTTGGTCTAGTTTCCCCTCTGGAACCCACATAATTTTATCTACCTGCCACTCGATAATTCATTTCCCAAATATTGGGAAATAGCTATCATTATCATTATTAGCATCTTCACTGGTCAGCTGAAAATTATGCTGAAAAGTCCCCATCATCACTAACTTTAAAGATTAGTTGGGGAGGTAACTTCTCCCAGACTTTTTTAGGTAAAAGATGTTCGACTCCACAGCCATTTCAAGTACAGTGTCTACCACAGAGTCTGGCACCCAGTAGGGCTTCAATGCATGGCAGTTGCTATGGCTAGCTAGTATCTCCTTAAAATGAAATGTACGAAATTAACCCAAATGTCACAGCTATTGCCTCAGCTCTATAGAATATATAGAAAGCAATTATAACCACCTTTGATAAGGACACTTACTTATGCATCCTTTTTTAATAGATAGCTCATTCTGCTGGCTCTTATTAAGTTTGAAGTTAATTAAAAAGCTGGTTTTAAAAATCATGTGTGCTTATATAAGTCAGATCTTTTCTATTTTCTATTTAAATACTCATTTTGGGGCTAAGGATAAGACTTCACATTTGCCTGGTTAGTTTTTAAAAATTTTTTAGCTCATGCTTCAAACCTTTCTGATATCTTTAAAAATTCTTCTTTTGTCACTGGAATGTCAAAGATCCTTCCCAGTTTCATGTCCTCTGTAAATCTGAGATGCTCATGTAGGAAACACACTCTCTGGGATGCCAGATAACCAGAGACAGAGAGACTATCAGAAATACCTGAACGCTAAATCTGCCTTTTCCCCTGGATGAGGATGTGCTTTTATTGATGCTGAGTTTGAGTCGATAGTCAGGATTGTAAACAATCCTTTAAAAGAAAACATGAGGGGCATAGATTATTTGTGTAAGTTCTTCAAGAATAATTATTTAAGCTCCAGATGTAAAAGGATCGTGACATAGCACACAGTTAAGTTTCTCGGTTCTAGGAAGATCTCATTTTCTGAGAACAGTAACCCTGGCACCTCTGCCCTTCCCTCTGATAGGGGTCCTGGGGGCAGCTGGCACAGGTGTACCTCTCTGAGATGCAGTGAAGGATGCAGAGATGATACTTTGGGACAGAAATGCACTGATTGCTCTCTCCTGTCCCATTACCACATGGATTTAACTGGCCCTGTGTTTATTCAAGAATCAGGAAGGGGTCTGGAGGTCTGTAAATGCTTCCTATTTGTATAAGTTCATCCTGGCTGATGATGTAAGTCCTGAATATTAAAAAGGATGTGGTGAGCAATACAGTTTAGCTTTTCAGATATAGCATCACATTATCTTGAACAGAGAGTGTAAGTGGCAACTGCACGATGCATTCCTAAAGGGATCAAAAGAAGCTGAGTTGAGATATGTTACTTAGGCTCTTATTCTGCTGATCCACTTTGTTTAAAATAAATTTCTTTTTCTCTGCCCCAACGAATTATGAAGTTAATTGAGTTTTACATGTGTGGTCTTTTCTTTAAAGTCTATAAACCCAAAGCCTACCTTGGAATTAGTTTAATGTCTTGTGTCTTCATCCAAATCAATAATTAAAACCAATGACTTGAATAGGGCCATGAACAGAGCTTTCCAGTGTTCTACTAGAGGGATTCTTTCAAGTTGATTGATCCATTATTTATTCCTTCAGACATGGTCACAATACTACCTATAAATCTACATAATTGTATGGTGACCCAGCCCACATTTCTCTAACACATGCTCAGCCTAAGGGTCTTTGTCAATATATTGATGAAATTAAGGTTAATTTATACCTAAAGTTATTTTCCTGATCTAACAGTCTGATGATTTTATTAAAAATGGAAATTAGCTGACTTAATTTCTTTATTAAAAAGATGGAATTTAAATAAATGAGCAAGGAAATGAAGTCAGCAGAGCAATCCTTGTTCTTAGTATGTTGAAATGTCTAGGATTACTGCTATATTTTGTCCATGGTCTGGAAAAAAAGCATTTTATTATGAAATTTACATCAAGTTCATACCATAAACTAAAGAATCCATATTCTTAAGTCCTGTTTTAGGCTGAATAGAGCTAATATTACTATATTGCATATTTCTAAATAGCTCGAAAAGAGGATCTTAACTATAATCACCACAAGAAAAGGTACATTTTCAGGGGATAAATATGCTATCCACCCTAAATGAATCATTGTACAGTAAATGCATCTGTTGAAACAACACACTGTACCCACAAATATGTAAAATTAAATTTTAAAATAAAAAAGGAAAAAAATCCATATTCTTTTTCTTAATAAAAAAATGAGTACAGAATTTTCCTATCATTTTATATTTTTCAATGTCCTCTTCATTAATTTTTAAAGTAATGAATAGTGGTTTTATTTTTTAAAATTATATACTTGAATATAATTCTTTAAAATGTGGAGATTCTACTTATTTAAATGATTTCTTGGATTTGCTTCATAATAACACAGTGAGGACTGGGGGTAAATAAATAGGGGTAGAGATAAATACTATTTTTCCTCCTTCTGTGTATATTTGAAATTTTTCATAATAAAAAATTTAAAGCAAATTCATTTAAGGCAACTTGTTGGTCTTGTACCATTTCCTCAAACCTCTCATACCCATATGGATGAACTAATAAAGATGAAAGCAAAATACAGTTAAGAAATTCTGATTGTTATCAGCGAAAAATCTTGCTTTTCCTTTCTTTAGTCCTCTTTTCATGACACTCTCTCCTCCCTTCCTCTTTCTGTCCCTCTCTCTCTCTCTCCCTCTTTCTTCCTACCTTTTCCCATCCATCTATCCATCCAACCATCCATCTAGTCAACTAACCAGCCAACCAGACTTACCTAATTTTTGGCTTTAGCTTATTATACTCTGAACATTTCACATAATTCTTGTATGTTTTGCCTTCCATGTTTTGACAACTCATTATAAAACCCCCTATATTGTCACTTACGTTTTTAAACACCTCATTCATTTAAAAAATCCACTCAACAAATATTTGCAGAACAAAAATAAAGACTATGAACCCTGTGTCTGAATTCTTTCCTGTGCTTGATGACTATGTGTGTGTACATGAAAGAGAGAGAGAGGTGTTTTGGGTGGTCAAGGATGATTTCTACCTTAGGCAACTGAATGAGATGGAATGTGGAATGTCCTTCATTGAGCTAAGGTGCAAGAACAGGAAGGAACAGGTTCACAGGTAGCTGAAAATAGAGAGTTCAGTAAAAAGTTTGAGTTGTTTGTGGGATGTCCAAGTAGAGATATCCAGTGGGCAGTTGGATATATGGATACAAAAGTCTTCACTAGAGCTGTAATACATTCCAAGAATTATTCACAAACATGTAAAATGTAGTAGTGTGCTCGACTGGGTCAAGGTTGGAAAATATTTTTCCAAGAGGGGACTGTTTGCACAAATAGGGTTATTCTACATTCTAGGTGAAAAAATGAGGTGCAAAATTGAGAACAGAAACTTTCTTCCCACTTCTGGCCAGTGCCCAGCTGTTTGGTAGTTGTTCAAAGACTGAATGGCTTTGGAAACACTGGAAGACAGCAGCCTTGGTGGGGACTTTGGCTTTTGGTGATGGATACTATTAGTGGAGCTAATGATCAGCCCATCTCAAGCTGCTTCAGAGCAGCAGAAGCCTTGACAACAAGTAGGCAAGGCTGGAAAGGATGTTGAGTCATATGCTGAGTATTTCAAATAAGCTGGTTCATGAGAATATGGGGAGGTGGTTTTAGTGGCCTCCTTAAACACTTGAGAGCCATAGCAATGAAGGTAAAGCCTTCAGAGAAACACAAGTTGTATATGGAAGGGACTGGTTAAGAACAAAATTCTGGCAAAATCTGACTTGAGGGGCTGGAGAGTACTAAGAGCAAAAGAGAAGTAGAATGGTCAGACAAAGCAGGAGACCAGGCAAGGGTGGTGATATGAGAGAGAATTTCCAGTTTGGCGATCCATTGTGCACCTCATTTCGGTGACTTTAGAAGGAGATGAAGAGAGTACATTAGTACATTCTTGCCCTCTTACCACATGATGCCCTGTGCCACCTTGGTACTCCACAGAGAGTCCCCACCAGGAAGAAGGTTCTCACCAAATATGTCCCCTTGACCTTGGACATCTCAGCCTCCAAAACTGTAAGAAATAAATTGCCCAGTTTCAGGTATTCTGTTATAAGCAACAGAAAACTGACTAAGATAGAAAATTGGTACTGAGAAGTGAGGCTGTTGCTGATAACAAATACCCACAAATGTGAAAGCAGCTTTGGAGCTGGGTAATGGGTGGAGGCTGAAAGAAATTGAAGGAGCAAGCTAAAAAACAAATCTAGATTCTAGTGAGGGCTTTGAAGACAAAGAGTCTATGGAAAGTTTGGAGCTTCTTAGAGATTGGTTAAGTGGCTGTGATCAGAATGTTGGTAGAAATGGACAGTAAAAGCCATTCTGATGAGGTCTCAGATGGAAATAAGAAATAATGTATTGGAACCTGGAGTAAAGGACATCCTTATTATAGATTGGCATAGGACTTGGCTGAACTGTGTCCATGGCCAAGGGCTTTAAGGAATGTAGAATTTGATAGTAATTAGAATATTTGGTGGGAGATATATCCAAGCAGCAAAGCATTCAGCAAACTGCATGGCTACTTTTAACTGCTTACATTAAACTGTAAGAGGGAATAATGACTTGAAGAGAGAATCTATTATCAAAAGGGATGCAGAGCATTAAAATTTGGAAAATTTACAGCCTACCCATGTCAGGAGCAAAAAGACATGTTCAGGAGAGAGTGCCATGGTTGCTGGGAGCTGTGACAGGTTGCTAAAGAGATTAGCACTGATAAAAGGGAGCCAGGTGTTATGCACCAGGACAATGGGGAAAAGACCTTGAAGGCATTTTAGAGATCTTCAAGGCTGCCTGTTTCTTCACTGGTCCAGAAGCCTAGGAAGGCAGAATGGTTTAGAGGGACAGGCCTGAGGTGCATTCTACAGGCCCACTGCCCAAGGCCACCTTGGGATGCTGTTCCCACATCCTGGCTGCTTCAGCTGTGGTTGGACCCACTGCTTTAGAAGATACAAGCTGTAATTCTTGGCTGCATTCATATGGTATTAAATCTGCAGGCTTGCAGAATTTAAGAGCTGTGGAGGCACAACAGCCTCCACAGAGATTTTAAAGGATGTATGAAAAAAGCTGGTGGCCTAGGCAGAGACTTGTTGCAGGGGCAGAGCCACCATAGAGAGCCACCAAGAGAGCAATGCAAAACAGAAATGTGGGGTTGGAGGTGCCACTGAGAGCCCCCATCAGGGCCAGTCCTAGCGGAGCCATGGGAGTGAGACTGCCATCAAGACCCCAGAACTGTGGAGATACCAATCCGTGTGCAATGCCAGCCTGGGACAACCAAAATTTGGGCTGAGTCCAGCAAAGCCATAAGGAAAGGGCTGTCTGAGGCTGGGGACTCAAGGCCCACACCTGTGTGCAGAGGATGCAGGACATGGAGTCAAGGGAGATTATTCTCCAGTGTTAAGATTTAGTACCTGTCCTGCTGGGTTTTGAACTTTCTTTGGGCCAGTTACTCCTTTCTTCTTTTCTGTTTCTCTCTTTTGGAATGGGAACATGTAGCCTACACTTGTCCTACCATTTTACCTTGAAAGTAGATAACTTGTTTTGATTTCACAGATGGGACTTTGGCCTTTGGACTTTTCAGTTGGTGCTGGAACAAGTTAAAACTTTGGGGCTATGGAGATGGAATAAATGTATCTGTATGTGGAAAAAACATGAGTTTTGGAGGACCAGGGGCAGAATGCTATAGTTTGAGTGTTTGTTCCCTCTGAAGCTCATGTTGAAGCTTTATCCCCAATATGGCAATGTTGAGAGGTGGGACCTTTAGAAGGTGATTGGATTGTGAAGGCTCTCCTTTCACGAATGGATTTATCCATTTATGGATGAATGGATTAATGAGTTATCATGGGAGTAGAACTGTGGCTTTATCAAGAGAGGAAAAGACCTGAACTTATGTGTGAAAATGTTCTTGCCCTCTTACCATATGATGCCCTGTGCAACTTTGGGACTCTGCAGAGATTCCCCACCAGGAGAAAGCCCCTCACCAGATGCAGAATTCCCAACCTCCAAAACTGTAAGAAATAAATTCTATTTCTTTATGAATTACTCAGTTTTGGATATTCTGTTATAAGCAACAGAAAACTAAGACTATGACTTCCCCCTAATTTCTTATATCAAAGTAGGTGACCACCTGGTTTTTTATATAAGGCTAGTCTTTCTCTGCTTATTTGTAAGTCCATGCTACTCTTAATTTCATTTCTTTGCTGTTTCTTCCTGCTTCTGCTGCTTGTGGTAATGAGCTCAGAGTAAATATTTAACACATATGTGCTGCAGTCACCTGGATCTGCCAAAGTTTCTTACTTCACTTATCAATTGTTCTTCGTTCTTTGGTTTTTTAAGTCCAAGACAGCATTAACACTCCTCTGAACTTGCCCTACTTTACACAGGCTTCTTTCCAACTCTAGGCCTCTGACTTCCCTTTTCTTAGGGCTTTTATTTTAGAAAACTTTCCATTGTAAATTCTTTTTCTACCCCTTTAAAATGTAAATATCCCAGTCTCTTACCAGTTTTACAACCCAGCAATGTCTTTCACAGGAACCTGGGAGCCAGACCTTTGAGACGTTAACCACTGAAGGAGATAGTGCCCCATTTCTCAGTCAGTATGGAAGGGTAGAAGCCTAACTTTTTAATTGTGACAACTACCAACAAGGATGGCCTAATCACATTGACCAACCTCATCCCCTAAAGTCCTCTAGTACTTTTCCACAAGTGCTTAAAACCCCGTCTGCCTTTTGTTCCAGCAGAGTTGAGTTTAATCTCTCTTCCCAATTACAATAGTCTTAAATGAATTCTTTCTTGCTTGTTTAACTCCATCCAATGCAATTTTTCCTTCACATCTGTAATTTCTAAAGCAAAGAAATTGGTGCTTTCTTTTTTTATTAAAAAAAAAAAAGACATTTCTAGATAATACTTAGCTGATGAAATTTACAATTTCCTAAACCTTTTTTACTCCCTGTCTAGACATCACAGATCCCTGCAAGAAGTTACATTCCAAGTATCAATGTATCAATGTCAATCTTCTCTGATAATAGTTTCCTTTTCTTTGTTTGGTGGGCTGCTGATAAAGCTAGGGTAACCCGTGTATTTTTCAACAGTTTAACCCATTCTCAGTGAGATTAACTTTCTCTTTTGTATGACAGTCTACCTATAAAAATCAATTCTTCCCTCTGAAACTGGCCAATTGTTTTATCCAGAAGAATTCTTCTTACTGTGGATGTGTCTTAGTGCTGATCTAAACATGTTGCTAAATGAATTGTTAAGGTCAGACATATTTAGCTGTTTTAGGCATCTGAGTGTTTAGCACACCAAGGAAAGAAAGATACATATTTGTTTGACTTGCTTATCTATTCTGATCATTAATCAGAACTCATAGAACTATTTAATAAAGCCACATGACATCCCTGTGAAATTTCTTTGAAAAGATAAAGTTACAATTCAGAAAATGAATGTGTGATTTTCCTAAGTCTCTCTCACTTGAAGAAAAATTTAAAGTTTTTCTTTTTCTATGGCTATAAAACTTACATTGAACTTTCTTTGAGTTGGGCAATTTTAATTTGATAGGCATTTGCAACATACAGGTGTGTCTGTGTCAAGCACTATATCAGGTGCAGAAGGAATTGGGATACTTAAACTCAGATAAGTATTTACAAAATCATTAAATAAGCACGTTTTAATAATTCTTATAGTGTGGTAACAGATATAGTCTTCAGTGTTACAATGATAAGTTCAAAGATTTCTCCCAGACCTTAATACTTTTTTATGGTAAATATTAATTTTTTTTTCTCTGTCTGACAATACGTTGACCCATAATGCACACTTTGCTTTTTTGATACCTGTGCTGTTTTGGATTTTTTTAGATGGGCAGACAGTAACTAGGCTCCTTCCCCCCCCCAAATACATTGTTTGTTTTTTTTCCCATTTATATTTCAACAATCCAGACATTTAAAAAAACATTTATTTTTTAATTGACAAATAATAATTGTGTATTTTTATGGGGTAAAATGTGATGTTTTGATCCATGTATACATTGTAGAAAGATTCAATCAAGCTAATTAACATATCCATCACCTCATCGACTTACATTCTTTTGTGGTGAGAACATTTGAAATTTATTATTTTTAGCAATTTTGAAATATTAAACCCATTATTATTAACTATGGTCACTATGTAGTGCAATAGACCACTAAAACTTATTCCTCCAGTCTAACTAGAACTTTGGCAGGCAGTACCTCGGCTCGTTGCTCTGTTAGATTTGTATCTACAAAAAATGTCACAATTCCAGTGATCAGCCATGCCAGAAGTGGAGATACGGTAACAAACATGGCCTAGGAAATTGGAGGTCTTGGCTGAAACACTCACAAAAACGTTAGACACATCTCTAAAAGTGAAAAAAGTGAGGAGCATGATTGAGATTCCCCACATCAATTTTAATTTTCTCTTCTCTTTGTTAGTTCTAATACTGTCTTGGTGCCACCAGATGATTGGGAAATGATAAAGGAAAATATGAATTTTATTATCTGGGACTTTCCTTTATCTTCTCTGACCCTCATTCTTGCAATCACTTTCAACCTTCCGTAGAAACCTAATTTTGTCTTCTTCCTTCTCAGGCAAAAAGGCTTACCACTCAGTCCTGCTCCTCCTCATTCCTTATGCAGGAAAGAGAGAGGAAAAGGCAATATGAGAATCACACTTTTTTCTTTATAACATTTAATTTGAGATGTGTGTTTACCCCTCCGCCCCCAATTTCAAGTTCTTCTTCCTAGTGAATGAGAAAAATGGCCTGTAAGGGAGACACTACCAACTAATTACATATACAGCAACTATGCACTCACGTAAACCAATAGGCTTTATTTAATAGATTCTTCACTGAAGTCAGTAAATATTTTTTTTTTTCTTTTTCAAGGTCAACATTTTATTTTTTATTTTATTTTATTTTATTTTTTGATTTTATTTTGTCGATATACATTGTGGCTGATTATTGTTGCCCCTTACCAAAACCTCCCTCCCTCCTCCCTCCCCCCTCCCCCCACTGATGTCCCCTTTGTTTGCTTGTCATGTCAACTTCAAGTAATTGTGGTTGTTATATCTTCTTCCCCCCCACCGTTTTTTTTTTTTTTTTTTGTGTGTGTGTGTGTGTGTGTGTGAATTTATATATTAATTTTTAGCTCCCACCAATAAGTGAGAACATGTGGTATTTCTCTTTCTGTGCCTGACTTGTTTCACTTAATATAATTCTCTCAAGGTCCATCCATGTTGTTGCAAATGGCAGTATTTCATTCGTTTTTATAGCTGAGTAGTATTCCATTGTGAAGATGTACCACATTTTCTGTATCCACTCATCTGATGATTGAAGTCAGTAAATATAATCTTAGTTTGGCTTCCCTTGTGTAGAAAGTTACCTACAAACTCCTTTTATCTCCTGTTTTCCTTTGTAATAAAAAAAAAAAAACTGGTTTGTAGGACAGATTCTTCCCCTCTACACAAGGTCCAAATGGCAGCTTATAGTTTTGTCCAGTAATCATGTCTAACTCCTCTTTCCCATGTGACCATATGATATCATTTTGCAGGGAAGACATTCAATGATTCATTTTACAGATCTTATCTAGTGCCTAAAATATGTTAGCACAGTGAAAGTGCAGGGGGAAGAAAACACAGACTTTAAAGTTTAGTGGACTTCATGTCAACACTAAATAGTGTTTATCAAGTGTCTGTGTGTGAATATACATACATATAGGTCCATAATTTTTTTCTTTCATATAAAATATACAGTCTAGTAACAAATTACGATGAACGACTAGATAATTTAACTGTTACCTAAGGGCCAAAATGGCCAAATGTACACTTTATGCAAGGAATTTAGGATTTTAAAGAAATGTACAAATGCTGTAAGGATTAAGAGGTAATTTCTAGCATTTCTGTGAGTATTCAATGGAAACTATAGGGTGTTCTTTAAAAGTTCCATACTTACTCATCTCTGCAAACAGCTGTCTTCTTTCTGCCATGGTATTTCCTCTTTTCCCACTATCTTCAATCATTCTATGAGACAAAATAGTTACAATATATATTATCCCCATGCTAATGAGGCAAAGAGTCATTTCTATGTAAACACACTTGCTGTATTTTTGCCACAAACATACAGAAAAACTGTTTAAAACTGTGTATTTAACCGTGTGTTTAAAAAGTACGGCTTTACTCCCACTAACCTAAATTGCTGTCCATATTTTTGTTATAATAATGTTACAGTTGTTGGAGGGGATATAACATTTTTATTTTCTAACATAAAAATAACTACAATAGTAGATAATCTTGTGCTACAACTAAATACAACCATTAAACTACCATCTGTTAGGTCATTCATTTTACATAGTTTCTCTTCCAATTTTGAGGATACCTACAAAGACTATAGAGCAGATATTATGGATCCCATTGAACAGACATTGAGAACAAGAGTGTCATGAACTTGGTGAACGAAGGCTGTGGATGTTTAGACTCCAAGACCAGTATGTCTTCTGCCTCATTCTGTTGCCAGTTGTCCCTTGTGCACTGAAAACCTCCATTTAGAAATGGGTAACTTTGTAAATGTTCATTTCTAAGTTGAATGTTTGGAACTTGAGACAGAGTTTTCCTATACATAATTTCATGCAAGGTTCACATCTCTCTCCTTAAGCATACTATTGTCTGCAACAGGACTTTTAAAAATGTCAACAATTAAAACAATAAAAAAAAATTACAAAAATTAAAACTTAGCTTGAGGAAAAACAAAATAATGAGAAAGTTAATGAAAATATTTAGCCATGTAGAGGACTTTGGGCTAAATACCAAGGGTTTTATAGGTTGATGGATTTGACTTTTTATTATATCTAATTAAACTTGTACGACTGAAAGTTTCCTCTCTTATATACACACATATATATGAATACATGTGTATATCACCATGACTTCCATTGTGATTTCAGGTGTGGTTAACATAATGCACAGCTGTGTGGATCTTTTGGTCTGTCTTTTGATAGGCTTTGCTCTTTCTCAAATCTAGTTATTCAAATCTAGTTATTTGTCCTTTTTTTTTTTTTTGGCATTGGATTTCCCTCTCCCTGTCCTAGCTAAGTACAGTAACACTTTGGGTCTCAGTTTAGAAAGTGTAGCTCCCTCTGAAATCTCCCCCAACTTTCTATGATTGCCAGGGTTTGGTGCCTTTCCTTGGAACCTCCATAGTGTGCAATGCCTTTCTCTCAATTCTGAGCGGTCTCTCAAAAAATCTTTACTAGGTGTCTCCTATACTACAGGAGCCACACTAGGCTGTGGGTGTACTGCAGGGATCAAATCATAGTTCTTGCCCTAAAGGTGCTGATGCAGTAGTGGCAGAGACACAGAAGCATAAAAGCAAGTAAAACACAAGGAGGTAATTATAGCCATAGAAGTGGAAAGATGTGAACACGAGAGAGGTTGATTCCATGGGGATAAATTTAATAGAACTGCTAGCAGAAGACTGCTCAAAAGGTAATGGGTTGTGTATAAGGTAAAAGAAAAAATTTAGTGGTGAAAGTGATGTTGGTCAAATTGGTCAAATATCCTCACCAGTTGCTTTTGTGAATGGATTATTTACCCATTGCCTGGAAGGGAAAGAAGCACATGGAACAACCTTGGTTTATGGAGTCAAGGGAAGATTGTGTACACACTTAAAATGGGTTAGATAATATCATCAGGGTCTGGACTAAATAACAATTAGAAACAAGTAGAGTTATTAATGAAGCTTCCTCAGTTTGGAAACAATTCACTGCTAAACATGGTCAAATACTTTCTTTTTATAACATTTTAAATATGCAGATACAGTTGATGTATAGAGATCTGGAGAAAAACGCCCCTTTCCTTTTTCACATTACCCCATCTCCTTTACTCTAGAGAAAGAGGGTAGAAAATAACAAGATTTTCACAAAATAGTTTGGATGTGGCTTCCAATTTTTATTTCAAGGGCTCAGCAGTAGAGTTGAAGCAATAAGAGAGATAGGGGACAGAACCAGTGAGGTATTCCTGCATCTGTCTATATGTCAGAACAAGATGAAAAGGACCATTAAAAATAAATCACAAAGGATGGCAGGCTGGAGAGCTCTGATTGAAAATGTCAGAAAGGTAAGGACCAGCATCTGAACTTGCAGCACTTACTGCCTGTGGTACTTGTCTGGTACTGTTGTGACATCTCTTTTTTCTATTCAACTTTTTGTGTATCTCTTTGAAAGGTTTTTAATGGCAGTAACCTCAAGAATTTTAAATTCTTCTCAATGCCTAGCAAAAATCCAATTAACAAATGATATTTCCAGTTAGTTTTTATTAAATAAATGAGTGAAAGAGGGGGGAAAAAAAAGGAGGAAAGAGAGAGAAAAGAAAAACGAGCTAAGTAGCTAAGTTTGCTTTCCATGAAACGGACTTTCAATTATATTTCCAAAATATGACTCTAGAAAGGGGAAATTCAAATTGAACTAGTTTCAGAGGTTAATTATTTGAAATGAGAGAGACTAATTTATATCTATCATAATCTAGAACCATACAATTCAAAGTGAAATCGTGTCCCCTGAGACAGAAATTGAAAAAGATGCAAACTACACTGAAGTCAACTTTTTATCTATTCATCATTTTTTTTGTGAATTAACTCATAATAGAGACATCATTACTTACACAATAGGTATTAAATCTCACTTCTAGGTAAAATGAGTACCTTATGAGGAAAAGAAGGAAAAAAACTCAGTAGTGTTAAATAATAGAAGGCACAGAATATAATTATAAATATAAAAGGAAAAAGAACACACTTCTCATTTTACCCCCAGAGTTTCCTGGGAAGCAGCACGGTTATATAAAATTGAGAGCGCTCACTTATTACCTATTGATCATAGTCATAATAGCAAAAAGTGGGGGCGGGGGCATGCTAGCGTACAGTGTACAGGGATTCAATAGAGGGACTCAGACAAAGTAAGCTCATGAATCAAACAGGCAGTGAGCACCACTGGGGCTCATTAGTTTCCAATTTCATTCTGATTAGTGAGATTTGAGGCACATAATGCTTGACTATATCCTCATTCCCTAAGAAAGAGAAGAGCACAACATTCTGTAGGGGAAGGACTGAGTATGTCTACAGAGAGCAGTTTTGCTTCTGAAATAATGGAAATCCTTAAGAAACTCTGCTTTTCATGAATTTCAGTATAGCAGCTGCTCAAAATCTTACAGAGGAGGTGAAGGGGAAAATAACCCATCTGTAGCGATACTTGTGTGTATCACAAGGCATGTGGCTCACCAACAGGCATAATTTGGTCAGTTTCTGTGGCTTCTTCATGTAGATGACATGCTTACAACCTTAGAATTTACAAGAAGATTATGTAAATGTCAAAAACATGAAAAGATCTAATGGTGATAAGTAAGTGATAAGCCTCGTCAGATGTTTCCTTTACTTAGAGCTCAGTCCCATGAATGACACAGGACATGTGTTGTTTCACTCAAAAGAATCCACTCATTCATTTATTTAAGAAATATTTTTAAAGTAGCTATAATGTGTCAGACACCGCTGCTTTCTCAAGACCAAAGATTAAGAAGACACCATCCTTGCTCTTAGAAGCTCACAGCCTAGAAGGAGAAACACATTTTTCTAACAAATATTTATAATATGGTGTAATACATACTATAATGAAAATATGTACTGCCAGGTATAGTAATTTATTTCTGGGTAGATCTGAAAGAGGATGAATAGGAATTATTCAGATAGAAAAGAGTGGAAGAAGCACAATTACCGTCGGGTGGAATTATGAAAAAAAAAACATGGAGCTTTAAAAAAGGTATGATGCATTTGGGAACTGGGAGTCGTCTTGTATTGCTGAGTTCACGTGTGAGTGGAGATGCTGGAGAGATGAAGAGGCATAAAAACTAGGAAGGCTTACTTGGCATATCTAGACAATATAGAGCTTTTCTATTGGAGACTAGGTGCCTTTCAAGGTGTAAGAAGGGAACCGATGCATAGATATTTAGGTTTTGGCAAGATTACTCCAGCATGTTGAATGGAAGGCAGGAGGGGAGGGGTAGGAGCCCATGATTAAGGGAAGGGACCAGTTATTTGGCTACTTCTATGATTCAGGAATGAGACTATGATGTCTTATGCTAAGGGACTGATTTCAGAGTGATTTAGAAGACACATTTGATAGGACTTGGTGATTGGCAGGCCACACGGTGAACGGCAGAGGAGAGGACCTCCACTTTTGCTCTCTCATAATAGAAAATAATCTTCTGCCCCCATGGCAATAATGAGTTTGTAGGAGGTGAGGTCACCAAGTCACCCTTCTTTTGGTACAGTCATTAGAAGAGAGTTGTACAACTGAACAGGAAGGGCTCCAACTCTTTGCCCCTTATATGTGGAGGGATGAAATAACAGAGCAAGACAGTTTGGAACCAGTAAGAAATAAAGAATAAATCCAAATGTAGGGCAGAGAGTGTTAGAAGAAATGTGAATTATATTTGACATCACATCCTTATGACTCAGCTTTAATCCAACACAGTCCATAATAAATATACATTTCCATTACACAAGGTATATAAGAAGTTTTATAGGTAGGAACTTAAACTAATGGGGTCTTATGTTTGTAATACCTATTTGGAGATTATAGAATGGTTTTCCCTGTAACCTTGTGAGGTGGTCAGGGAGATATTATTATTCCCAAGTTATAGCTGAAGAACTTGAGATTCAGGCAGGTAAAGTGGCTGCCCCAAACATAATTATTTTTCTGACAGGGCAGGACATTGAATCCATTTTATTTTTGTTTTTAGTTTTTAAATTCCTAGGCCAGTTTGGCCAGTAATTAAGATTTTCTGAAAGCAGTTAACTGAAAAGAAGTTGATAGTGAGCTGGGAGGTGCTAAATTTCCCTGGGTTAGGGTTTCAGGCCACTCCCTAGGTCTCAGACAACTCCCCTAGGAATCAAGCCCCTCCTCTGAGTCCTGGGCCACCTTGCTTGTTGTACGTATTTTTGGCACAGCACGTGGAGTTGAAACAGCAAGGGCAGACTCACCTAATTCCAGTGGCTGAGCATGCTCAGTAGAAAGGAGTTAACCTTATATACAACCTACCACTGGAGGCGCTAGACAGTCCCTAGCATATTTTAATATTTTAAGCATATTAGGTGGAATTTGACCAACGAGTGTGCTCCAAAGATACTAACTCAGCATGTGCAAGGCTATGTTACATAACCTGTTACATAACTGGGAACCACCCCCTTAGTTGAATATTTATTAGATCCCATGAGTATGTATAAAGGTAGAATCCAGGAAGAAGGCGGGGCTGTTGCTCACTCTCCCTGGAGCCAGCCCACACTTCACCTTTGAGGTGTGTATTTCTTATTTTTGTGTTAAACCTGTCTTTAGCGGGCTGATGCTCACTCTCTTGAGCCAGGCTGTACTGTGTTTGCAAAATGTGCATTTCTTACTTTTTATTAAACTTGATGAGGCTGCTGGTCACTCTCAGGAGCCAGCCTGCACTTTCCCTGTGAAGTGTGTATTTCTCATTCTTTACATTAAACCTATTTTTGCTTTCTACTCTGACTCTGCTCTTGAATTCTTTCCTGTGGTGGAGTCAAGAACTTGGTACAGGACGGGGTGGGTTGAGGTCGGCTATCTGACCTCCCCAGACCCGCTTCTTTTGGTATCAAGAGGACTTGGTGGTGATTAACATGCCAAAAGGAAAATGGAGAAGAGTCACATCTCTCTCATACTTGACTGGGAAATTCTTTTGTGTGCTACTTCTTAATGGAATCCTCCTATTTCAAAGCATTGTTATACTGGAAGTAATCATGGAGATTAAAATAATTCCCAGCATCCAGCTTTATGTAAACCCAGACACATATAAACATACCAGCTCACCCACTGATTCACACTGTCACCATTGAAATCTGCAGAAGCAGGACAATGTTTTTAGAAACGGCTGGCCAAACTTCTCTTTTGCTCCACGTTAGCAAACACTTAAGACTTGCAGACTTTGTGTTTAATATGATGAGACTGTTCCCATGCTTTATTTTCCTCCATTCTGCTCCAGGTGAATAAGAAAATGCTGGGTTCAGCAATCACCAGCTGCTGCAATCCCCGAAGTTAATAACTACAATGAAGGCCATTTCAAGCTCCTTTCCTCCTTTAATTGATTTACTGGTGGTATATAAATGCCTGTTTCCATTTCTGTTAATGAGTAAAGCTTCTGATATGACTTTCTCAGATTTACGTTCTAGTCCTAATCTTTGGCAATATAATAAAAAAGTATTCAGAGCTCTTTCCTGAGGCAAAGTATAATTGCATTTGCTTTTACTTCCTAGTCCTTTATCCCGATGAGCTCCTGATAGTAGGAAAATATTATTTCTAAAATAAATGGTTATAACGGGTTTCTGACTTTGTCTTTTACATGGAACACCATTTTCAACTCCTGGAACTTAAGTTTTATTTATTTATTTATTTATTTATTATCTATCTATCTATCTATCTATCTATCTATCTATCTATCTATCTATCTATCTATCTATCTATCTATCTATCTATCTATCTAGAGGGGCATGCGCTCAGTATTTTAATGTACTGACCAGCTAGAGGGGTTATCAGGGATTTGATCTTCTCTCTAAAGCATCCAGCATCGTAGTTTCCAGCTGTGGCTGCCTATCGCACTAGCCTGGAGACTTTAGTGAAAATGCAGATACTTGAATCTACTGAATCTAGAGTTGGAGCTGAGCATGTGTACTTTTAAAAGGCACCCTGGATGCTTCTGATATACAACTAGGGTTCAGCTAGAAATACGATGCCAGTTGAGTTTGATCGTGAACTTATTTGTATAACATTAGGTTGGAATTCTTATGTGGCTTTGCAATATGTTTCTGTAGCTTGTAAGAGCCACTTTAAAATGTGCTTTGAGCCAAGGGAGAAGAAAATTAATTCTTTTGGGAAATGTAAATATACATAAACATATACATACATTGATATGAGTACCTAATGAGGCAAACTTTAAGAAATAGAAAATGCCATTAAAAATGAGAAAACTATTTTCATACTGGAGAGAACTACTCTCAGTGGTTCTTTTAAGTCAGGAAGGAACCGCTTGTTCTGGAGGAAGTGTGTACAAGACGTTTAAGGACATTTGCTTTTGTTTGGTTTCATTTGATTTCACTTGGCTTGGTAAGAGGCTGGGACTCCTGCTCAATAGCACTTGGTATCATATCACACCTCTCCCTTACTACTGGTAAAGATTGCGGAGCAAGGCTTGGAGCAAATTGGCATGGGGAAAAGGAACATTTTGGCAGAATGATGATCAAAATTCGGACTCCATCACGTGAGGTTCAAAGTTATTAAAATGTCTCTAAAGGACTGGGGATCCCTGCCTAAGTTTGAGCTTGATCAAAAGGTCCTCAAGGGTCCTTAAGGGGAGATTACAATAAGGAGGGGATTGTCTGTACTGCCGCTTCTAGCAATGCCTTAGGAACTCAGACTTTTCAGAGTACCACATTTTATCCAATATGATGAGCCTTTGGGACAATGATTTTCTGTGTGTGTCTGCACATCTTTATTTCTCAAGAGCAGTAATGTTACATGTCTAGATCCACTTTGTCATTGTGGAAATACGGCTGAACCTAATAGTGGAGAAAGGGTCTCCCTTGTCCTCCTGCTGGGACTGCTAAGTTCTTCACTTCTGATGGGTGGGTATTAGGAAATGAGTGTCTTCAGATCATTTGGGACTTTCTTGATTCAGTGTAAGATGTTACTGTTTATTAAAAAAATGTCTATTTCTTTTTCCTACATATCTAGTAAATGAAAACAAATAAGTGAATGCCCCCCGCCATAATTAGAAGACTATTTTTCATTAACCTTGCAATATAACACCCCAGATTTTATAATTAAATTTTTGAGCTCCATTTTTCTCATTGTAGTGGAATTATACTGGATATATACCTAAACATTATAAAAGTAAAATATTTTGGAAAACTTTAAAGACTAATTTCAAATGTTTTCAAGTAACTGAGCTAAATTTAGCTTTCCAATAAAGAGGCTGCAACAGCACAGGATGTACACAGAGTCTTCAAAAGGTAATGGAAAGCTTAGTATTCTCTTCTAATTTCATTTTCCACAAACTGTTGGAAGTACTTCCATATTTAGTTGGATTAAGTGTTGCATCGCTGTCCTATCTATAGTTTCTTTTAAGATCTAGACCCTTTAATGATCTGATAAAAGGGATAGACCCTCACCCCACCAAAATGTTTATGTCTACAGACACACAAATAAAGGAATTGTAGTTCCTGTTGGTTTAGGAAAAGAAAGCCAGGATTTGGTGAGAATTGAAGTTAGTTTTGTTTTATGGGAAGTACCAACTATTAGTGAAATAGGAGCAGCCAATCACAGTGGACATATCTACAGAGCAAATACCCATGGGAGAGGGCAGGTGGTGGCCGGCTAAGTCCGAGGTAGAGAAGTATTGGTGAGAGTAGAAAGAATAAATCTTTGCTTGTCCAATTCTAATGTGCTGAGAAGAAAAATAACTGAGGCTACAACTGACTGTGGGCTAATTGTATCTGGACATCTGGGAGTGTGATTCCCATAGGTGATTTAGGGAAAGGAGAGTGGAATAAAAGTGTAAGACACAGCACTGAGCATCTAGTTGTAAGCCAGGGAGTTCTTATGTGCTTTAAAATTTCCATTTTTTTTTTAGGGTAAAGTAGTGCTGAGTTTGGAGAGGTGGGAAAGGGAGAGGCAGGAAAGTATATTGTTTTTTGTAACAGGACAAGAAAATTAGACTTCCATTGGGAGAACCAATAATAATAATAATAATTGCCACAACACTATTTAAAACAATTATCATTTTACAGAAAAGCTTACAATGAACCAAGCAAGATGCAGGATTTTTGTCATTGTGTTCTTGCAAGAATACCATAATGTTCATATTATTAGTCCCATTTTACCATTGTGGAAACCAGGGTTCTGAGAGATTAAGCAATTGCCCAAGTGGACAATTTAAGGTTTAAAATTATGCATGTCTGACTATAGAGCCCTTTGGGTTTCTTAGGAAAGACCAAAATTGAGTTGCATGAAATAAGACTCAAGGGAGCTGCTCTGTTTTTCCCTAGGGTAGTGATGGTATGGCATTGCCTACACAAACATATGCTGAAATGGGCTTTAGCATCACTGCAGATATGTATTATTGAATGTCAGAGGGGCCTGGGCAGGATGGAGTTCACAGGTCATGCAACACCCCATTTTTGCTAAGGAAAGAGACCTGTGAGTCATAAGGTGCCTACCTCCTCTGCATTTTCCTCCCTCATTTTCTTTTATCTTGCCTGTCCTTTTCATTTTATTCTCTCATTCTCTGATCCAATGTTCCCTCTCTGTCCTTTCTTTTCCTTTCCTTAACTTTGCTTCTTTATTCACTTTCTTCATTTCTGTGTGTGTGAGGGAATAAGACTCAAACCAACTAACTAGCTTGAGAAAGACAGACCAAGCGAGTATAGCAGGAAAAGAAATATCATGAGGATCACTAACAGAGCCATGTCACCCACGATTTGTGAGTGCTACAGTGGCATGGGGAAGCCTCATGGTGCTTTATGCCACCTTATCCTCAGAGCACAGAGCTGCCTTTTCATAGGCATGAGGATTCTTGAAGGAATGAGTAAATGAAGGTAGAGGGAGTGAACATTAATTTGGTTGATTTTGACAGAACTAGAAAATTCTCCTTAACATAAAATCTCTCTTCCATTTCCTGTGTGTCATTGAGATGTATGTAGCTTAATATTTCAGTGTATTTTATGCTCTAAAAACCACAAGTTTCCTTCGGAAAATTAGAGAGTGCACCTTAGTGTAATTAATTTACACTTTTTTCTTAATACCTGGCTGGGATCAACACAGTGAAGAGATGGCAATTTTGATTCACTAGAAAAAGGAAATGGCTCTTGCATACTTTCTGGGGAGGTCAGACAGATCTGAATGATACCCTCTAGAGGCCACATGAGGAAGCTGTCTTTTGAGATAAGGAAGATGGGAGGGCAAATGGTGGGCTAATATAACTAGATGGGAGGATGTTGGTATGACCCTCACTGTGTATTTACAGAGTCAGAAGCAATTACCAAGCATAAGAAGAGCACAGGTTTCCAAACACAGTACAAGAAGGTTAAGTCCAAAGCTAGTTTAATAGGGAATCTTGAAGGTGAAGATTAATTATCTAGAGGCCATTTCTTGGAAGATAATTTCCTGTGTGAGAAAGGACAGTATTTGGCCAATCCAAGCTGCCATGATGTCACCCTGTGTGTGCAGTTCACAGCCTGCACAATCATATGTGGCTTTGAAAAGAAGAGACTGTCTGTAAAATCAGAGTTTCTTTCTTCTACATGCCCTGTGGTGTCGGCACATGACCCAGCAGGTAGGCCTCACCGCCGCCACCCGACTCCATCCCCGGCTCGGCCCAGTGCATGCGGAGCAGGGAGACATCCAGCAGGAGAGGTAGAAGCTCCACAGAGACCACATGCCCTGCGGTGCTGTTGCATGATCCAGCAGCCCGGGTGAGTGCACGTGAAGCAGGGAGATGTCCAGCAGGGGAGGCGGAAGCTCCACAGACACTACACGCCCTGCAGTGCCGGCACGTGACCCAGCAGGTAGGCCTCACCACCGCCACCCTGATCCATCCCTGGCCTGGCCCAGTGCATGCAGAGCAGGGAGATGTTCAGCAGGTGAGGCAGAAACTTCGCAGAGACCACATGCCCTGAGGAGCCAGCATGTGACCCAGCGTGTAGGCCTCACCGTTGCCAAGAGACTCCATCCCTGGCCCAGCTGAGTGCATGTGGAGCAGGGAGAAGCCGAGCAGGGTAGGTGGAAGCTCCACAGAGACGCCCTGAGGTGCCAGTGTGTGACCCAGCAGACTGACCGAGTGCATGCTGATCAGAGAGGTGGCTCCCCGGAGAGGTCCAAGACCTGAGGCAACCATGCACACAAGGCACTAGTGGCCAACTAAGCAGACACTGAGGTAGCCATACCAAATTGGCAACTCTAGCAACATCCTAGCCAGACAATATTGTCAAACCAGTGGACTGGGAAACCCCCTGCCACAATGACTAAACATCAAAGGAAAGATACCAGAAATATGAAAAATCAAGAAAGCACACCACCAAAGGGTGATAACTCTCAAGCTCTAGATCCTATAGAACAAGAAGCCCTTGAAATGTCTGACAAGAAATTTTGAGTGCTAATTCTAAGGAAACTGAATGAGATACAAGAAAACTCAGCTAGACATCATGATGAAATGAGGAAAAGTATACAGGACCTGAAAGAAGAAATGTACAAGGAAATCAATGCCCTGAAAAAGAATGTAGCAGAGCTTGCAAACTCAAGAATTCATTCAAAGAAATAAAAAACAAAACAGAGAGTTTAACCAGCAGGCTTGCAGAAGTAGAAGAGAGAACCTCTGACCTTGAAGATGGGCTGTTTGAAATAACAGAGGCAGACAAAACAAAAAAAAGAATTGAAAGCATTGAAGAAAATCTAAGACAGATATCAGACAACGTTAAGTGCTCAAATATCTGAGGAGTCTTGGGTATTCCAGAAGGAGAAGAAAAAAGGAGATTACATTGAAAACATATTCAACAACATAAGAGCAGAAAACTTCCCAGCTATTGGAAAAGACACAGATCTTCAGATTCAGGAAACTCAAAGATCCTCAAACATATGCAACCCAAAACGGTTTTCTCCAAGACATGTTATAGTCAAACTGGCAAAACTCAAAGACAAAGAGAGAATCTTAAAAGCTGTGAGAGAGAAGCATCAAATCACCTATAAGGGAGCCCCATTCAGACTAACATCAGACTTTTCATCACTAACCCTAAAAGCCAGAAAGGAATGGGATGATATATTCAAAATACTAAAAGACAGAGATTGCCAGCCAAGAATACTCTACCCTGCAAGGCTATCCTTCTGAAATGAAGGGCAAATAGTATATTTCTCAGACAAACAAAAACTGTGGGAGTTCACTACCACACGACCACCCTTACAAGAAATTCTCAAGAGAGTACTGGGTTTGGTTCCTGAAAAATAACTACCACAGCCATAAAAACCCTAGAAAAATCAAAACCCACTAGTATAATAAAAATGGCATTCATGAAGAGAAAATAAACAAACAAAAAGACTATCTACAACCTATGGAACCAACTAATACAGAAAACAAACAGTAAATCAGAAAGAAAGAAACAAAGGACACCTAAGACATCCGAACAATAATCAACAAAATACTAGGATTAAATCAACAGTTTTCAATGACAACTCTTAACATAAAAGGCTTAAATTCCCCAATCAAAAGACACAGACTGGCTGACTGGATTAAAAAGGAGGACCCAACTATATGCTGCCTTCAAGAGACCCACCTCACCCATAAAGACTGACATAGACTGAGTGAAAGGATGGAAAAGACTTACCATGCAAACAGAAATGAAAAACGAGCTGGAGTAGCTATTCTTATATCTGATAAAATAGACTTTAAACTAAAAACCATAAAAAGAGACAATGAGGAAAACTACGTAATGATAAAAGGATTGACCATCAAGAAGACATAACAATCATAAATATGTATGCACCCAATGTTGGAGCAGCCAGATTTATAAAACAAACTCTATTAGACATAAAGAAGGAAATAGACACTAATACCATGATAGCAGGGGACCTGAACACCCCACTGTCAATATTGGACAGATCATCTAGGCAAAGAATCAGCACAGAAAAACAAGATCTAAACAATACTCTAGACCAATTGGACTTGGCAGATATCTACAGAACATTCCATCCAACAACCTCAGAATATTCATTCTTCTCATCAGCACATGGATCATTCTCCAGGATAGATCTCATATTAGGTCACAAATCAAGTCTCAACAAATTAAAAAAAAATTGGAATTATCCCATGTATTTTCTCGGACTACAATGGATTAAAATTAGAAATCAATAACAAATGAAGATCTGGAAACTATACAAACACATGGAAATTAAACAGCATTCTACTTAATGACATATGGGTCCAAGAAGAAATCAAGCAGGAAATCAAAAAATTTATTGAAACTAATGAAAATAATGATACATCATACCAAAACTTGTGGGATACGGCAGAAGCAGTATTAAGGGGGCAATTTATTGCATTAAATGCTCACCTCAGAAGAATGGAAAGATGGCAAGTGAACAACCTAACACTTCACCTTAAAGATCTAGAAAAACAAGAACAATCCAAACCTAAAGTTAGCAGATGGAAAGAAATCATTAAGATCAGAGCAGAACTGAATGAAATTGAAAACCAAAAAACAATTCAAAAGATCAACGAATCAAAAAGTTGGTTTTTTGAAAAGATAAATAAAATTGACAAACCATTAGCATGGCTAACAAAAAAAAAGAAGAGAAGATTCAAATAACAAAAATTAGAAATGAAAAATGTGATATTACAACTGATTCAGCTGAAATACAAGGAATCATTCGAGACTACTATAAACAAGTATATGCCAACAAATTTTAAAATCTGGTGGAAATGGATAAATTTCTGGACACACACAAGCACGGAAAACTGAGCCATGAAGATGTCGAAAATCTGAACAGACCAATAACAATAAAGGAAATTGAAGCTGTTATCAGAAGGCTCCCAACAAAGAAAAGTCCAGGACCAGATGGATTCACAGCAGAATTTTACCAAACATTCAAAGAGGAATTGACACCAATACTTTACAAACTATTCCAAAAGATTGAAACAGACGCAAATCTCCCAAACTCATTCTATGAAGCAAACATCATCCTGATACCAAAACCAGGTAAAGATATAACCAAAAAAGAAAACTACAGGCTGATATCCTTGATGAATATAGATGCAAAAATCCTCACTAAAATACTAGCAAACAGAATACAGCAACACATACGTAAAATTATTCACCATGATGAAGTGGGATTCATCCCAGGGATGCAAGGTTGGTTCAACATACACAAATCAATAAATGTGATACACCATATTAATAAACTCAAACACAAGGACCATAAGATCATCTCTATAGATGCTGAAAAAGCATTTGATAAAATTCAACATTCATTCATGACAAAGACCCTCTATAAGTTAGGTATAGAGGGAAAATATCTCAACATAATTAAAGCCATATATGATAAACCCACCGCCAATATGATCCTGAATGGGGAAAAGCTGAAAGCTTTTCCTTTAAGAACAGGAACTAGACAAGGATGCCCACTCTCACCACTCCTATTCAACATAGTGTTGGAAGTACTAGCCAGAGCAATCAGAGAAGAGAAGGAAATAAAGAGCATCCAGATTGGGAAAGATCAAGTCAAACTGTCCCTGTTTGCAGATGACATGATCCTATATATCGAACAGCCTAAAACCTCTACAAAAAAACTCTTGGAGTTTATAAATGATTTCAGCACAGTAGCAGGATACAAAGTCAACACACAAAAATCAGCAGCATTTCTATTCTCCAATAGTGAACATGCAGAAAGGGAAATCAAGAAAGCTTGCCCATTTACAATAGCCACCAAAAAATATAACACTTAGGAATTGAGTTAACCAAGGAGGTGAAAAATCTCTATAATGAGAACTACAAACCACTGCTGAGAGAAATTAGAGAGGATACAAGAATATGGAAAGATATCCCATGCTCTTGGATTGGAAGAATCAACATAGTGAAAATGTCCATACTACCCAAAGTGATATACAAATTCAATGCAATCCCCATCAAAATTCCAATGACATTTTTCTCAGAAATGGAAAAAACTATCCAGACATTTTTTGGAATAACAAAAGACCACACATAGCCAAAGCAATGCTGAGCAAAAAAAAAAAAAAAAATAAAGCTGGAGGCATAACACTACCTGACTTTAAATATACTACAAAGCTTAATAACCAAAACAGCATGGTACTTGCATAAAAAGAGACACACTGATCAATGGAATAGATTAGAGAATCCAGAAATCAACCCACACACCTACAGCGATTGGATCTTTGACAAAGGCACCAAGCCTATTCACTGGAGAAGAGAATGCTTCTTCAGCAAATGGTGTTGGGAAAACTGTATATCCATATGTAGGAGAATGAAACTAGACCCATACCTGTCACCATATACTAAAATCAACTCAAAATCGATTAAAGAATTAAATATGCACCATGAAACAATAAAACTTCTTAAAGAAAACATAGGAGGAACACTTCAGGAAGTAGGACTGGACACAGACTTCATGAATATGACCCCAAAAGCATGAGCAACCCAAGGAAAAATAAACAAATGGGATTATATCAAACAAAAAAGATTCTGCACAGCAAAAGAAATAATTAACAGAGTTAAAAGACAACCAACAGAGTGGGAGAATGTATTTGAAAAATATACATCTGACAAAGGATTAATATCCAGAATATACAAGGAACTAAAACAAGTTTACAAGAAAAAAACAAGCAACCCAATTAAAAAATGGGCAAAGGAGCTAAATTGGCATTTTTCAAAGGAACATATACGAATGGCCAACAGACATATGAAGAAATGCTCAACATCACTCAGCATTCGGGAAATGCAAATCAAAACCACACTGAGATACCATCTCTCCCCAGTTAAGATGGCTAATATTCAAAAGACTGTGAATGATAAATGCTGGCAAGGTTGTGGAGGAAAAGGAACTCTCGTACATTGTTGGTGGGACTGGAAAATGGTATGGAGGTTCCTCAAACAATTGCAGATAGACCTACCATATGACCCAGCTATCCCACTGCTGGGAATATACCCAGAGGAATGGAAATCATCAAGTCGAAGGTATACCTGTTCCCCAATGTTCATTGCAGCACTCTTTACAATAGCTAAGAGTTGGAACCAGCCCATATGTCCATCATCAGATGAGTGGATACGGAAAATGTGGTACATCTATACAATGGAATACTACTCAGCTATACAAAAGAATGAAATGCTGCCATTTGCAATGACATGGATGGACCTAGAGAGATTTATATTGAGTGAAACAAGTCAGGCACAGAAAGAGAAATATCCCATGTTCTCACTTATTTGTGGGAGCTAAAAATAAATAAATAAATACACAAAAAACCATGGAGGCGGGGGAGGGAAGAAGACATAACATTTACAATTCCTTGAAGTTGATATGACAAGCAAACAGAAAGGACCTTGTTGGGAGGGAGGGGGGAGAGGTAGAAGGGAGGGAGGTTTCTGTAATGGGCCACAATAATCAACCACATAAAAAAATTAAAAAAAAAAAAAAAAAGAAGGTTAAGAAAAGTTGATAGAGTATGTCTACTAAAAAATTATTTTTAAATACCTTTCCTCCCTACTGGTTCTACTATATGGTTCTGAAAATTTACTTGGTCCAGAACAAATATTTTAAAAGAGTAAGTCTCAAGAATTCTAGATTGCAGAAGGAGCTATTTTGTTCTTTAATAAACATGCATTTAAAACGAGGACATGAAGGAACCTCCATTTAA
Organism: Cynocephalus volans; assembly: GCF_027409185.1. NCBI lineage: Eukaryota > Metazoa > Chordata > Mammalia > Dermoptera > Cynocephalidae > Cynocephalus > Cynocephalus volans. Next base: position 30,751,658 of record NC_084472.1, on the reverse strand, counting down.
CAACTTTTCAACCTAGTTTAATGTGTCAGTAAAATGCAGACTAGGGATTAATCCATAGTAAAATATTAAATGAATTAATGTTATACTATTTTGTCCTTTCCTTACTCAAATTCTCTGAATGGTGAATATCTCAGGCTGAGATAATATAAAACAACTTAGAAAACAGCAAAGTTTAGAAACAAGTTAGAAAACAACATTGTAGGGACTCTGATCACGGTTCTCCAATAAGAGCATAACCAAGTATATGGGGTTAATGAATGTAGATGCCAAAATTAAATAGGCCACATGGAAAAGAAACAGGCAGAGTGTATGAGCAGCCAAAAGTTATGGCTGCAAGGTCTCCAGCAGTAAACAATGGCATTTTGCACCGCATGGTCCTTCCTCTGAGACGGGGGCTGACTGGCACAGCAGGAGTACAGAACAGGAAGAGAAGAAACAGAGGCAGCCCTTATTTCTTGCCTCTGGATCTGTTCCTGTGAACTATAAGGCTCTTAGTTATGTCCCTTCAATTGAAGGAAAGCTTGTCTAAAATCAAGGAAAGAGTGGGAGAAATCTGTTTTTTGAGAGAGCCATGGCTCTAAGTTGGTGGCTGCCAAGAATTTCAGGGGGGAAAGAACAGCTGGTGGGAATGTGCCTTCTTTTTCATTCTTGGCCCCCTGAATCATCCTGGTGTGGCAGAGGCATGAATGTCTGGGTTATATAGTGGAAGGGATCTGAGATTCATTCATTGAGAGTGATAACAACGATAATCACCATTTGTAGGGTGCTTCCTAGAGTGAGCAGGCTCTGATCTAAGCATTTTACGTGGGTTATTTTATTTCTTATCTTAACTCTGAGAAAGGCCATGCTACATTACCCTGTTTTGTAGATGAGAAAATAAAAGCTGATGAGGTAGACAGAAAGGTCCCCCAGAGATGTCCACATCCTAATCCCCAGAATTTGTGAATATGTGTTCTTACATGGCAAAGGGAACTTTGCCGATGTGATTAAACTAAGGATCTTGAAATAGGGAGATTATTCTGGATTATCTGGGTGGGCCCACTGTAATTATGGAAGTCCTTACAAAGGGTTGAGAGAGGCTTTGAAGATGGAGGAAGGACCCACAAATCAAGGAATGCGGGTGGCCTCTAGAATCTGGACAAGGCTGGGATGGACTCTCTTCTAGAACTTCCAAAAGGAGTGCGGCCCTGCCAACACCCTGATTTTAGCCCAGTAAGACCCATTTTGGACTTCTGAACTGCTGGAATTGTAAGATAATACATTTGTGTTGTTTTAAACCACTAAATTTGTGGTAATTTGTTACAGAAGTAATTAGAAACTAAAACAGCTGAGAAGAGTTAAGAAACTTTCACAAGATCACATTGCAGAGAGCCACCGAACCAGGATTTGCACATAAGTCTCTCCAGAGGCTACATACTTAACCATCAAGCTACACTACCTCTCTATTCCTCCTTAGACTCTACTAGCTCCTAAATACCATTTACTAGGATCTACTATGTTAATTCCTAATTTTCATGATCTTATTTAATGCTCAGGTCAGGTGGTATTATTATCTTTATTTCACAGATGAGGACACTGAGGGATAGATTTTTTACAGAGCTGAAGTTTGAACTTAGGTTGGTCTGACGGAACTTCAGTCCAAGCTTTTAGCCTCTTCATTTTATTGCCATATACACGTGACCAACATTTGAGTATCTGTTAAATACCAGCATAAAACGCAAACTTAAACTTGAGTACTTTACAACGTAGTAATTCTTGAGGACACCTAGATGATTCATACAGGAGTCACTATATCAACTATACTCCTGAAATATTCCACTCCGGAAGACCGGTGTTGAAATCCTTGGACATAGAGTTACCATTGACACAAACCCTTTTAATCTCAGAACCTTCCTGAGATTGAAAATTAGAATTAACCAGTGTGTACTCTGATGCTATCTATACCAATGTATTTAATTAGCTCTGATTGCATAATATGGTAAAATGTAACAGAAGTAAATACGGTAAAAGCTATTTTGATATAATTAAAATATCAGACCACACACCTAACTATCATAATATCATATCAATCTACCACCTATCAAAAATCATCTGAATGGAAGAATACCCTGCTTATATTAGCTAAAATATTTTGAAACATAAAAGTAGCTAGCTAGCCACAGGTTGTGGGAATGACGTGAATGCTACTGGGAGCTTTATGATGCCCCAAAGCCTGTACCACAATGAACTACATTAACCCAAATCAAATCCTTTGATTATGTTATGTTATTCTTACCATAACATATATGACAAAGTGATATATAATACAATTATGTAGAGAGTAGACTTGCCCAGAGAACCAGAAAACAAAGCTAATTTTTGAATTACAATCCCCCCAAGTTAGGGCTTGTAAATGGAACAAATTTAAAAACACACACATTGTGCTTCTCTGATTCATGGTGATCATGCTTCAAGCCACCTGCACTCCACAGACACGTCGCCAGAAACAGTCACAGGGATGTATAACAAGAACTGCAGCGCCTGAACAAAATATATGTAGCTGAATAGCATTAACAGCATTGTGGGCACACTTTCAGGATTGTGAAAATCATGCTTGTGATGCACCAATATGTGTCTACTCTGTGAATCTCTAAAGACAGAAAGCAAGTGTTCCAGATTCCCTCCTCACTGTCTGCGTTTATGAAAACAAGTGTTCCTGGACCTGGTGAGAACACAGCAAAGGCTAAGTGTCCCAGACTGAACAAGCAGTTCTTTTTTAACAAAGTGTTTTGCCTAGGGGTTCTCAAGCCATTTCCTGATGTTGCTGGGCACACAGACAAACGGCACCATTTCACTGTCATTTAATGCACGGAGGCAGTGATGCATTTAATAGCACCTTCAAAGACTTAATGAGTCTAAACTACTACCTGGAAAAGATTAGGCACTGAGAGAAATAACTGCTAAAAAACTGTTCTTTAAAAGCTCCAAAAAGCTGTTGAAAGGGATTCTGGGACCTAGGAAGTTTACTAAATGTGATGGGTAGTATCTTTGAGTACACATAGTGCAGAAATCAATCTCAGAGGTGCTCGCCTCCAGCTGTGAGCTGTTACGTTATTAGGCTTGAAACATGAATCAGTCCTGTCCCTTACATAGTTACATAAGGTCAGGCCATTTCAAATAAAAGCTAGAATTTGCATAAACATTTCAGGGGCAAAAAAAGGATGGTGTGTAAATAAGGGAGTCACAGTGTGCAGTTCCTCATCATTACTTTCCAATGAGTGATAAGTGTCTGTACTACTGTTTTCCAATTTTGCATTGTCACTTAGTGAGAACAATGACACTCAGAAGTCAAGTGATAGGTTTAAGGCTGTCTTGTGAAGTAGTAAAGCCAACACCAGAATTTAAATCTCCTGGCCCTGGTTAGAGATGTTTCTCTTTTTATTTATTTCGGTGTTCTATTTCGGTGAGCCAGTCCCTCTAGTGTAAAAACTGTAGAACCCCCATCAAGAAGTTGTAGGGATGGAGGTGGTAAGAAATAAGAATCTTGGAGTTCACAGGTGACTGTTGCAATCACAAAGGTCCACAGAAGTCCTTTCAAGCAAGCAAGTCATTGCCCCATGGCACCATCTGCCTAAAAGTGTTTAAAGCTTGAGTTAATGTTCTCCAAGGTCCATTAGTAGTCTGCAAAGCAGCCGATCTAATGAGACCTTTGAATGATAGAGGTTTTAAAAGTTTGATGTGCTTTTGTTCATCAAAGCTCTAGGCTTATGCCAATATTTTATGGAGGTGTGTAGGGGGAAGGATATTTGTGATAGTGAAGAATAGAAAACAAGTGGACTTTGCACCTCCAAACAAAAAGAAAAAACGATGGTCGTTTTTAGTTCTTAAATATGTCACTTAGAGCATAACAGATGTGTTTATTTTAATATGAAGCCTGCCTATGATCACATAGAATCAGAGTAAGGTGTTTTTCAGTTTAAAAAATTCAAGCTAATTATGCAGCTTTTCTCTGTAAAACTAGTCAAGAGTTGTTTGCAACATGATCTCAGAAACTTTCTTCAGGCGTGGCATTCTGCGCTAATCCTTCATTAATGTGCCACTCTTGGCACTGGGCTCTTAGAACCAGGACCCTGACACAGCAGAAGGGAGAGATTTGTCAGATCAGGACAGGAGGTAGAAGAAGGAGATAGAAAGAGAGTGTAAAGAGGCCAGCGTGCAGTCTGAGGCAACAGGATGAAGAGAGAGGAACTAAAAGGAGGGTGACCACCAGCTCAGCTGCAAAAAGGTGTCCAGACTCAGCCTGGTTTACTTAGTAATCTGGATTTTTTGTAAACCGTATGTGTTTTTTTTCTTTTTTTGTTTACTTGTTTATTTTTTTTTAGCTTCCACTTATGAGTGAGGACATGTGGTATTTCTCTTTCTGTACCTAGCTTATTTCACTTAACAATTTTCTCTAAGTTCATCTATGCTGCCGCAAATGGCAAAATTTCATTCCTTTTTATGGCTAAGTTGTATTCCATTTCGTAAATACCCGCATCTTCCTTATCTGGTCATCTGTCAATGAACATTTAGGTTGGTTCCAATTCAGCCATTGTAAATTGAGCTGCAATAAATATGGGTGTGCAGGTGTCCCTTTGACATGACGATTTCCATTCCTCTGGGTATATACCAAAAGCAGTGGGATTTCTGGGTCACACGGCAGTTCTATGTGTAATTGTTTGTGGAACCCGCACACTGTTTTCCATAATGGCTGCACAAATTTACAGTCCCACCAACAGTGTAGGAGGGTTCCTTTTCTCCGCATCCTCGCCAGCATTTGTTATTGTCTTTTTGATAATGGCCAGTCTAACTGGGGTGAGATGATATCTCAATGTGGTTTTGATTTGCATTTCCCTGATGCTTAGTGATGCTGAATGTTTTTCCATGTGTCTGTTGGCCATTCGTGTATCTTCTTTTGAGAAATGCCTATTCAGCTCCTTTGCCTTTTCTTTAATTGGGTTACTCGTTTATTGTTTTTTTTTTAAATTTTATTTTGTCGATATACATTGTGGCTGATTATTGCTCCCCATCACCAAAACCTCCCTCCCTTCTCCCTCCCCCCTCCCCCCCAACAATGTCCTTTCTGTTTGCTTGTCGTATCAACTTCAAGTAATTGTGGTTGTTATATCTTCTCCCCCCCCCGTTTTTGTGTGTGTGTGTGTGTGTGTGTGTGAATTCATATATTAATTTTTAGCTCCCACCAATAAGTGAGAACATGTGGTATTTCTCTTTCTGTGCCTGACTTGTTTCACTTAATATAATTCTCTCAAGGTCCATCCATGTTGTTGCAAATGGCAGTATTTCATTCGTTTTTATAGCTGAGTTTACTCGTTTTTTTTACTAAGTTTAAACCATAGGTTTTGAATGGCAAAAAAACAATGTGGACAACACCTTTGTTCTGAACAAAGTAAACATACTATGTTCAATTTCTGAGGTCCCTGGGATATTCTCCTCACTAACTGGGCCTGTATTCTGTGTGCCTTTCTTGGTTTAGACATTGTGCTTCTATTATTACAGCTTATGCCAGTTGTGTCTAATGGTCTATGTGGTTAACTAAGATGCTTTTTGGAGAATAGCAAGTAAAAGAAGGATAGATGTTCCACTCCCTTTAAAGTCCAAAATCCTTTAAAATGGCTTTGCATGTCCTGAGCCATCTGGCTCCCAGGCTTATCCTAGGCCCACGTATTTCTGCTCGCTGGACTATAGTCACACACATTCCACAGCCTTCTCTTCCACTAATTCCTTTGCCTGGAATATTCTCTTTTCTCTTCCTGGTGCATATCCCAACCCCACTCAGCCCCAACCCTGGCCAATTCCAATTAGCATCTCTACCCGAGGGCAGCTTATCCTAATTTCTCTAATATACTCTGGCTATCTGCATTTGTAATGACCCCATAATTTTCTTTCGTAGGAGTTATCACAATTGTAGTCATAAAATACTTCATGAAGTTGTTTTTTTGGTGTCTATATTGCTCATAGGACTGTGAGTTTCATGAAGGCATGTTATCTCTGGGGTGTTCATTAGTAACACTAATGCCTAAAATGAATGAAATTGGGGAACACTACACTGACTGCAGTCTGGTCAGGTGGCTTACACTTCACAGAGGAGGAAACAAAGAGCTATGGGAAGATTTCTATGTACCGGAGTTACACAATCCACACAGTAATTATGGAATATTAGTCTGACAGTAAATACACAGGATGAATTGGAGATAGAGACTAAAACCTTGGAAGATTTGATCTGGAAAGGCTGGCAGTGAGAACTACAGGAGAGCTATTTCTGAGAACTGGGAGGCTTCCTTTCTCTAAGCAGCCCATGACTGTACACACTGTAGGTAGGAGGGAAAAAAAACTGCACACACAGCTCAGTTGGAGCTAGGAGAAATTAATTAAGAAGAAAATGAGAGAGGTCATTCACTTTTATTCTTATGGCTTCAAATATATTTTTAAGAGATGAGATATGACAAAGAAAGATCATCTTAAAATAAATAATTAAGGCTTCACTTAAGTGAGGCTTCACCATCATTTTACAAAACAATTTCGTACACATATATCATTTTAAATGCTCAACTGTATGTTGTTTGTGGATGTGGACTTAGGTAACAGCCTTCATAGGTATAACTTGACTCACTTTCCTTAATAATTGTTAGCTAGCTCTTTCCTTGATGATTAGGGTAGCCTTTTATGTCAAAAACATACAGTTCTGTTTCAGTTAAGCCCCAAAAGGTTAATTTTGGATAACCCTGAATATTTTCAAATAAGCTAAATATCCTTAGAATATTAATATTTTCACTATACAGCTGTTTAAAAATGAATACGAATTAATTTTTGCTACATCCCAGTTTTGAATGGAGCTAATTTCTTTGAGAGCCATAGAAGGTGAGAAGTGTTGCCTTCTGGCACCTTTTACCCTTCCTGGCAAAACAAGATTTGTGGGAAAGCAGGAAGATCAATTCTATGAGGAACAAGTACAAAATTGCTTTCCAGATTCTGTCATTTCTAGAGCCAGATGGATTATTTTTAAGTTTTCAAAATCCGTTACTGAGTTTTCCATCACTACTTTCAAACTGGACCTACACTCAAGTGACTTGGTTTATTCACTCTGTTTTTAGCCAAAATGTTGTATGAATATTTCTGGAAAGTTTGTATAATCACTCTCATTTAAATGCACAATTTTGAATGGCCCAAGACCATGTGGGTGAATGTTTTTAATCCCAAGAAGTTCAAGGCATTTAAAGGAAGGCTTAAATTTCAGAATACTGAGATTTTTACTTTTACAAAGCTGACTCCATCTTCCCAGTCTATCCTAGTGGTTTTAGAACCTGGGATTTGATTCTGTCTGTACCATCTTCCATTCTTTTCCCCTATCTGTGATTCCATTTTAAGATAGGTAACATAACGGCTATGAAAAGCAATTAAATTCCCCATTTGGTGAAAACTGCTTACTATAATGTCAACCAGAAATGTACATCCTAAAATGTTTTGTCTGGGTGGATTTATTCATACTAATTATGGCTCATAGGCAATTTACTTGAAATGATTCTCTCATAGATTTTAGAAATGAAATCTGTAACAAATGGAAACAAATGACAAATACTGCACACATACATATGTGCAGTGCGTAACTATTCGTTTGAGAAAGTGACATTTCATAATTTAATGTGGTATTGCAGTCTTGTAATTATAACTTCTACTAGTGTGAAGGTACAACCACAAACTATAGTACTCAGTCATTATTAAAGGCCTCGTTAAGTGCAGGGCATTGAACCAGAATTTCCAACGCCATAGCATAGATGTCCTCTAGGTATATTTGCTGCAAAGTTAAATTCTGTATATTGAACATTATTTTCCCATTGACTTCGATTCAATTCATTTCAATAAATGAGAAATAAACTCCAAAGCTAATAAAGTCATAGGAAATAGTGTCTTCAGGGGTAGGTGGGGTGAGATCCTGCATGAGATAATAGCAAGAGGGAATAAAGGTGAGGAAGTGGCTAGCTTCTCATGCTTTGTTTTAGTGGCCTTTTGTGAATAGTACACCTTTAAAGCTAGGTTCGTTAAGTGCTTCCTCTTCCGTGGAAGCGTTCAGTGGAATGACAGTGTGTTTGTGACATGAGGCGAGGCAATAAAATAATACGCTGACTTTCCAAGAGCCATATCAATTAATGATAATAATAATAAAATAAATAAACAGCAGAAAATTCAACTTTGTACTATCTTTGTAATCTTGGTGTGTGACACCCACCCTCCACTCCTCAAGTGCCTAGCAGATGAAGTTCCAGACTTAGCAAATAAAAATACCTTTTTAGTAGAAGTATGTCCCAAATATTGAATAGGACATACATACACTAAAAAATTATACATTGTTTATCTTAAATTGAAACTTAACTGGGCATCCTGTATTTTATCTAGTATTCCCACTAACATAGCACTTTAGACTGAGCAAATATTTGTTGGGTGATTTAATTTTCTCTGCTTGGGATTATAGAAGAGTCTTTTCTCCAGCTTCCTGATTTTTACTTTTGCCATGGAATCTTTTACTCAAATGAATTCCTCAACCTGAACCAAGCATCTTAAACAGATAAGTGGACAATTGCTCTGGTGGGGGAAGGAAGATAGAACCTAGCCCACTCAGGCTACCATTTCTTGCTACTGTTTTTTAGTCCAGACTTCTCATTTTGTGTGAGAAAAGAAGGATCACAGCAAGAGTGACTGCAAATCCAGTGTCTTTGCTTTGGATGATGCTGTCTCAGCACATATAGGTGATTTGGCAGTACAGGAATGAATTTTATTACTAAAGTTAATTTATAAGCTTCACTGCAGCACAGAGCACATTCTCCTGTTCAGAAAATATGATCACGTTTAAGTTAGATTATCAGGTGATCCAACAAGGTAGCTAGCCAAAACAAAACATCTGCCATGGAAAAATATTAGGGGAAAAAACCCCAACTATTTCAAATAAATTACAGGTTTTTCTGGACTAGTCTGGAAACCTAATGATCATGGTTTTTTTGTTGGTGAAACAAAGTGGAGGCAGGCAAAATTAGTCTTTTTTCCCCCCCAGCATCAGGGAGATTGATAAATCTGATCTGGTGGTGAGAACAGAAAATGCATAGAAATAAGGACTGATAAAGAAATGGAGGCTCTGCTAATCTTTCCAAAACTTTTAGAGAACTGACAACACTCCAAGAACGCCTTAAGTGTCTTCACCCTCCCTCACCTGCCCTGTCACTTCTCTCTACAAAATTACAACTTTACAAAACAAGAAAAATCCTCCATACTTACTATCTGTCCATTTGTCCATTCACCTAATTCACTAATGCAATAGATAAATATGTGGGCCAGGCACTGTATGAGGCACTGGTGACATACAGTGCTAAACAAGACATAAATAGTTTCTGCCTTCAGGGAACTTAGAGTCCTTGTGGGGAAGACAGACTTTAAAACATGGTTATCAAAATAATTAATTATAATGGTGATCAGTGATACTCAGAGAAGTACAATTACTGCAAACACTGCTACCCAAGACAGAATTATCATCATCGGGCCGGCCCCGTGGTGCACTCGGGAGAGTGCAGCGCTTGGGAGCGCAGTAGCAACGTATCGAACATCCCTTATATTTAAAATTCACACAAATCTTAGAAAATAGTGAGGTGGGTATTATTATTATGATTTTAAAGAGATAATTGAAAACTTTTTTTTCTGTTTATAACCTCAACTATCATCCAAAAAGGACATGGGAAGATGCTTTGTTCTGCTAGCTCTTGATGCATTTGAGTATGAAAGTTTGGAACAAGAACAGAAGAGAGCTAAATTTCTGTGCATAGCAAGAGGGAAAATATTTGTGTTCCTAAGAAACAATCTGGAGGCCTACGTAAGGAGTGAAGAAAGGAGAAGTAAAATAGAGGTTGCTGGAGAGATGACAAAGGCTGTGTGTCTCCCTAGTCCCACCCATCCTTGCCAACCCCAAACCTTCAGTGCAGTTACTAGACACAACGGTGTGAGTGGACTTTTTGGTGGACCCTGCTGAGGGGCAGAGTTTCACTTGCAATCTGATAAAGTGGAAAAAGAGAACACAACATGCATGGATATTAGGGCTAGAGGAATAACAGGTTAGGGGATAGCAAATGTAAGAATTCCCAAAAGTTGTGGGAAGGGTTCAAAATGGTTCAAACCAACTTTGTGTGAATTCCTGGGGTGGCAGGAGTCCCAGGTGACAACTGGGTTATCCAAATGAGGACATATGGACTCAGAGAGGTTCCAGAACCAGTTATTTTAAGGAAATAGTATTTGAACCCAAATATGACTCCAGTGTCTGTGCTCTTCCTCCTTTGCCTTCTTCCTCAGTTTTTGTCAAGAAGGCACAAGGAGCTACAAGACAACACTTCTCACCTTCTGTGGTTCTGGGAGGAATTAGCTCCAGACTGACAAGGGTACAGGCTGGCCATCCTCACATCAAAGCTCCCAGCAACTGTGCACTGCTTTCACACTTACACTTTTACATACATTACCTAATGTGTGGAATTTTACTTCTTCTGAAAGAACTAAATAAACTGTGCTAAATAAGTCCCAAGGCTTTGTCAGTGCTTTTTCCTACAAATTACTCATCCAGCAGTTCCTCCATGGGCATTATCTGCTACGCGCAGCTTGCCAAGCACGGTCACTCAGCTGGGGGGTGAATGCAGAACTTGCATCTGTTGTGCTGTGGACAGCTTCAAGAGCAACTTGTACATCCTGTAGGCTTTAGAAAGAAAACTGGGGACATAATGTCCTGGTTAAAGCAAATGCCTACATTTATTTTTGGAATTATTCCTTGGAACTGTGCAGAGATGAGTTTTTTTCATGCAGAACCAAGGACAGGAAACAAGAAGGTTAAGGAAACACAAACCCTGAAATCATAAAGCTCTGCTAAACTTATCTAGTGTGTCCTGGAGGTTTAAACACTAGGTAGAGTAAATCCTCAGCAGGTATAAATAACCTTTGGTTCCTTTTATATTGTCTGCTTTGGTTGGGGAACAACTAGACCTACAAAGACTGTTATTTTTGGTTACCATTTATGTCTCTCCACTGTGAGTTTCCCATCTTCCATCTTTTCTTTGTGTCCTAATTTAGACTGTTTACTTTTGTATCTTTGAGAGTGCCTGGTATGCTGTTGAAAATACTCTTTGAATGCCAAATATGGAATGTGCCCACCCTCCATCAAAAATGTTTAAAAATTTGAGTGTGAAATTCTTTTTATATATTTGAATCCTACACCCGATTTTAATGTATGGAAAATACCCAACATTTTACTAAAGACACATTCTTATTTAGCATTTTCTTTGTTAGTTGTTCTCAAAGCAGTGTTCTCAAGGAAGAGAGCAGCAACCTGTCATTTAGATGTTGAACTTGGAAGGTATTAAAAGTTTCAGTTGCCGCCTTGTCATTTCTCAGTCACAGAAACACAGACTATCTCTCTTGTTCCCTTGATTGCGGATGAACCAGCCATAGGAGCTTAAGAAAGACAAAACATTTTGGAGGGGAGGTCTGGCTATGGTGTCAGACATACCTTAGTTCAAATCTCACTGCCATCACTACCTGTGTGTTCTTGAGAAAATAACTTGTTTTTCTTATGCTCAGTTTCCTTATTTGAAAGTGGGCATAATTTACATTGTGTAATTCCGAGGAATGAATGAGATGATTGTGTAAAATGTTTGCTAATGTACCTATCAGTTTCTGTTATTGACATCTATTGTACTCTCCTTCCAACAGTCCCTTTCCTCCTTTGTCCTTCTCTTGTAATTATTCCATGTGATTGATGCAGGGCTGACTTTATTTCTCTTCACACATAGAGGTGAACAACTGAACCAGGCTTGGGGGTCGAAATACCCCATCCCCCTGGCCATGGTGACCGTGCGGGGATATGTACGCAACCCAAACCAGGCTTTGCCACTTACTGGCTGCGACCTTGTTTGAGTTTTTTCAAAAAAGAAGCTGTGATGTGAAGCTGATCTTGTGTGATTTGGGGGCTACTGGCAGCCATCCTGCCTGCTGCTTGGAAAGCCTGTGGTCCAGGAGCTAGTGAGGGACACAAGATCTGGTCATGCTGTTTGAGTAGGAGTCACTGTGAAGAAAGCTACGCACAAACAAGCAGAGCCTAAGAAACAGGCAAAGATACAGCTTTGGAGATGTCCTCTGGGCCTCTGGATCCAAGCAAGTCTGGTCAACTGTACCTGGGTTCTTGTTATTTACATAAGCTGATTCCTCCTGTTTAAACTGGTTGGAGGTATATTTCTCAAACCTGCTACATGACTAGCCTACCGTAACCCCTTCTGTTCGTTTGTATTACTTTTTACAAACTACAGAGAGGGACTTGTTCTTTTCTCTGTCTTTCTTAAAATAATTTCTGCCCTGATTCCTTATTATTTAGAAAAATTCCAAAAATTATATTAAAGAAGATAAAACCATACTATTAACTTTTTAGTTGATATTTTTCTTGCTTTTTTGTATACATAGATGCATTCACATTGAGTATTCAATTTCAAATTCTGACTTTTTAGCCTAAGTTATATCATAGCATTGAAAAAGTAATACATATCTACCAAAGAAAATTTAGAAAACACAGGAAAGTAAAGATAGAAAAATTAATCTATTACCTATAGATAATTATTGTTAACACCTTGCTTTATTTCCTTCTGTCTTTCTCTCCCCAATAGCAGAATTAGATGGTAGATGGTATTTTATTTATTTATTTATTTATTTTAATTTATTATTATACAAAGTAATTGATTTTCATGGCCCTTTACCAATTCCTCCCTTTCTCCCCTCCCTCTCCTCCTTTCCCACCCCTGACAACCTCAGTTCTGCTCTCTTCTCTTAACAAGTTCAAGGAATTATTGTGATTGTTGAGTCTTTTTTAAACTTTGTTTGTTTATTTATTTATTTATATTAGCTCCCACATATAAGTGAGAACATGTAGTATTTATCTTTCTGTGTCTGGCTTATTTCACTTAACATAATTTCATCTAAGTTATCCATGTTCTGTGAAAGGCAGTGTTTCATTCTTTTTTATAGCAGAGTAGTATTCCATTGTGTAAATATATCACATTTTCTTTATCCATTAGTCCGATGATGGGCATTTAGGTTGGTTCCAACTCTTGGCTATTGTAAATAAAACTGCAATAACCATGGGAGTGCAGGTATCCCTTCAACATGATGATTTTCATCCCTTTGGGAATAGCAGTGAGATAGCTGGGTCATATGGCAGTTCTACCTGTAGTTGTTTGAGGAACCTCTGTATTGTTTTTCATAATGGCTGCACCATTTTGCAGTCCCCTCAACAGTGTAGGAGAGTTCCCCTTTCTCCACATCTTTGCCAGCATTTGTTATTCTCAGTCTTTTAGACATTAGCCCTCCTAACTGCAGTGAGATGATATCTCAAGGTGGTTTTCATTTACATTTCCTGGATGCTGAGTGATGTTGAGCATTTTCTCATGTGTCTGTTGGCCATTTGTATATCTTCCTTTGAGAAATGCCTACTTAGCTCCTTTGCCCATTTTTTAATCAGGTTACTGTGTTTTCTTTGGCTAGATGGCATTTTATAAAAAGCTTATTCTCTCACTAAACATTTTTATAAGACATTTAAAATGGTTTCCATCATATAGATAAACCATAATTTATTTAAACAGTTCCCCATTGTTGGACATTTAGTTTAAGTTTTTTCATATTTTAATAATAGTGTGATCAATATCCTTGTTTATAAATTTTGGGGTAAAAATATTTCCATTTTAGACATTCCTAAAAGTAGAATTACTAGGTCAATGGAAACCAATAGAAATTAAATAATAGTGTGATCAATATCCTTGTTTATAAATTTTGGGGTAAAAATATTTCCATTTTAGACATTCCTAAAAGTAGAATTACTAGGTCAATGGAAACCAATAGAAATTAGGTCAACCATAAGAATTTTAAGTCAATTAAAAATAATAAGAAGCTGCTTTCCAGAAAATTTGTAGTAATTTTTACTTTTACCAATAGTTCATGGTAAAGCTTAGGAAATACTCCTTTAGTAGCTTAATAGGATTTGTTAGCGGGCTGAGCCCCTGGCGCACTCGGTAGCGTGCTGCGTTAGCAGCGCGGCGACGCTCCCGCCGCCGCGGGTTCAGATCCTATATAAGGATGAGCGGTGCACTCCCTGGCTGAGCGCCGGTCACGGAAAAAAAAAAAAAAAAAAAAAAAAAAAATAGGATTTGTTAGCTATGAAATGATTTTAGCTATTCATTCTCTTGTTATAAGACATTTGGTTATTTCCCATTTTTTAATGCTATAAATAATGCTCTAAAAAGATTCTCTGGACATTAATCTTTGTATGCATTTCAGATTATTCCTTTAAGTGGTTCCAAAAATAAATTTTTTACAAAGATTGTAATTATTTTCAAGTCATTGATACACACTAATATACCAAATTGCCTCCCAGAATTGTATCAATTTATACTTCCACTACTAAAGTATGAGAATGGCTTCCAACCTCACTAACATTACATATTACCACTATTAAAATAAGCAAACAATCCAACATCATATCTAAAAGTATTTGCTAATTTAATAGGTGTCACAGTGAGATTTTATTTTTAATTTCTTTGATTAAATTTGAAGTTTAATATTCTTACTTTTTTTTGGTTGTGAACCACCTATCTAGACCACTGCATTAATATTTTCCTACATGGAAATTCCTATAAATTCTTTATATATTAAGGTTATTGTCCTATTGTCTTAGATATGAATATCAGATACATTTTTTAAATCATTTCCGTTATGTTTCACATATACTTTTCTACATAAGGATATTAAACTTTTTTGGACAGGTATACCATCTGTGTATAATATATGCCTCTTCTCCACACAGGGAGGCAGCACAGAGCAGTGGCTAAGTACACAGGCTGTACACTTGGCTAAGTACACTTGGCTGCCTCAAACAGGGATGCTAGTGTCTATGTTCTAGGACTGTTGAGAGGGTGAACTGTTACATCAGACACAGTTTCAATGCCATGACTATAGCAAGTTCTTGTTGTTAGCTATTATTTATATATTTTCTTTGATTATCATTTAACCTGTAATTTTGTTAATGACATTTTTTGACATGCAGAAATGTAAATGTTAATGTTTTCAAAGATAACTTTTTTTCCATTGTGAATCTTAAGTTTTATACTTATAAAACCCTTTTCCGTTCACGGATCATTTAAAATTCCCTTAGGTATTTACTCAAAAGGAAAAAACTTATGCATTCATTTAAAGATTTTCACATGAATGTTCATAGTGGCTTTATTTTTAATAGGCAAAAACTGGAAACCACCCCAGGGTTCATCAACAGATGGATGGATAAACAATAAATAAAGTAATAAAAATGAACATATTATTGGTAAATACAATAACATGGATGAACCACAAAATAATTATACTGAGTGAAACAAGACAAAAACTGTATGTCCTGTATGACTCCACTTATATAAGCTCTGAAAAATGCAGTCTATAGTGTCTGAAAGCAGATCTGTGGTTCTTGAGAATTGGGGAGGTGTGGGTGGGAGGTGCTACCACAGGGCTTGAGGAAACTTTTGCACATGATGGATGTGTTCACTGTCTTGATTCTAGAGATGGCTTAGGGCATATACATTATATCAAAACTTATTAATTTGTACACTTTAAATAGTGTAGTTTCTTGTCAATTATATTGCAATAAAGCTGTTTTAAAATTCCTGTTTAATTAATTCTTATAGTTTGATTTACTATAAATATTTAACACTACTCTAGCTGGGATTTATTTTGTAGTATGAATGAAGATGATTTCCTTCCTAATACTATTTACTGCATAATAATACTCTTCCCTACTGATATGTACTACCTCGCCTAGCATACATTAATACATATGCTAGTATTTGTTTATAGTCCAAAGTTTTGTCTATATTAACACCCTTTTAATTACCAGTCAACTTAATTATAATTATAGCTTTAGAATATATTTAATAGCTGGTAAGATAAGTTCCTGCTCATTTTAATATTCTTTTCTTGCCCAACCTAACTCTAATCAAAAGAAAAAATATCTTAGTATTACTACCAGAACAGAATATTTAAACCCAAAATGTTATTTTAATACAATTTTAAATACCAAAGATAATAAATGTTGCAATTTTTTTTTTTTGCATTTTAAGGAAAAGCATAAGTAAAATGAAGCCCAAATAACTGCAACACTAATAGAAGAACTTCAGTTTAACCAAATTGGAAAAACTTGTTGCTGACCATCATATGCTCTGACTTCTTTTCTCCTGCCCAGACTTTAATCACTGGTTCTCACAGAGAATTAGCAGGGGTAAGAGTACTTTTGATATCTCTGGTAAGCAAGAAAGATAGCTAACCTCAAGGGCAATGTTGGGTGAGGGGGGTTGTAAAGAATACACACACTGTGGGACACAAAGACAAAACACACATCTAGGACATTTCACAGGCAAGATAAAATTGTAAATTGTTTTGCTGTTGCTTGGAAATGGGAGGCAGAGTACTTTTGGAGCTCACAATAACTTCCTTTTATTGATTCTGCATAGGTATAAAATGTCTGCCTTGTGTTCTGGTTTTGTACACTTGAGTTATTTTAAGACTGCTCATTTAGATGTTAGAGGTTAGGTTAGATTATTTTCTTAAATTGAAAAGAACTGCCTCACTTTTTTTTTTCCACATTCGTTTCCCATATTGAGAATTGTAATTGCTGACTATTCTGTTCTACTCCAAAATAAACAACCTTTTCATAAAATGTGTGCTAAACAGAATGATTACTTTTGAGGAGTACAAAGAGACAATAATCAGACAGTTAACACTTACCAAATACCTACTGTGTACATAAACTACTTTGAAAGTATTTTTCAAAAAGTATTTATTATGAATAATCTGAACAAATGCAAGAGCTCTGTATTTGTCACAGCAATTTTCTAAAGGTAATTAGCCATCACTGAGGAAATTTTTACTTTTAAAGGTGAGAAGGCGTTGAGTGAAGCAGTATGTGTTAGTAAATCAGAAAATTAAAATCTATGCTTTGCTAGCTAACTCAGTGACTAAGAAGTCATTGGGCTTGAGTTTTCTTCGTGCTTAAAAAGAAAAGTATCATCTACCCTCTAGGACTGTAGGATATTCAAATATAATGTAATCAAAATATTTTTTAAATAGTAAATCATCATGCAAATATTTAATATTATGATTTATAAAAGCTTGTTCCTTCTTCAGATAATAAAGTACACATAATATTTGCAGAGACTACTTCAGAGACCCTGTGAATCACTAACATTATCAACATATTCTCTAATAGTTGAAAGAAACCATCATCATTTAAGCTCATAGAGAAGTAGCCATCTGACATGGGGGTAACATAGCAGAGGACAAACCTCTAGAAATAGACTCCCCCACCCATGCCTCCAAACTTTCCCTAGCAGGAGAGTGGTGAGAGGTCTGCTGAAATTTCTGCTCTTTATTCCTCGTCCTCTTGTTGGGGTAGTCCACCTGGGACACTGCCCAGGGACATGTGATGATGAATATGCTAATTACTCTGACTTGATCATCACAAATTGTATTGAAATATAACTCTGTACACTATAAATACATACAGCCAATACTTGTCAACAACAACAAAAAAATCCAATAAATAAATAAGACTAAATAAAAAACCAGAAAACCAAAAACCCCTCTGAATTCTCAGGTCACAGATCAAGACAAAGGAAGGTATAGGTGTCACAGATGCAGATGACAGACAACGTAAAGGCTGGTCACTCAGATTCGAGGCTTTACCTTGCCCTCTCTCTTCTGCAGTCTCCTGTGTCCCTCTAGAGTCCTTATATTTCTGCTGTCCTGAGCCACGGTGTGCTCAGACGTCCTCTGCCTCATCTGTTGCTTATCCATCATGCAAGACCCACAGCACGACAGTTCTCCCCAAGAAGTCCAGTACTACAGAGGCGCTGTTCTTGCATTGCCTGTGTCTGTAATGTTTGCGGATCTTGAATTCTGCATCTGTTGATGTTCTTATTTCAGTTAGATTTCAAGACAACTAATGTTCCATAATATTCTTGCTACACAGGGGATGACAATCCACCCACCCCCAATTAACCCACATTATAGGGGAAAGAGATCAGAACCCAATTTTGTGCCTGACTTTGTCCTAGGGTCTGTTTGGGTTCTGCCTGGAACCACCCGCTTGACCTTGACGACTTTGTTACCCATCCATCCCTTATGATTACGCTTTGACCAGCTTCTGGCCTGATTCCTCTTCCTGGCTTCCAATCTGTCACTAGCTCCCTTAGGTTATGAAAATGTCAGAGCATTTAATTCCTAGCAAGACGGCAATGAACAAATTGACGTATTATCCAAATAACAAGCGTGGAAGGGGATTTCATTTGCTCGCATTAGTACATTAGCAGCTGTCATTCTATGTCAGAAGGTCAGAGCTATGTAGACGTGTACATAGCACATTTCAATGAGGCACATTCTTTGAGATGAAAATTTTAACAACTGTGCCAGTCAAAATGACTGATACTATTTGGGTAGAACTAGGGCTCCTCCAATTTATAAGGGGCATGATTCTAAACAAAACCTTATTCACATTTTACATAAGAAAAATACAAAAGTGCCCTAAAAATCCTGCTATTTCTGATCATTGTCATATAGAATGACATAAATACTGGAAAGTCTTCTAAATCTTATTACATAATAATAACTGCTAACATTTTGAAGGGTTTACCATATGCCAGGTACTTTATGAGCACTTTACAAGTATCATCTCTTTACATATAATAGACTTTACACAGATTAAGAGTAGGAAGGATTGCACAGTGGTTCAGCTCACTAACTGTACAGCTCCCTCTCTTATTAACCATACACCCTTGGGGAGATCACTTAACTTCTCTGGCCATAATTTCTTCATCCATAAAATAAAGATGATAAAAGCACCCTGCTCATGGGGTTGTTGTAAGGATTAACAAAGAGATGATAACTACTTATATTTATTCAGTGATTTCCATGAACTAGTTACTATTCTCTAAATGAGGATGAACTAATTCAAGTGAGCTAAACAAAAAGCACTTAGAACAGTATCTGGCACTTAGAAAGTGTTCTGTTTTATTACATTAGAGAACTCATGGAACTCTCACATGATGTCCTCCTGTGTGTTTGGGTTTCCTTCTGCCACCCAACATATGGGAAAGAATTACATGGCCAGCACATTGCCCAAATGGCTTGCAGTTACTGCCAAAGTCCTCCCTACAGTCAGGCTAATGCCCATACCCTTCGGTAATACCTTTCTCCTCCTTTCAGCCAGCTCTTTATTATCAAGACCACATTCTACCTCCTCCATTTTTTTTTTTTTTCTGAAATTTCCCAACACTCTTCTCCAGCGATAGTGATCATAGGACTTTGGAAGAGATCAAAAGTAACTTCTTGGAAAACAGTGGGGGCCCTAATATTGGAAGGAACAGCCTCTACTACTTTCTAGTCCATAAGTCAACCTGGTTATACTGTCAAGAGAAAAAAAAAAGCAACCTAAAGTGGGCAAAGGCAGTAGAATAATAATGTACCCAAAATAAAATTCAATCAGAAAATGCTTCCTACAATGATAAAGGGAACTGTGTTTTGATCTCTCTAAATGATCTCTACTTATATACTTTGAAAATTCTCATATGTTGGAAAGAAAAAAAAAATCACTATTTGTCAGAATCAAAGAACATTAAGATTTTAATGAAAGGGAAAACTTCATAAATATAAAGTTCCCATCATGGTTACATTACATCCCCAAACAATACTGTGATGTGCCATACCATTCAAAAACTTAGATGATACAGTGGCACTTGCTTCCAACAGGATGATGTATGCAGGTTGGTCTTTTTAGAAAAACTAGCATAGTATAAGATATGCTCAGTTTTTTCTTGGCGACAGCAATCTTGCTCTAGTGCTGCCTGCAGTAATTGACAATATTCAGGGAGGCTTAAAAAATAAGTCAGATGTTCTCTTTCTGACTTATTGTAAAGACAGGCCACTGAAAAAACACTTCTCAAATGTAGTCCTTTTCAAATCCTACTTTCACTCTCTAGGATTAGAATCTTCCTCAGCTTTGTTCTGGATTATTGCGTTAACTTCTAGACTCATTTCTGTCCATCCAGTATGGTCCCCTCTAGTCTATTTTCTATGCTACTGCCCTTATTAACTTCCTCAAATGCATGTCTTCCCACAGTATTCAGGACGAAGTAGTTTACATTCCCCAGATGAAGGCACAAGAAGACTCCACAGAAATGGAGACTCAGCATGGTTAACAGGGCTGCCTCTGGTCTGACATGCCAGCTCTGCCCTTCTTGGCAGTGCAGTTGTCTCATCAATAAACAAGGACAATATTTGCTTCAAAGGTTGTGGTAAAAATTAAATAACGCATGAAAAATGCTTGACCTAAAGTCAAGTGATCAGTACACGGTTGCTGTGGTTGTGATGATGATGAGATAATGACAGTGGAGGTGACGATTATGATAATCTGGTCCCTAAACACCTCTCTGGGTTCTATTCTGATTACATCTTCATGACCAACTTATATTTCCAGAGATTTCTGATTCACGCCCCTACCTGAGTTTTCGATACTGTTCTCCCTCTCTCTAGATATCCTTTCTGCAGCCTCCTATGTAAAACCCACTATTTCTTTAGGGTTTATTCCCGTGCTTCCTTCCCCACAAACATTCTCTCACCCCTCCTCTATAATATCTGCTGTGTACCATTTGACTCCTAAACATATTCCAAGGGAGCTCTGAATCTGGGGACTCTGGATTGTTATTTTTCAGTGTCAAGTATAGTGTCTGATACCAACATATTCAATATGCTTTTTTAACAGATGAGAAATAAATAAACATTAGAATTCCTAAGTGAACAAGTCTATAAAATATTTGAGACCAACACTTCTCCGTAAAATCTTGGACTTACAGACACCAGAATCAAAGGATTTCCCTGATCAGTTTTCTGTAGATGGAAGGGAAAGTTCACAAAGAATATTCACCTTCTTGTCTTTTGTCACCCTTATTCATCAGAGATGCTTGAAATGAATCCCTACATTAAATAAAAGACCCTATTTGTTGTGCTTGACTCTAAAGCTTCACTGTCCAATAAGAAAGCACTAGCCTTATGTGGATATTGAAGTTTAAATTACTTAGCATTAAATAAAATTAGAAATCCAGTTCCTCAGTTGCACTACCCACCTTTTAAGTGCCCAGTAGCCACATGTGGTTAGTAGTTACCACATTAAACACCGCAGGTAGAGACCATTTCTAGCACCACAGAAGGTTCTATTGAGCAGCACTGCTATGGAGCTCTGCCCTCTCTACTATACCTAAATGATAGGTTACATTCAAGCCCAACTATCCTCTGCTCATCTTTATATAAAAAGAAATTTCTTTTGAACACATTTTAAACGATAATAATTGGGAAGTGTATCCTATTCAAAATATTTTATTGTTTTCTATCAAAGTCAAGGCATTCAAGATTTTACCATTTGGCATTTCATTTCAGTGAAATTATAAAAATATAACCTCTCCCACTTGACACGGGACTTCTTATTTGCAACATCAATTGTGAATACAAACACACATAGATGGAGAAAGGCATTCACAGACTTCTCACTTCTTGTCTCTGACTTTGGTATTTTAGTAATGCTTTATATTGGTACACTCAGCTAATTCATAGCAGGACCCAAGCATTCTGCGTCTTAAGCTGAGATCCTTTCTCTACACCATACTGCCTACCCATGTTCTATATGCAGAGTGGGGAAGTGGAAAATTAAGTAAGCATACAGCCATGTCTAGACTTCTTACAGCTTTGTAGCCACCAGAGCAGAAATATGAGCTGGTGTGTTTGTTACATTTTCTCAGGTTTTTTTTTTTTTTTCCAGAATGACTGCCACTGTTTACACTTATAACACAACAACGAAAAAGCTTGTATACATGTTTGACTACTTACTTTGTTAGGATATATTTCTAGTAGAATTAAATTGTTGGGTCCATAGGCATGCGATTTTTAAAAACTTTCCTACCCCTTGTCAGGTTGACCCCCCCCGCAAAAAAGCACAAATCTATGAGAGTTCTCATTTTCCACACCCTCCCGAACACATATTATCACTCCCACCTGCCCTTCTTTCTCCTCCTCCAGCTTCTCTCTTTTAAAAATAGTTGCTAAATATTAAAATGACATTTATTTGTTTAATTTGTAGGTATTTAAAACATAATTAGTGAGGTTTTTTCCTCATATATTTATGAGATTTCATTATATATTATGGCTATTCACTTTTTCTTTTTCATATATGTTGCAAATATCGTTTTTAGTTTGCTATTTGCCTTTTAATTTTGCTTATGCCATTTGCCAGAGTAGTAAGTTTTCATGTAACCATCTCTTTATGGTTTCTGCCATTGAGGGCATGTGTTTCTACCTCAAGTTCCATATTTTCTTGCACTACTTTCATGGATCCACTTTTCATATTAGAATTGCCAGTCCATCTAGTATTTTCTTTCATATGAAGAATGACTAGAGGTAAGTAATTTTTCTAAGTATAATCTTTCCTCAAACAAGCCAAAATGAACAGGTTTCAGACATAAAATATTGTTGTTTATTTAAAACAAATAATTTAACATTTAAAAACATAATTAAAATATTAGTTTTAATTAATAAAATGAAATGGAGTCAATAGTGAACATTTAACAATATGCATGCCAGAGAGTAGAGAATTATTATAATAATATCACTATAAAATATATCAAGCTAATACTTTCATGAAAGTAAAGCCAGTTGATTTCCCCTTTATACACTAAAAATGTAACGAGTTTTTCATTCTTAGCAATGAGTTTACTCTTTTCCTATCAGATACTGGCCCACACATTGTACAATTCTTGATGAGTTTAATCATTTTTGATGAAAGCCTCCATTGCTTACTGAACAAAGCTTACATATTTTGTAATAAGGTCTGATAGGAACATAATAGGCACATCTACTGTTAGTGATTTATAAATGCGATTAATGGAATTAATTAAATTTGGGAGTAAATTTCTGAGAATTATACTACCCATTAGAAATTTCTACTTTCTTTCATTGGCCTTTTACTACACACAGAGCCAAGAGTCTGTCTTACTCTCCAAATTAATCATTATTAATTATCATCATGATCATGGTTTCAATACTTTCTTTTTAATTTGAAAAGTTTAAGAATATTAAAATAGAGTCAAATTTTTTTAATGCAAAAAATTACATGGTGGTCAATAATTAAATTCACTTTTATGAAACATAGGTTCAAAATTAACAACTCCTAAAAATAGATGTCTAGCTGATATTGAATCCTCTTTCACTAAAATTGATCTTTATCAATTTAAAAAATATTGTCTTGGGGCCCAGAACTTATCATTAATTTTCTAGAAGAGGCTATATTAGTGAATCCAGCTACTCTTATGTTAAACATCTGTTTCCTTAGTAGAGGTAAATGTTTGCAGATAATTAGCTATTTGTCTGAGAGTCTAGGGAGCTGTAGAAATTAAAGCTAAAATGTTAAGAACACTACCCAGTCATTCAAAATTAACAATAAAGTCTGATTTAAACAAGAGTTGACAAAACTATTATTTAATTAAAACATCTTGGCAAAATTTCTAATTTAAAGCAAGTACAGCAAAAATTAATTTTGCTTAAGAACGTAAATACAAAAACAACTGTAAAAGGAGCTTTCATCTCATGACCTTTCAGTTCGGATGACTTCAGAAATAGACATGTACATAATGGCTTAGCGTCAGGTGAACAAAGACTACAGAAATTGGGTGCATATTGGTTTTTACACACTTACAGCTCTAATGTCTAAGCTGGCTGATATCGCAGCCCACAACAAGGTCTGAAGCAAATTCAACTATAGGGACTTTTTTTTCATTTCAATGAATAGAAAGGAACTATCTATGCCTTCTTGTGTATTTTAAACACAGAATAGTGAAATGATAGCAGTTTTTAAGTAATGTCACCTCACCCATACTATGCTCTCTCTCTTCTCTGATATATAGAGATTTAACCCATTTCAGTACTGATGGGAAAGAAAGTTTGGGTAAGAGATCATTTATGCTCTTATTTTCACCTTTTGTCTGTCTTTTTTCCCCCTCGTGTCCTCTCTCTGTGTCTCTGTCTCTCTTCCTCTTTCCCCTCATCCCTCTTTTATTTTTCTTCTAATAAAAACAGACTACTTTTTAACTCAGATATTGTGAGCTTTTGAGAATTTCACATTTTAAAATATTTTGCCAGGTACCATCATTCACCAATTTGGGGGAACTTCCTATTCTCTAGTGATAACAACTATGCTTGTGAAATTATTTTATGCTTTGAAGGACATGGTCATAGATCATTCTGTATTTAAAACAACAAAGGGAAAGAAGAAAGAATGAATTAGATACAAGCATGAGCATTTTACAAATGTCAGCTATGATTATAATGCTTTTGATATTTGTTATCATGGAAATAGTTCTCTTTATTTAAAATCATGGCAAAAAATTGTTTTGAATAATGATTATACCTCCTTGCTCAAACTTAGAAGATGGCTTGGACATATGAAACTAAGGAAATAGCAATGAAAATCACAGAACATAAATGAATATACTGAACTCTTAAGTTTCCTTCTTTGAAGCAAGTATGGTTATGACCAAACTTGAGATAATGTATTAGATTTTATCCTAATCATTGTCAATTAGTGGCAAACAATTGATTTTAGCTAAGAAAGTATTTCTCAAAGATTCCAACATGAAAATACTGTAAGTGGATAATGAGTACACTAGAATAACAGAGGGGCTCTGCAACTGTTTAGTTAGGTTTTGACTCTAAAAGCTGCCAAAACAACTTTGTTCTCAGAGGACAGAAGTTGCATAGGTTAGCCTTTGGCTAAAAATTAAAGTAAGTCCTAATGTCCAAAGTCAAACATCAAACATCAGTAGACACCATGAGCACGGAACCCAAATAAATGATTAATAAAGAAATTTTCTTCTTTACTTTGCTCTGTGCATATCAAAGCCTCCCCTTCAGGCTTTTAGGGTGAGACGTAATCAACATGAGGAAGCTTCTGCGCTCTGGGAACTGATCTTCACCAAGCCACAGGGAATTGTTTACATTCGGTTCTTTCCAGCCTCCCAGCAAAAGAGCTCATTTTACACTCACCCATATTGTATTTACTTCTATTTTTGAATCCTTTAACACACATACAGCCACAATGTCTAGAAGAGTAGAATGCTGATGGAAATAAAATGCTTGGTAAAAATTATAGATTAAAACTGAACTCTTCATGTTGAATGTGGCTGGCAGTAATAATGCTGAAAGAGGGGAAAACATCCACATACAATAAATATACTGAATAACACGCTGGAGAACTTTGTCCTACTGCTTGATTTAGTATAAGAAACAAGTAGCTTTGCACCAATGCCATTAAGAAGGTGTCCTCTAAGAAAAGCGGACCATTTTCAAAGAACAAAACAAGGAAACACTGCTCAGTTTCACATTGATCTGAAGACACTAATTATTGCATTCTTATTACTTCCTTTTCAGTTTTCATTGTTTGCCTGGCACACATACACTCCCATAAAACTATCAAAATTCACAACATTTTAGACTTTCAAATGAAAAACAGATGAAACCGGAGGAGGAGGAGTTGGGATGGGGGATGGGGAGGGGGCAGGAAAAATTTGTCCTGTACCATGTGGGGGTGGGGGTGGGGGCGACCGTGAAATTCCACCCGGCGAGTTATGCCTCTGCAACAGAAGTAAGAGAGTTCAGTTTCATAGATTCAATTGTACCTTACCTGGTTTTGCAGTTAAACGCACCAACATGCCCCTAATTCTTCCTCTGAAGTACTACATATGCTGAAAACTATAGTATTTGACCTTACACATTTCCACAGAAGAAACTCCAAAGTAACCTTTAACTTCAATAAAAAGCTGTGTTCATTCTTCCCCTGTGCTCAACACACAGCAATCTAATACACCTCATCATGTGGTCCGTTACCATGGTAGCAATGAATCCAGCTGCTGAAATACAAAAGACTGACAAAAAGTTGCTTTTTTCCCCTCCACCCACCCTGACAAAGTCAGACTTTTTTCTTCTGTATGACAAATCTAATTTGAATATACTCCTCTTGCTGACTCAACTTCATGAACAAGGAAAAAAACGAAAAATGAATAACAGCGGTATAAAAATAAAAGATCTCCCAAAGCATTTAAACTAACTAGTGAAATAACTGTATGCATTTTTAACTCACCACTAATTCCTTGGAATACTGATCATTATCAACTACTTATGCCAACTAAATATTTTTAAATGTCAGTTACTAACTCAATAGGAAATGCAACAGTAATCCCTCAACTCCTCTAAAAACATAAAAAAATACATTAATTATTCAGTAAACATACATGCTGAAAACACTACATCGGTACACAAAAGGCTAGACTCAAAAGTGTTCTTTTCTGGAGCAAACTTCTAATCACAGCTCAGAGGTGGGAGGTAAAATTCTTCATTTTCTTTTCATCAAAACCCTGTGTTTAACTGTTGTTTGGACAGATTAGGTTTCAGTTCTAATTAAATTGGTCATAGATTTGGATCTGTGGTATTACAGCCTGCTAGAATCAACCAAACTATATTGGGGACTTTATATTAAAAGCAGGGTTCTTGGAGTTGGTATAATATCAACTCTGAACAATCTGGGACGCCCCAAACCGATGGCTATGGACTTCAGATTTAAGGAATTGCCTTTAGTTTATTACCAGTCCCTCATGCAAAAGCTGATGGAGTCCAGGGTGACTGCGGCGTCCCCTCAAGTCAGCACTGTGCTCCTTCCCCCCAAGGACACACGTTCACCAGCTGGTGTTCCTGCCCTCCAGTGGGCGGCGACTTTGTCCTTCAGGCCTCTCATTGTTACTCTGCTGCTTGCACAGCTTTGCTTATTTGCCAAATTTAGCTCATATTTCATACTAATTTGTTTACATATCTATGTTCTCTCTTTAGACATGGACTCTCCAAGGAAGAAGAACATTGCCTTATCCATCTTTTTGTACAAGGTAACCAGCAATAGATGGCGTAAGGTAGGGCTACTTCTTGAATGGATAAAGAAGGGAATGAATGCTTTCTCTCAGCACACTGGAGAAAACCTCAGCTCTTGCAGGATGGTGTTCACAGCATTCCTTGCTGTGCTTAGCCTCGTAAGGGATCTGCAGGGGCTTTTCCTCAATACACCACATTACAAAGGGAGGCAGGAGACAGGAGCTCTTAAGAAGAGCATCTGTGGAGTGAAGCAGATGCGTCTTTGAAATGTGGCCCTTGCCCATACTACTTTTGAGATTTTGGCTACATTTTCATAATCTCTCTAAACCTCCATTTACTCTTCTGTAAAATTCCTACTTTCAAGAGTTATGAAAAAGGGTGAAATGACACAGTCCAAGGAAAGCACGAGGCACTAGGCTTGAAACATACTAAGTGCTCAATAAATTCTGGTTAGTATTGTTTAGTAAATATGTTTATGATTTTTGAGCAAGAGGGACAATGAGAAAGCTGACTGGCACCTGACTTCCCCTTCATGATAAAACTGTCATTTTCAGCTAGATGCACACTATAAATCATATGCTTTGTAATATGGGTTTGGATAACAACAGCATAAATACAATGACCATTTCAAGCAAATAGCTAGGGCTGCTGGCTCCCACTTATGAACTATGTAGGAACAACTGACCAGTCAAAAGGTTATACATATTCCTACTAGGAATTGGGCTGTGGGAAGAGTGTTAAACTTGGTAGTAGCAGTTTGTTGCAATGTTCATATGGGAGTCTTAGAAGATAGTCTGTATATTATTTGTTAGTGATTTTTTCAGATTAAAATAGGATATAAAGAATCATCTTAGAGAGCTTCAGAGTAGAAATTACATACATAGATTGCGTTTTTAGTAATTTACTGATTTTGGATTAATAGTAGCCTTTAAAACTCTGATCTGTAATAAATACTGTAAGCTGCTCACCAAGTAGTCTTTTAGCTGCTTTTTTCCAACAGTCATCTAATTCAGGAAATTACCTGACACCAAACCCAATTGCATAAGAAAATTAACATTAAAACCCTTTGAAGAGGGCTAGCCCTTGGCTCACTTGGGAGAGTGTGTTGGTTGCTGATAACACCAAGGCCAGGGGTTCGGATCCCTATATAGGCATGGCTGGTTAGCTCACTTAGGAGAGTGTGGTGCTGACAAAACCAAGTCAAGGGTTAAGATCCCCTTACTGGTCATCTTTTATAAAAATAAATAAATAATAAATATAAATAAATAAATAAATAGATAGATAGATAAATAAAACCCTTCGAAGACTACGGTGCAACAAAGCAGCAAGGGGTTAAAAAAGACTGTGGTGAAAAACAAAACAAAGCAAAACAAAAACAACTTTCATTACAGGAAGTTGCCAGAAAGAGTAAAATGGATGTTGTGCATTGCAAGATTTCTGTATCATAAAATAAATAAATACATAAGAAAGAAAGAAAAGCCCTACAAATCAGTTGAGATTATTAAAATAGCTTTGGCACTGCTATAACCTGAAAAATCCTTAAGTGTTGTGACTCATGATGATACAATCCCATAAAATGTATGAGGCAGAACAGGCAAAAAGACGGGGAGCAGCTACACTGGAAAATGAGCACCCCCCCAATCCGCTTTAGAGCAGCTGATGAAGGAAGGACTGCTAGAACCACAATTTGAATAATTCATAACTATTCTCATGTGTGGCTGGCTGAATAGTGACTCTTTCTCTGCTTGCATTCATTTCTTTGGGAGTCTTTACCTTTTACATTTTTCCTCTGACAGATTGGTTATGTGGCTATTACATGCATCTAATTGTTCTTCATTTTGTAAACTCAAGAGCCCACCATTTATCTGGTTAATGTATACTGCTAGTAGCGCATTGAATATGATTGGCAAACACAAGGTGCATCCTTTGTCAAACGTCGAAGGAAATCGTTTGATTCTCTCTCTTTAACCACTAGGGAGAATGCTGTCAGTATATTTGGTTCTGCAAACTTTTTAATCCCCTTTTGCAGATGTTAAGATTAACTTCCATTTCAGTGTGAACAAAATTTGTAACATAATCTGTGCTAATGTGACCAACTTAATTTCATATGAAGAATCCAATCACCTAGGGAGAAATGGTTTTTGCGACATAGGTGATAATGCTTCAGAATGTATCCCAGGATGTTGATTTGCCAAGCCCTGGTCCCACAGAGGTGGGAGGGAGCTTCCCACGTTACTTGTTTCACTGCTGTCTCTTCAGCCATGAGGGCACCTAATTTCCGAAAAACTCAAGGTAACGACATCGGCTCAGAGGTCACCGGCTTGAATTAAGCAGCACGGCTACAAAAAACACTGGCTGCCAATGTTAGTGAAATTAAAACAAGACAAAATAATTTGAACCTCTACAAATGCAATTTTTCAGGTCCCATTTTAAAATTATTGTTTGTTTTTTTAATACCGCAAAGAGCTTTATTATTAGGCACTGGTTTAAATTAAGTAAGAAAACTTCTTAATAGCCACAAAAAAAGATTGTGAACTACTGAACAATTTTTGCAAGCACATAGTTTCTTTGGCCACTTTGAGCAGCTGACCTAAAAAATATTAATCGGATTAGTATCTATTCTACTCATGAAAATTTCTTATGAAAGAACAAGGCTATTGTAAGCCATCTCAATTTTTATAACTCAATATCAAGATATTCTATTTTACCCTTAAGATTTTTCAAAACATGCACTCCTCTTTTGAGTTCTATTAATGGGGCTAATGAAAAGGATTTCTTTATGTTTTCCTCTTGTGGACACATCACAGAAAATATCTGTTTTTAAATAACACTATGAAATTGATGGCTACATATCTTGCAGATAACCTGCTGTGAACCCTGAATCATTTTCTCCTACTCACTTATGGAAGTTTATTTTCAAACTTCTATTTTTGTATTTTTCATTTCCTTAAAACTCATAATTATATAGTTATAATTCTGAATTTCTCTTTTGTGAAAAATATGCTTGGTTTTTAAACTTAATAACAAAAAGTTACACTTCTTGTCTATTTTCTCACTTAAAGATGCTATTATTGTATGTCCATTGTAGAGAAGATGAAATAATACTGAAAAGATTTATAAAATAACATTAAAAACACTCATAATTCAACAATCAGAGGTAACTAATATCAACATTTTGATGTATTTCCTTATTAAGAATTCTGTATAATTTTGAATATTGCCTTTTCACTTAATAAGAGATGTAAAATAAGTACACTATGGTATCATACATTCTTTGAAAACTCTTTTTGATAGTTGCAAAAAATTCTATTTGGATGTATTAGAATTTATTTAGTCATCCTTTATTCTTAAATATATATGTAGTCTTTTCTAGGTTTCTTATTATAAGCAATGTACCTTTGTATATAGATTTTTGGTTATATTTTGCATTATTTCCTTAGAAGAGATTTCTGGAGATGGGAGAAATTACTGAGTTTAAGTTAAAAAATCTAAGCACAGAATTTTAGAATTGGCAGGATTTATACCTATAACTTGGTCTAATACAATTTTATTGATGAAGAAACCGAGGCTCAATGAGGTGAAATAACTTGCTCAAAGTCCCATCACAAATTATTCTAGTGCTAGAACAGAAATTGGGTTCTTTGTGAGTCCACTTGGCTTTTTATAATTTGACCATGCTGACTCTACATGATATTTCATCTCTGAGGGGCTCCTTCCCAGTTCCAGTTTGGTGTCATCTGTGAAACTCCATGAATATGCTCTGGGATCCAAGTCAGGAATGGGAGTTACTTGGAGGTGGGTGAAGCTGTGTTTTGTGTTTAAAAAAATTTTTTTTTTTTGGTCAGAGACAGTCCATATGGTAGTATCTCTAAAGCCATCTTCCACTGATAGCAAAACAGATACTAAAAAGAAGTAAATATTATCCCAGACCAAAATCTGTTCTGTGGAGAATAAAATGGAAAGACTCCAAGAGAGCTGAGAGGTGAGGATGCTCATAAAGTTAATGAGCTCAAATTGATATAAAATCATCAGAGCTCTTTTATGGCCTCTGAGGTCTCCTATGGCCATGTTGGGAGAGCAGATCTCATTATTTCAGTGGCAGACTGTCAGGTGACTCCATAAGTACCTGTCTGGTACCTGTCAGGTGACTCCATAAGTACCTCTGTGACAATCCCATATCCTATAAACCCAAGTGCATTTGCACATCCATGATGAGATCTCCATTTGACAAGATATATTTTTTCTCAGCTACAGGCCAAAGGGAAAGACATTTCTAAAAATCAAAGCTACCGTGAAGTGAAGGAAACGGGTAGATTCCTGAGACCGCACTCTAAAAAGAATTCATTTGCATAGTCTGAATACGTAGTACTAAAGATTGTTGTTTCCTGTTTTCTTCCATGTGTCTTACCCTAAAATGAGATGACATTCTTATTCAATAAATTTTAATTAAGTGCCTTCTAAAAGCACTTACTGTAATAGATGTGGTCAAAGAAATATAAATGGTCTCCAATCTAGTTGGGGATGTAAGAATGTGGATAAAGAAAAAATAAGTGTAGATATAACAATATATGAGAAAGACTGTAATCAACTGGCTTGAGAGTAGACATATAATTTAATTAGGTCAGTTTAGGCAGAACATTTAGGAGAAAAACATCACCCATTCAGTGTCCCTCAAGCTTGGGAAGCATGTGTTGTTGTTGTATTAGGTGTATTTTCCCAGTTTCTTTTATTTTGTGTTCAGGCACTTGGAATTTGTCAGCCCAGCAGCTCTAAGGAGGGACGCCTGAGGTACCCTAAGAGGATATTCAGGGACCAAGATCAGATGTAGGAGTGATAGAAGCTACTGAGTTTCTCCCTTCCTTTGTAATGCTCCCCTGGGAAAGAACGAGTAATTAAACAGTTGGTGGGCAAGGGGAGGGTGCACTGTAACTGCCTGACAAGTAATATGTGAATATGCATCATTGCTAAGGAGTTGGAGGAGACCTGGAAGGAAATGCAGTGTCATGCACTCTGTGGGCACTCGGTGGAAGCTGATGATTGATGACAACTATGATAAAAATAAAGGGTATTAAAAAATAAAATAAGTCAGAAAAAAAATTAAGGCAAGACCACTGGAAAGTAACTTAAGGAAAAACACAGATTAAGAAACAGTTTGAAAAGGATATGAGGTGATTTAGGAGGAAAGAAAAAGAGAAGCATATATGGTTCAAGAAGACCCATAGCAAAATTACCAAGAAGGGAGGAACAGAAAAAGAATACTGAAGAAATACACACTATTGAGAAAATCGAATAAACTGAGACAAGTAACAAACTAATATTGAAAATTTCATTCCATGTACTTAAATGAATTCCGTTACTGGAGTGAATGAAAAAGGTCCATCTAAGGGCTCAACAAATTTTATATAAACTGACTCATAATAAAAAGATATTGAGCACTTTGGGCCCTTCTGGGTGTCTGTGGTGACAAATACTCTGTCCGCAGAGTCCATCTGACATTTCAGAAGTTCCCACATGCTCCTATAAGGCCGAGCAGTTCACTGAAGTCAGTCTGGAAGGCATTATTCCTGCTCCACATGCAACACGGCTCAATTCTTCATCAGGCCACGGAATTCTGGCTAGAGCCTCACAGTGACATGTGAAATGGACAAACTGTGAAGGTACAACGGTGAACAATCAACAGGAAGGGAAGTGGAATAGAAGCCTGAGAGGGAGGCACTTAAGCATTTGAAAGGATACCTGTACTTAAATAATGGTGAACAGGTGTTCTTTATTTTTTACTACAGTCAACACAGTATGATTTTGTCAGGTTAGACATCAGGAAGAACCTCTTGATATAGTATCAAAATTTTTGCTTGTAAATATACAAGACAGGGAGACATTAATATTCTACATTGTTCATCAGAGATGAATGGATATTAGCCACTCGTATTTGTTATACATGTAAGAACTCTGCATCCAAGCGAAGACACAATTTTGTGTTTATGTGCTCCTATACATACTAATTAAGCCTAGAAAAACCCTGTGACACCCATTAGATTCTGTGGTTTGGCTTGCCCACCCATATTGTCATACTTGTAGCAATAATATCCAAAAGACTCCACATGAAGACTGTTCATTTTATCTGTTTCAGACTTTATGATATCTTTAGCAGACACTGCAGACCAATGAAAAACTAAAAATTAGCAAAAATAGTTTCTAATCATTTATAATCTCACCAACCACAGGCAACATTTTTGTATTTACCTATTCATATGTCTCTATGTAAATATGTAGCTTAATTGTAAAATGGATTTCTTTGAAATTGCACCCTTTCCCACGTCTTAAGGGAGGCTACAGACTTCATGACTTTATCTTTGAAAGAAGATTGCTCTTGTTTTTGGCATACATAGTAATGGGCCTATTGGTTATATATAGCTTAGTCTGGAAGAGAGAGGTAGAGAAAAAAGGAACTAAGCCACTCTGTGTAAAAGAGAAAAATGCTGTGTTCGTTACAGGTGGTATAGTTGGAAAAGGTATGAGTTGTTCATTGGAATGGTGAAAGGACTAAGGACTAGACCCAGGGAAAATTGGTGTTGAGGTTCTGCACGTGGGAGTCCCATATTGATATAAAACCAAAATTTTGGCTTATAAATGTAAAAGACAGAAAGACATTAACATTCTACATTGTTCGTGAGAGATGAGCAACTTGGTTCAGGTCAAAGGCAACCTCTGCCTGTGGGGGAAGCAGGTCCTAAACATGGCGGCCCCGGACGAAAGAGTCAATATGGGACCCCTTACGAAGGGTATGATTTATGGTCTAAGGAATAATTATGCTCAAGACTAATTTTAAGGATTCTGACTTGTAATATCTCTCGGTTGCTGTCAACATTTTAGAAAAGCTTTGAGAGCTGATCTCAGCTTCACAGTGGGTAATTAAGTTGGTGTTCATGCTTGGAATGGGGTGTGAGAAAAAAATGTCCTCTCTGAGGTGATTTGATGATATCTCAGACCTCTCCCAGGACGTGACATTGAGATGACACCTGTGCAGGACGGGGAGGAGGCATTTCAGGCAAAGGGAAGAACATATGTGAGGTCCCTGAGAGGGAGACAGCCTGTGTGGTTGGAGCGCTATGTGTGAGGGGATAGGGTCATGGTATGAATTTGGAAAAGTCCACAGGGACCTGGACTTTTTTTGTAGGCCATGATGGGGATTCTGAAATGTATTGCAAGTGCAGTGGGAAGATGTTGAAGGATTTGAAACATGGTAGTGATGTAATCCAACTTTCATTTTTAAAAGAACACCCTGGCTATGATGTGGAGAATCTATAGGATGGAGGCAAGAGTGGATAAGGGGGCTGACTGGTGATGGTGGACTAGATGCTGACAATGGAGACAGTGAGAATTGGACACATTTGAAATGTATTTTGGAGGTAGAATTGACAGGAATCAGTCATAGGCTGAAGGTGAGAGGACACATGAGAATGAGGCATAAAGAAAAATTCCCAGCATTCTCAAATAAATGGAGATGCCATTTACCATGATCCAGAAGCTGGGTCAGGAGCACGCTGAGGAATCAGTGAGAGTGAGGTGTGTGTGAGAGAAAGTGCTGAATTTGAGATGTCACATAGGCTGTGACTATGATACCAACCCGATGCCCTGAAGGTAGGGCTTGGAAGGAGATGCATGTGGAAGTTGTAGGTACAGAGGAATTATTTTAAAGCCATGGGAAAAGGAAAGAGAAGCATATATAGAGAAACACGCCAAAGACTC
The DNA here is from genome assembly GCF_027409185.1 of Cynocephalus volans. Lineage (NCBI taxonomy): Eukaryota > Metazoa > Chordata > Mammalia > Dermoptera > Cynocephalidae > Cynocephalus > Cynocephalus volans. The sequence goes on along the minus strand of NC_084472.1, from coordinate 30,716,816 downwards.
TTCGGGAGGGAAGTAGGAGGAAAACCTTGTGAGTGTGTTTCAATGGAAGCTCAAACAAGGCAGTTTTTCAGGAAGGATGGGTTGAAAGCTACTGAGAAGTCGAGTAAGATGAGAATGAAATAAAACATTCATTGGCTTTGAGATGTGGAGATAATGACAAGTTAGTAAGACCTTTCTCATGGAATGGCAAGGGAGAGGTGAAAAATGGGAGGTAAGGAAGTGCAGTCAGCCTGTGTTGAATTTTTTTTTTTTTTTCTTTTTAGAGAGCTGGATTTGTAGGGGAGCAGAAGTGGAAAAGCAATGGAAAGGAAACGTGAAGTCAAGACAAGATTTCTAAACATAGGAGAGTCTTGAAAATATTTGCATGCTGAGTGGTCCACTAAAGGCAGAGAAACTGATGAGCTGGGGGAGAAAGTGGTCAATCAAATGCACTCGGTCCTTAAGAGGATAGGAGGGGATGGGATACAGAGTGCATGTGAAGAGAAACTGCCTTTCCTGTGATGCCAGGGGGAAAGGAGTTGAAGGCTGCAGAGGCAGGTCTATCTGTACATGTGGAGATGGAAAGAAGAGGGAGTTTCTATCTAATAGCTTCTGTATTATCAATGAAGTGAAAAGCAAAGCCAGTAGCTCAGAAGGAGGAATGAGGAGAAAAGGTCTGATGCAAGTGGAGAGATAACGAGCTGGTCATGGTGAGCGTGGAGAGTGAGCTAACGACAGGAACAGTAGGACAGCGTGCGGTGGCGCAGGCCCACCTGAAGGGTGATCTTGAGCCAGGCATGATACTGGCATGCTCGTGCTGTGGTTTCCTTCAACGAAGCTCAGGTAAACAGGTGCAAATGTAGGTAATTCAGGTGAGTGGGTTCTGCCATGGTTCAGCTATTGCCTGGTCAATGTGAAGGTAGCTTGGGGGGTAGGGAGTTGAAGGTATGTAAAAGGGAAGTTTGTACGAGAAACGGACCCTGGAATATAAGCAAGCAAGGAGAGAAGTAATGACAGGAGGAGGCTAAACCACAGTGAGAAAGAACTAGGAGCAAAGACCTTGTAATGAACACAAATATCTGAAAATGTAGAATATCAGAGCAAAAGAACTGGGAGGGAAGGTTGTGTTTGGAGACTGATATCTAATCTTACTGGCATATCTTATTTTGTGATTGTATAAGTGATTCAGTTTCTGAAGATAACCAGTTCTAGTGGTTAAAGAGGTGGATGGCTGAGGTCAGATGAAGGGAATTTGGGGGGGTGGGATATGCGAAAGGTATGGACTGGGTCATCCACAGGTATAATGAAGTAATCAAGAATGAAAACAAGAGTTGGAGTAGGGATATTTATGTGACCTAAGCAGAGCTAGTCAGAGTCCTGTGCGAGGCAGAGTTAAGCTCCTTTCTCTGTGACCTATGCCTGGTTAGAATATATATGCTGGTGGTGCTGGTGGCTTTCATTATCACTGCATGGATAAAGCCTACTTGAATTTTAACCTATCACCAGAGGAAAACAGCACTCAGAAAGGGGAAAGAGACAGGGTCCTGAGCAGAACCTTTGAACCTCTGGATCTACCCTTATTTGAAACCTGACTGTCCCTTTTTTGTTTAGCTAGGCTGTGTTTTTTGTTTTGTTTTGTTTTTTGTCACTTGCAAACACAAAGCATAGATTAAATGGATGGGGTGGTCTCACAAAAAAGAAATATCTGGAAACGTCACTGATTTGTACTTAACCAATATCTGCTCTCCCATTCTTCTTTGCTGGCACAATACTGGCTTTTTTGTTATCTGTGCCTTCATCATCAGCTTCAGAGAAGAGTCTAAGGCAACGGCTGAGATTGCAGTCCTCTTGCCAGTGTGATGCCAGTGAAATGTGAAGGAGCATCTGCTGGGGGGAGTGTAGTGGGTTGAGTAGTGTGGTTGTTAATCTTACGTGTCAGCCTGACTGGGCCACTGGGTGCACAGATATTTGGGTGTTTGTGAGGGTGTTTCTGAATGAGATTAACATTTGCACTGGTGGGCTGAGTAAAACAGACTGCCTTTCCCAATGTGGGTGGGCCTCATCCAATCTGTCAAGGGCATAAATAGAACAAAAGGCTGAGCAACAGAGAATTCACCCTCTCTGCCTGATGATGTTGAGCTGGACCACTGGTCTGCTCCTGCAGGTGGACCCAGGCTGGAACTTACACCATCAGCTCTCTTGGTTCTCAGGCCTTTGGACTGCAGATCCAGGGACTACTCAGCCAACACAATCAGGTAATGAATTTCTTTATAGGTGTGTGTGTGTGTGTGTGTGTGGGTGGGTGTGTGTGTGTGTGGGTGTGTGTGTGTGTGGGTGTGTGTGTGTGGGTGTGCGTGTGTGTTTCTCTGGAGAACCCTGACTAATATAAGTAGTGTCTTTAAAAAATTCATATCGACCCAAAAACTCAGAGTAGGACCTTATTTATCAGCACCGCACTCTCCCAAGTGAGCCACGGGCCGGCAGGACCTTATTTAGAAATATAATCTTTGCAGATATAATCAGTTAAGGATCAAGATGAGATCATACTGGACTATGGTGAGCCCTAAATCCAATGACTGATGTACTGATAAGAAGAGGAAAGGACATAGAGAGAGACGTACACACAGGGAAGAAAGCCATGTGAAGACTGAGGCAGAGATTGGAGTGATGCAGGTATAAGCCAAGGAATGCCAAGGACTGCTAAAGCCAGCAGAAGTTAGGAATCGGCAAGGAAGGATCTTCCCTAGAGCCTCAGAATGGTCCTGCCAACACCTGGATTTCAGACGTCTTGCCTACAGAATGATGAGAGAACAATTTCGGTTATTTTAAGCCACCAGATTTATGGTAATTTGTTACAGCAACCCTAGGAAACTAATACAGTGAGTTTCTGGGAAAGAACTCTAAACTCAGTAAAGGGACTCACAGGAAGAAATGAAAATGTGGATAGATCAGGAGAATGACAGCTGGTTCTGTAAGGCTGGGGCACAGGCTGAGTAAAGAGTCCAGGCCCAAAAGAGCCTGAAAAGGTAGTAGAACTCAGCTTGACATCACCAAAAGTGTGGAAAAGCAGATGATAGATCATGTAAAAGACTAGGTCAAGAAAATTAGAAGTCAAGAAGCAAAACCATTCCTGAATATTTTCTTGTCAGCCTGCTCAGATGACAGACGTGTTTTAATAGGGACCCTTTGGAGACAAAGAAATTCAGGGAGCACAGAAAGCAGCTGACGTAGGTATTTTTGAAGAGAGGTGCATAGTGACCCGACAGGAGCTGCTCTTTGAATTCATCTGCTTTTGAATTCAGGGTCCACTACTTGCTGATTGCATGGCCTTAAGCAAGTTACTTAACTTCTGAGCATCCACTTCATCATCAAAAAATGGGAATAATTGTAGAACCTATGTAATGCAGTGTTGGTGAGGACTAAATAGGTAACATATGGAAAGTTCTTCATATAGAACTTGGTACAGAGGAACGGTAGCTTTTAATATTTTTGAAAGGAGTTTTGCAAGCTTGGCACTATTGACACTTTGGGCCAGATAATTCTTTTCTTTGGGGGACTGTCCTGAGCATCTCTGGCCTGTACCCACCTGACGCTAGTAACACTCCTGTTCCCAGGCATGATGATCAAAAATGTCTACAGATATTGTCAAATGTTCCCTGGGGGAAAATGTTGCTCCTGGCTGAGAAGCACTGCTTTAGAGGAAAGTGGGCAGGCTGTTGTATACCTCTCAAAAAACACTGGTAGATGCTTTTCTGTCCTGCCTATATATAGGGCAGAGTCCTACACAGATGATTTTGTTATGAATATTTTTCTTATTTTAATAAAAAAAACCATCCTTCTTTCCAAACACTGAAGTGTCCATCTTGTGTGGCTATACTTCCAATTTCTTGCTCAGTGGGCTAGGAAAGTAAAGCAATGGTGAGGCATGGGGTGGGTCTGATGGGAGAGTGAATTTCCAGCACTGACATTCCTTTGATATTTTGTTTTTCCCCTTAAAAATTCATGCTAATAGCTTTGAACTCACTAGTATATTCATTACTGTTTTCATAAAAATGTAATGTTCTCCTTCCCTTTAAAATGTAAAACATTTTAAAAAGAGGCAGTTTCTTATCCTGGGGCTTTGAAAGCCCCAGCATATGGCCAAATATTCCAGTTAGAAACGAACGCCATTACGTGCACTTCAAGCTGTTGGTAGTGTTTTATTCAAAAGATATCCGGTATTTTTTATTTTATGAGTTAATTTTATCAGCTGGCTAAAAGTCCTCTTATTCTACCCATGTTTTCCTTTGCTTCTGCATTTCTTTTTAAAGAATTTTTAAAAACTCAATGCAAAAAAGATAATACTAACAGTGAATGGAGCAAACGCTGAAATTTCTTCCCAAAGAAATTGAGTGAACAGAGTCACAAGCATTTGGAAAGAGCTATTTGACAGGGTGAATCCTAGCAGACATTTCATTCTGTATTCTGTAAAAAGTATTTCAAAGACATCAGGATCTGGTCCTGTTGCATCTATGGTCATCCTCCAGACCCCTATCAGACCATAGAGAAGGACATTATGCTAAATGCTAATTCCCATTATTATGACTTAATGAGCTACTTCCAAGAAAGCGACTGTTTCACCTGCCCATAAGAAATGTCTGGGATGGCTAGGGCAGAATTAAGGCTAAGGTCACCCAGCTGAAACTAATGTCAGTGTTTCCGTTATTCATTTATGTTCTTCAGACTCTGACACACCTCCACTGGTTACTAGGCTACCACAGCTTATTGCAGTTACTATACATTAAGCATGAATTGTTAATGAAAGGGATCTGAATATTTTAATGAGAAGGCAATCATGAGCTGATCTAGACTATTATCTTTTTAATTAGGTAAGACAAAATATGATGGCCTTAACTATCTTTCAGGAGGTGAATTAATAGTATTTTATTGAAAAACCTTCGTGCTTGTAGGTGACAGCCCTACACACAAAAGCCTCAGAGCTGGATGACATGAAAAATCTCAAAGGAGTCCTTATTATTCAGTGAAAGAATTCCTGTTAAGAACTAAGTTTAGGGGGGATTTACAAACCCTGCTTCTTAAACCTTTTCACTCCTTGTGCTATAGGATGGGAGAATCAGGAAAGAATGGGAAGGTTTTTATATTAGGGTAATTTTACTCTTGTACTTTCTGTCTGTGAATGTTTCTTGCCAAAGAATTCAAAGTGCCATAAGAATGTGCCAGAGATTCAGGTGGTGGCATGCTCTGTCTTATTCATGGTGGCAACCTTGGCTGCATTAGGAGATATAAACTGAGGTGGCTAACTCTGCTGTCGAATATTTAACTGAGGTCATGAGAAGCTCATTTGCTGTGGCTGAATGGGAAGATTGTAACCTTACCTGGAACATACTAATAATGTTTTATTTTCCTCCAAATGTGCTCTTCGTGGATGCTACTACCTTGGGAAGGAAATCACCTTCAAAAGGGAAACTATGTGATATTAGAGTTGTTTACATACATTAGGAAGTATGATAATAATAATAATAATAACATGTTCATAAAAAAGACTGCCACCTTACCTATTTATCCAACTAGGTTTGGAACAAGAAATACTGCAAGTATTCATGTGAGTCTGGAAGCATATTATATGCAGTAATAACCACAGTAAAATTTCTAGCCCACTGTTATAGAATTGTTAGGAATTGAAGGGCTTGAGAGCTACATTATTTATCTGCTTTGCTGACTTGAAACTATCAAATACACAGTTTATGATTTTGCTAAAATAAACTCTGTACAGACTAAAATGCATGTTTTGAAAGTTACAAAAATCAGGTGATGGCTAAAATACAAGCACAAACAATAAACTGTCTTAATATGAATGCACCAACATTAAAGCACATCTTTCGTAAACCCGTCACAATCTTTAGTTTTTGATAGGAGAACATTGCTCCAGCCATTCTTGTGTTAACACAGTTTTTCAAATCATACTATGTAAAGGTAAATAGTATTCTGCCAACTCTTCTGGGGAAATAAAGAGGCAATTAATGAACAAAAGATAACTCAACAAGTCAGGGGTATAATCTGGAAATGTGAATAGCATTCTTATTTTTTTCTAAGAAACTATATATTTATCTTACTGAAAGACACAGCAGTGTAGATATGCTATTCATGTTTTAAAAAATTCTTCTTCACTTCTGGAATGTTTAAGTAAACAGGAAATCGGTATAAAACAGGTGATTCATGTAACATTAGTAGTTTGAAGACACAGACATGTATCAAGTACCATGTAATATAAAAGGTGCTTATGGATCCTGCTGTTTTACATTTTTAAAAAAGCGAATGTTACAGTCAATTTAGTTGCTATTTCTAGCACATTATGCCTGTCATGCCTGGACTATTTTAGTATATACCCATTAAAGCACAATTTAGTGCCTTTTTGATGGGGTTTTAAACACACACACACACACACACACACACACACGACAGTAAGTAGGATATGGGCCAGGAAGACATTTCTGTTTTTCTCAGCCATATGTTTCTATGTCCAGCACCTAGCATAAGCTCTGGATATTTAGTTAATCCTAAAGAAATACTTGATGAATAGTAAATCTACTTCTATGTATTATAAAACAAACAAACAAAACCTCAAATCAACCTTATTTTCTTAGTCTTCTCTCCTTAGACCTCGAAACTTCTCTTGGGGGAAAATAAAAGCAAGAATATTGGAATATTGGCTAATGTGCTGTACGGTAGAGAGAAGCTGGGTGGTGGCAGACTCAGATAGGTCCTAGTCATGGCTTTGCTGCTAATTTTGGGGGTAGTACTTAACCTCTCTTGACCTCAATTTCCTAAAAAAAAAAAATTAGGGGGTTTGGGCTAGATGATCTAAAATATCCTTTCTGATACTTAAATTCTATTCTCTTATTCTAAGACTAATCTGTGGCAAATATAACAGGATATGACTCGGAATAATTATGCCTTATTTATCTTGGGCTCCCAGGTGCCTAGCAAAGACCCAGGGAATATAAGAGATATGTAGTATAAGTATAATGAAAGAAAGAAAGAATGAATGAATAATCATCATAGGTCTAAACACTACCCGTACATCCTTAGACTTTGTCACAAAAGGAAGAAGCCCTTATATGGTTACTAAATTTTTGCAATTAAAATCAAGTCAGAATATTGCTTTCTTGAAAATTTTGAGTTTTATTCATATAAATTATTATTCTTATGCATGGTATTTAAATAGGTGATTAAAAAAATTTCAGAACACGTTTATGTACTTACTCTCTTAAGTGCTAATAGTATCACTACATCTAGGGAAATTTTTATTTTGCATCCTAAACAAGCCCTTTCATTATTAGTCGTAAATATTCATTTTATAAATATTCTTAAGGAGAAAAAAAGAAGAGAGATAGAACTGCTTGCCTTGAAAAGATCCAGCTCCAGTGGTGATTTTAGATAACATTTAGCCCTAAAATTCTACTAGTCTACAGTTTTAGACATCATCATTTCCGGGTGTATGCTCTCATCAATAAATGAGATTTAGGAATATATAGGTCTCAGAACCACAAGATGCTACATCTTTTAAGCCCTTGTGAAACAGAAATAATACTAATTTTAGCATCAACCTAAACATAAACTTATCTATCAATGGGAAAAGATTTGTGGACTTATAATAGCTGACCCCTCAGGAAATTTTTAAATGGAAAATTCTAACACTGTCTAACATACATATTCTTCTTATAGTATTAATTGGAAAGCTCTTTTAGAGTGGCGGTTTGCTGCGGTGAAAAGACATAGCATTCTCATTCTGCCCCTTACCAGAAATATGACATTGCCAAGTTACCTAAACTCTTGAAACCCTAGTTTTCTTCTCTGTATAACAGGGATAATAATACCTAATCTGAGGGGTTGTTATGATGGTTAAATAAGATAACGTTTATGAAGTATCTGCTTCGGTCCTTGGGCACAGTCTCTCTCTGTGACGTTCCCTTTCCCCAAATGGAGCTTTCCTTTTGCTTGTAATGGCTGGATAAAGTGTTATAATCTTAACCACACTGAAAGCACTCAAGCATATCTCAAAACACGACCCTTCATCCTTCATGAAAAACCAGAAGAGAAGACCACTCTGAGCTTGGTACAGAAGTTTCAAAGATGAGAAAAGACCTGGCATTTGTCCTTGATGAAAAATTCGGAGAGAAGAGAGATACATAACATGAGAAAATACATTATGCGGTGAGTGATTAAATGAAGGTTGCTTGTCTTTCTGCTATCTACATGAGGAGCCGATCTCCTAAAAATGCCCCAAAGGGCGATGTGAATTCAGGGATATGATTGGTAACTGTTGACCCAAGAGGAGCTTATCAATGACTTCAGTGAAAGGGTAACAGCACCAGCTGGGATGTATCTTGCCAAATGACTATCCTATTGCAAATCCCTGAAGAGTGTGTGGGGATTTAGAAAGAGGTATGGATAGGAGGAGAATCTAGGCAGAAGAATCAGCATGTGCAGAAGTATAGGCATGAAGAACGTGGTTTAGAGGAGGCAAAATATTCCTATGTTAGCAAAGACCAAGTGATGAGGAGCAGAGATAGGCAGTGAGACCAGAGAGGTCCATTGTGCCTTCATTATGACGTGCGAGGGACTGCAAGACACAGACTTTGTTCTACAGTTGATGGGCAGCCAACACTGGCTTTGAGACCAAGCGGGTGATGGTAATTAGATCATATTGTTTACTGTTTTTTGCGCACCTTCTACTTATCAGGAACTGTGCTTTGTTGTTTTATGGATATTATTTCCTAGTCCTTAAAACAAAATAAACATATTTTCAGGTGGGGAAACTGAGGCTCAGAGAGGTTAAGTAACTTCTAAACATTACACATTCTTAACTTAAGCAAATGGCATAAAAGGAGCAATGAGATTTTGATTTGGGCAGTCAGGTTTTAAAAGGAAAGGTGAGCAAGAGCATTGAAAAGGGAATTTGTGTTCAAAGTGAGGCTGTTCAAGATTTGGGCAAGGTCTGTTAGTACAGGTATGTTCTGGAATGACATGACTTTTATAACGATAAAAATGTTGCTTCTGTGTTTTAAAATTACTTGGTGATTTTATTACATAAGGGGCAGTAGAGCATAATAATTAAGTGCTTGGGCTCTGAAGTCAGACTGTCTGGATTTCAGTTTTCACCCCCAGTTTACTTTACCTCGGGCAGGTTATCTAACCTCTCTGGGTCCCAGTTTCCCCATCTTTTAAAAAAAGAGATGACAACAGTGCCCATGTCATAAGAATGTTTAAGCATGAAAGGCAGCATATGTGCATATGAAACAATGTCTGGCATAAAGTAAGAACTCAGTCAACATTAGCCAGCATTGCCTTGGACCTTTGCCATTATTCACCAGCCATTTACTTAGAAAATATCTACAGTATATCAAGTACTGTGATAGCTTCCAATAATACAAAGAGGAATAAGAGATGATTTCCACCTTTAAACACTGAATTTTTTCTCATATCATACTCTGTAGTTCAGCAGAAGTACTACAGACTACATCATGATTAAAGCACTTTGTTAAACTCTTTGGGCACCAGTGATGTAAAATCTCCCATCACAACATTCTTCACTGTTGTAAGAATGAACACCTCTACTCTTCTTACTCCTCTCCCCCAATATGATATTAAGATCTGTTCAGTCTGAGTTATCTTTGATGACAAATGCTTCCCTTGACCCACCAGGCAACATTAGGGAGTCAGTGAGATTATTTCTGCAGGCTCCTCCCACTTATGTGCACCAAATCCTCCAAAGCTGAGTGTTTGTACCACTGCCTCATGAGTCTTTTCTCTGCTAATTCATTAGACTTATATGTGTTATGTGGTATATATGATTAATGGTACAATGGTATTTTTCTTCCTAAGGGCATTTGTTTTAAAAAGTATAACTTTATAAAGTCTCATTTCCATAAGCTGAAAAGAAATGTTAATGATTAGAATTTTCAGTGCTGTACCAAACTAAGAGGAAGACCTGTTTTGGAAACATCAGTTATTCACATCCTTTAAACCACCTCATAAAGCTGCTCATCCCTATGTTCCCCAACTTCAGGATATGAAGGGATCCAAGTAATTCCACCCATAATGGCATTTGAACATCATCTGAAAGCATTCTAAATTAGTCATTGCAGGTTCAACATTATCATGGGTTGAATAGATGAAAATCATTGATGGAAGGGACACCATGTCCTTTCGGGTATAACCACAGTACATTAAAATGGACAGATGAGCAGTCATGATGACCTCTGAGAAAAGACTGAAAAGGAAAATGTCTACATAAATAAATGAGAAGGAAATGAAAATAGCAAGGCACTTACATTTAAAATAACTAAGTGAAGTACCAAAATGATTAAGTGAAAATTTGCTTTAATACCAAGGAAGCCCTTTAGAATTGAATGGGATTGTTGAGACAGGGTGAATTGTTTACCTGCCAGAAAAGACAGATACTGGCATCCTGATAACTTTGTTTTCCAATATATTCAGTATTTATTTATAGGAAATGTGAAATGTTCAGATCAGAAAGCATCTTCAAGGAGCAAACAATTATTACCAAAAGAGAGAGGTCAGATCCCTCAACTGTAGGTGAAAAGATTTGTAATAAAATAAATCAAAAGCTCTAGATTTAAATGTAAATGCCAGAATGAAACTGATGCCCTAAGTAGAAGTTTTTATATTCTACATACCAAGGTCTGTGAAGTATGAATATTAAAAAAATTAAAATAATACTTGAGATATATCTAAGAGTTTAAAAAACTTCCCATTAACTTGATATGCAAAGTGGAAAAATTGACAATGGTTTTGTTAACAGCAACAAATTAATGCTATAATACTGTGTAGCTTAGAATATGGTATTAAGTATATTAAGTTAAAATGTTTTCAGTGTTAAAAAAACCCCCAACCTTCAATAGAATGAGGAGACAAGCCACAAATTAGAGAAAATATTTTCAAAAGACACATGAGATGAAGGACTGTTATCCAAAATATATGAAGAATTCTTAAAATTCAACAATATAAAAAATGAATAACCCAATTAAAAAGTGGGCCAAAGACCCAAACAGACACCCTACCAAAGAAGATGTACAGAAAGCAAGTAAGCATATGAAAAAAGGTTCAACATCATAAATCATTAGGGAATTGGAGTTAAAACAATAACTACACACTTATCAGAATGGCCAAATTCAAAAACACTGACAACACCAAATGCTGATGAAGATGTGGAACAATAGGACATTTTTTCATTGCTGGTGGAAATGCAAAATGGTACAACCAGTTTGGAAGACAGCTTGGCAGTTTCTTACAAAACTACTCTTACTATATGATCCAACGATCATGCTCCTTGATATTTACCCAAATGAACTGAAAACTTATGTCCACACAAAAACCAACACAGATGTTTTGGGCAGCTTTAGTCATAATTGCCAAAACTTGGAAACAACAAAATTTCCTTCAGAAGGTGAATAAATAAATATGATATAGTACATCCAGGCAATAGAATATTATTCAGTACTAAAATCAAATGAGCTGTTAAGCCATGAAAAGATATGAAGGAAACTTAAATACATACCACTAAGTGAAAGAATCCTGTCTGTCAAGATACATACTGTATTATTCCAACTATATGACATTCCCAAAAAGGCAAAACCATGGAGACAATAAAAAGATTAGTGGGTGCAGGTATTGGGGGAAAGAGGGATAAATAGGCAGGGCACAGAGGATTGTTAGGACAGTGAAACGATTCTGAATGATAACGTAACAGTGGATACATGTTATTATACATTTGCCCAAACCCATAGAATGTATAACACCAAGAGTGAACCCCAATGTAAACTACGGGCTTTGGGTGATAATAATGTGTCAATGTATGTTCATTGATTGTAACAAATGTACCACTCTGGAGGAGGGTATTGAAAATAGGGAAGGCTATGCATGTGTGGGGGCAGGGAATACATGGAAACTTTCTGTTCTTTTCACTCTATTTTTCTGTGTATCTAAAATTACTCTACAAATGACGATTATTAATTAAAAGAAGAATGATCTACTGCTACAAGACACACTGATGACACTCATCAGATGAAATTCTAGAATAGGCAAAACTAATCAGCAGTGATATAAGCCAGGGTAGTGGTTTCCTCCGTGGGAGGAATGGCTGGGAGGGGCATGAGTGGGGCTTCTGGGGCCATTGGTAACGTTCTGCTTCTTGATCTGCTAGGCAGTCAACACTTTGTGAAAATTCATTGAGATATACACCTGATTGTACCCTATTGTGTATATATATTACATCTTAATGTTTTAACATAAAGCATTTTATAAGTAAAAAAACCTACCCAACTTTATATTTACATTTAAATTTATTTCCTGGGAACTATTTGTTTTCCTGGGGAGAAGGAAGTAAGCCCTGTTCACTTTTCTTTCAATAATTTTGGAAGAAATTAATGAAGGATTGATAGATTAATTAGGATCCAACCAAGGAAAGAGAAAACATTGTAAGTATTTAAAATGGATGGGATTTAATCCAGGGACATGGTTATACAGACGATGGAAGAATTGAGACGCCAAGCTGGGGACAGTGAATCAACCTGAAGATTAGCAGCCACAAGAAGCCAAAGGTACTACCACCCACAATTCTCCAGGGCCAAAGGGAAGAGATGATTTACTGGAGGTCAGGGTTCAAGGTCACTGAGGAAAGCTGGAGGCAAGGGAAGGTTGGGGCTGGAAAACATAGCCCATAGAAGTCAGTCCCCATGGAACAAACATAGGTGGGGCAGGGCAGAAAATGGACCTGAAGGTAAAAACAGGCACAGATTGGCACAACTGGATAATAGAAGATTTGGAAGATAAGTTTTTCATTTTCATTTCATCTTCTAGAGTAACTGCTACACTAGGTAAACTGATCTACTGATATTTTTGACGTACACTAAGTTTAGCTCCTGGGAATTGCATTCAACAAACACTTTGTTAATAAATGAAATGACCATTTTAGTTCTACATACAATTTCAATAAACTAAATGTACACATACTACAGCTTATGAGAGAATTATCCACCTTAGTTTTGAAATTAATCAAAAGTATAATGGAAGCAACCCTGCTTTTCAGATTAGGTTTAGACAGTGGTCATTGCTCTGTCATGTGCATTGTTTTATTCAGAATGGTGAACACAGGTATGACATATTCTCGTGTATTGTTTGGAAATCACCATTCTTCAAGGTAGATAATAAAATCACACTTTGAAAACTGGACTTAGGAGTATGTGGAAAGCCACACAATTTCCTCAATATGACCACCACTCAATTTCTCCACTCCTAAAAGTTCTGCTAAAAACAACAATGGTGTATTTCAGACTAATAGTAAATCACCAGTCTGCAGGCTCTTGTCTTTTGTAGCATGGAAGGGTAATTATGTTTGATGATGTAAAATACAGTTATTCATCCATTTTTATGGAAAAGCAAAACAAAGCTTAATGTGTGAGAATGAGTGAGTATACTTAATTGTGGTTTGAAAATTTTGTGCACCTGACCTTAACCATGTCCTACGCTTAATTTAAGCAATATAAAACCTCCCAATGGGCAGCTTCTGACATGTTATCCTTATCTCACAAATAGACTTGTTAATGATTAAACCACCATTATTGCCATAAAATTTTTCTTCAGTTTATGACATTAAAACATGTTTTTGTCTGATTTTGGCTTATTACTCTGATATTAAATACATATTCTATATTTTTAAAAATAGGTAATCTTTAGAACAGAATGAAATATTATGACATTTGTTCAGTAGAAACCAGGGAGAGATGTCAGGACCAGTTCTATGTTGCACACCTGGTAGTTTAGATGGTTTCTGATAATAATTTCCAAAATAAACAAAAGAAAGAAACTAAATTTTTCATTATCTGGAACTTCACTAAAAGTACCAAAACTGAAAGGAATTGACAAGATTTAACCCCATTTTCTTTTTAAGCAAAGGAAAAAGCACTGTAAGGGGAAAGAGTTCAATGCCCAGCTTAAATTCTTTGTCTTAAATGCACTCACCTAAAATTCAGTGAAGAAATAGCATGAACTTTCCAAAACCATCTATTTTCTCTTCTTTGAAATGATGGTAGGTTATGGCATTTAATGACTCCCCAAGCACGTCATCCAGGGACTGGTAAATCCTATTTATCTGAAATGAGAAAATATACTTTTATTTGTCTAAGCAACTCATACTTACATGTTTATGGCAGAAACAGGAAGCCAGAATTGACAGATCTAGAACATATATTCTTTTACAAATCTCCTCACACACTATTAACGACTGTAACGCTCAGTTCAGAACCTTGGTTTCATGTAAATAAGAAATATTTAGATTAATAGTCATTTATGTTAGAAGTCATTTCACAGATGAGGATGGTGGGGTCCCCAGGGATGAAGCAACCATCCAAGATCAAACAGCTGGTTAGCAACAGACAGTGGCCTGGAACCTCGGGTTCCTAACATAGGTCTTTGTTTTTAATTAATTAAAAATCCAGAAATAGGACAACATGGAATCTTCTGTTTTCCTTTTTTCTTTTCTTTTTTTTTGTCTTTTTGTGACCGGTAAGGGGATCACAACCCTTGGCTTGGTGCCGTCTGCACCGCGCTCAGCCAGTGAGCGCACCGGCCATTCCTATATAGGATCCGAACCCGCGGCGGGAGTGCCGGTGCGCTCCCAAGCGCTGCACTCTCCCGAGTGCGCCACGGGGCCGGCCCAGAATCTTCTGTTTTCTATGTAGATAATTTTCTGGAATATCGTTATCACCCAAAGTTTTACTGAAGCCAAAGAAATTACTGTTGAGGTCAGAGTTGTCAGACCAACATCTCCTCTGATGGTTTAGGCTTAAGCACTCCTAAGTAGATATGCTATGAGAGGAGACAGCAAAGGCAACCTAACGTTATTTAATAATCCATATGATATTTTATGTTGAGTAGTAATAGCATATGAATAGTAAATAATTCACAAATTGGCTGTCAGTGTTTCTTTAAAAAGCTGAATGATTTTAAAAGCTTTTACCTTCTGAGAAAACTCACAGGTAAGAACTGAAAGACAGAGCTCTAGATTACACTTCCCCATGCCTAAGATTCCCTGTCCCTCTGCCTGGGAGTGACCAGTTCTGTCCTCACCAACTCCCATCAGCTAGTCTTCCCCAACATTCTCTCTCTCCCCCTTTTCCCCGCTTTCTTCTTCCTGCCAACACACAGGATGAATGTTACTATTCCAGGTGCCAGATGGCTCGAAGCAGCATAAACTTGAAGCTCAGGAAATCCTATGTTAAGATGAAGGAAGAGTGGGGAGGAGGGACAGAGCAAAGTAAAGGGGAGCAGGCGACTGATGGCAGTGCGGGTAGGAAGGGAAGGAGGGAAGGAACCCAGTCTACACCTTAATGGGTGATGGGTACCCTCTGCCCTCAGCCCCAACTCTGTGCTTCTCTCACAACTGTTTTCTTTAACCCAGGTTACATAAAATGATTACAATAATTATTTTAGCTTTCATGATTGGCTTTGGGCTTCCTATGATTTTAGGTACATAGACAAAATCCTATAACAGCAACCCCCCCTTCCTCTAATCTAAGTTCTTAAATATGTTTATAATTACATAAGATTTATTTAACATGAGATAAAGAAATTTTCACTACACAATTAACACTCATATTCTGTAATATTAGGACCCAACAGTCTTTCCCTGTGCTTAGATTCTAGCTATATACATGTATTTGATATTCTTTGAATTCAATGTATTATTATGACAGTAGTACTTTCAGATATTTTTTCTTGACGCACAGGGTACTATTTTCTTTTATAATTGGGGTTGGGGTAGATTAGACCTATGCATTTGGGAATAAGTATGTATTAAAAATATTATTCCTCCTTCATGAATACAGCTCTCCAAGACACAGTATTAGGAAATAAATGGAAATCTCACACATTCTTATATACTTTTATATAAGGCTATATCCGTGTATATAATAAAGTGAACACACATAGGTAAACTTATATCCAGCTCTGTCTGACAATTTAGAATCACTCAAGAAATCCCCTGGTATTGGCCTAGGGACCTCTTAGGATCTTGCTGTTGGCTACCTGATAGTCTTGGGAAGGGTACTTTGCATGTTTCATTTCTGGCCAGGTCCCTGGGTCACCCCAGACAGAATGTATATTTTTGTTTGTCACCAAATTTAAATCTAGGGTGAGTTTTGGATTTTTTATTACAAAGATTTCCAGGTCATATTTAAGCTTGTAAATGACCATTTTATGTATACATACGCTAGAAAAAACAAAGTAGAGTGAAATGAAATACAAGATTAAATAAAAGGGACGTAGTAAAGGAGATATCATATTACATTGTCTTTCTTGTTTCAAATTTTGTCTTCTTTTCTTGTAAATAATTGGTCCAATCTCCTCTCTCTTACCTCTATAAACTTGCACCACACTGAAAATAATTTCATCACAATCTGAATAATTCATAGGCCTTTTTATTCATAATGAAAAAATGCAAAATCCAAGCAGGCATTTTACCTACTTTCATTGTTATATGGAAAGGGGTAGCCTAAATATTAAACAGGAGGAATGAAGATGGTAGTGCCATGAATCTAGTTTACTAGATTCCAGAGGTTCAGATAGAGGCCAGTTTCAGATCACTGTAGCCACAGAGGGTAAGCTTAGCATTATGAGAACTGGTGAGAGATGACCACAGATTTGCAAAGTATGCTCTGGAGAGCTGTACTGATTTCATATAAAGTTTGGTCATTTCTGATGTTTGACACCGTTAGTTGGCATAAATTGTAGTAGCTATAAAGGGAGTTTGGTTAAGAATGATTATAGTCACTTGAGAAGCAATAACTACTTGTTCAAGTAATTTCTGAATGACTTAAATATGTCTTGCTTTTTTTACGTGTGGCTCTATGCTGCCATATTCACAAATTGCATGCTAGGGTTTCACCTCAGTGCTAAAGATGAGCTCAGGATTCTTCTTAACCCTCTCCTGCAAACAAAGCAGTGCTAGATCCTCTACAACAACAAAGAGGCTGGAAGAGGAAGAAAAACTTAAGTCTGAAAGGTGCCTGAGCATCTTCTGGTGTTATGGAAGGGAAATGGAACTAGGATCAGAAGACTGGGTTTTATCTGTCTTTGCCAGTAAGTAGCTGGGCAAGTCATTTACTCTTAACTTGGTCTCAGTTTTCCCTCTAGTAAAAAAAGCATATTGATTTAGAGCAATGGTTCGCAGCCAGGGGTGATTTTGTCCTCACCTCCAGAGACATATGGCGATGTCTGGTGATGGTTTCAGTTGTGGTGGGAGGGTAGGTGCAATCGGCATCTAGTAGGTAGAGGCTGGATGCTGCTGATCATCCTGCAATTCACCGGACCCCCGCCCCCCATAATGATCCCGTACAGAACGTTAGTAGTACCAAGGTTGAGAAACCCTAGTCTAGATGGCTCAAGTCCTTCTCAGTCCTAATACTATACTGTAATATTACCACAGGTCCCATCCAGACCTCTGAAGTTGTACAAGGTAAGCCAGATATAAGTTTTCCTATGTGTGTTCACTTTAGTATATACACAGATATAGCCTTATTTAAAAATATATAAGATTGTGTGAGATTTCCATTTATTTCTTAATGCTGTGACTTGGAGAGCTGCATTCATACAGGAAAAATAATATTTTTAATATATAACTTATTCCCAAATACATGGGTCTAATCCACCCCAACCCCAATTCTATGCCATACAGAATTCCCTCCTGCACCTCCCAGCTCTGCTCTTACACCCCTCCATACTCCAACCCCTGGTGTTGCCACAGTACCCTTGAGTCCCTTCATCGCCGCACCTGTTACCAAGTAAAACCGCCATGAATTTTCTTATTCCTTTATAAGAATATGTTCAACTTGTGGGCAGGGACTGTCTAGTTTATTTCTTCATCATCATTAGCATATCACTTGTAATGATGAATAATAATCCTCACAGAATGTTTGTTTGAGTAAATGATTGATGGTGGAACAGTTGACAAACATAAAGCTTAGCAGTAGAAACGGATTTGGTTAATTTCACCAGATTATTAGTTATTGGCCTAAAAACGTCAAAGCAGCTTCGGAAGCTACTGTAAAATGGATTTGGCATCTTGATCTGTGGTCTATACTCAGAATTGCTTCAGACATAAGGCTATTAGGTTAGGGTTAGGGAGAGGACTGCTGGGAAATGGGCCTTTCTGGACACTTGAAAGTTAGAGACAGAATTAGTGCTCAGGGACAATTGGGCATTCTCTCTGTTTCAAGGACATGTTCTTCTTAACACCTAACAAGACAGCATGAGGATATCTGAGCAAGTATAAGGTAGTAGCAGAGAAGTCAGTTTTACTCTTGATATTTCATCAATAGCCAAGGATAAAAAAATTATACTTTATCACTTAGGTTAAAGTAAGGTAAAACAGAGAGAACAACATTTGGACTAAACAGCTGTCAAAAGGGATAGACATATGCATTCAGCGATGAATGTAAGATATTTACACCATAAAGCCGAAGGCCTGCTGACACTAGGAAACATTTGAGATATAAAATGGTGACTTGTTTGTCAACATCCGTTCAAGTGGGTATTCAGTCAACTGTTTTAAAGGTGCTGAGAAGGAAGAAGGTGGTTTATAAAAGATTTCTCAGTTCTGTGTCTTGCACAGCATTTTTTTTCTGAGAAGCTGCCTTTGTGTTTATTTCTATTGCATTTTATTGCAAAGTTAAGACAGTTGCTTTCCCAGATGATATTTGCATTTTAAAGGGATATTCCCCCTTATGATGTGTTTAATGACTAACACTGCACCTGCGTAGCCTCAGCAGAGGAGTTCAATTGCTAAGAACTCACTTAAATGCTCATAAATTTTTTCTTTGTAAAAGTAAGAAATGTAACAATAATTAGCTTATATGCCAATATTTGTGAAAAAGCAAGTTGAATTTAAAAATAGAATAAAAGATGGCAGGAAACAAAGTTTTATAAGTTTTTTTTAAAAAAAACAAAGTAATTTTGTTTTTAGGAAATGTGAAAATAAGATAAATTATGAAGAAAATTAACATTCATATTCCACCCCAGAGGAAATCCCTAAGAAGATTTTATACATTTACTTCCAATTATATATACACATAAATGTATTTGCACACACACACACCTCTCATAGTTTTTAATGAAGTTGAGGGATTATAAACTATACACGATTTTGTTTCAAGTTTTTTAAAAAACTTTTTGTGTCCTCCTGTACTAGCAATTTATATATATTCAGCATAAGTGCTTCCTCTTTTCATGGCTAGGAGTTTATTTGACTCTCTAGGAAAAAATATACATATGAAGACGTGGACATCAGTAGTCACTGAGTGCATCTTCATTTTATTCATGTACTTTATACACACTCATATTTGCACAGAACACATTTCAGCTACATTCCAGGGTAAGGCAGTAAGTCATCATTTTATTTTTATAATAGTGCTTATTTTGTTACAGAAACCTCTACTGTACAAAACACAAGAATCCTAAAATATCAGAAAAATAGGAGTCGTTTTCTCAGAATTCACTTTTTAAAAGAGTGATTATCTCATTTTGTATCTCTTTTAAAAACACAGTTACAAAACCAATGAGAGTCTCATTTACTTACACAATCACTAAACCTAAGTGTTTCAAGTTCTCTTAGATGAAAATCTCCTTTTATGAATATGAGTGGGAAAATATGCAACTAGAACCAATTACAGGCAAATACCACCCTATCGTGATGACCTCATTAGATCTTTAAACTTTCTATGTTAAAGTTAATTCCAAGTAAGGTAGAAAGATTAATGTATTTTTGCTGACCAGGAAAAAAAAAAACCATTTACCCAAGCTCAACCTTTTATCTCTTGTGTGTCAGTCACCTGCCAAATTAGTCAAAAATAGAATTAAATTGAATTTTGAGGGTTAAGTAAAAATGGATCAAAGATTAGTCCAATTAATTTTTAAAAGGACAAATTTTTAATTAGCCACATACAGGTATATCATAGATTCTATTGAAATCTTCTTGGTAATATGTGACCATTGATATCTCCCTCATATTTTCTGTTCATTCATTTGTTAGAGAAGTCCATTGCATACTTCTAAGTGATTAATAAGATTTTATAGGACCTTTATCAGTTACATTAATCACATTGTAGAAGGGGAGGGGAAAGGAGAGGGGAATAAATGTTTGCAGGCGGAGTACCATACTTCCTACAAATATCCTACATTAAATTTGCACTAAGCGCATGGAGTTTCACATTTTTAAAAACATCACTCTTCTGTAATATGCATAAAACCCCAATCCTAAAGCTTGCTCTCATAGAATAACATGTACGCCAATGTAGAAGTTATTTGAACACAATTTGAGCAACACATTCTTTGGCATGGTAACCAGATTATTAATTTTGTTGTTGTTGTTGCTTGCAATGTATCTCTTATTTCCCCCAGGAAAAAATATTTATGTGCAAAATATGAGTGAATGTTTTCTTAGATAAAGAAATGCTTTTTCTAGAAATCATGAAGAGTCAATCATCTGATTCTGGGAAAGAATGCTGTGGCCTGGTCCTTCCATCATGCTTTTTTACCTTGCATATGCCATGCGCCTTACCAGCCACCTGAGGGTTACTGAGAGCTTGACTTATTTTCATCTGACTCAGGGGGCATGAGTGCCTTTTTGGAAAATGGAGATAAAAGAAATATCATTTGATTTGATATCAATAAATTGCCAGGCTACTTTGGGGTTAAAACAAGTGATACTATACCCTACAACAGAGGTTCTCAAACTTTTTATTCTGAAGACCCCAAAGATCTTTTCTTTATGTTTGTTGTATCTATCAATATTTACCAAACTAGAAACTAAAACTTAAGAAAATTTAAAAATATTTATCTATAAATTTATTTACATAAAAATGATAAACCTATTACATGTAAGATAAATAATAAAATAGAAATATTTTCCAAAACCAAATTTTTAGTGAGAAGTAAGGGCTTTTTGGAAATCTCTTTACTGTCTGGCTTAATAGAAGATAGCTGAATTTTCATATCTGCTTCTGCATTAAATCTATAGCAATCTGTTGTTTTGCTGAACAATATCGAGACTATGGGGAAACTCCAGACTCACACACACATGCAGTTTGAAATGGCAGAGTACTTTCACAGCCTTTGAAATTATTGTGTATTTTTCTTTGATATGACACTGGAATTCAACAAGTGGTTGTTCCTTAAAAGTGAATTGCAGTGTGGACTGCAGTCTGAGCCCATATTAATGAACTTTGCATAATCCATTGCATTGAAATCCATTATCTGTCCCATACTTGGTATAGTTTTTTTTTTTTTTTTTACTTATATATAATTTTATAACATCATGAATTGGTTATTTATAAAGTCTTGATTTACTGAGTGCTGCAGATCTTCCAAATGTTGACACATTTCATTTTCAGTATCAAAAAAATCACTTTTGTTAATATCACCATCAGTCTCATCAGAAAAGTATTTTAGGTGTTGGGAAGCTGTCAAGCTCATAGTGGCAGATAGAAACTTTCCAAAATTCTGATTCCTACTTGAAAGTTTGAATTTTATCATTGTCAGAAATCTCTGTCAGTTGCCTTTTCTCAAGTGACAAGCTCACTTTATTCATTTTCAAGAAAATATTTGCTGAATACCCATGTCTGAAGAATCAGAGTTTGTCTGCCAGTTGTTCTTTCAAGTAAACGTGTTATTCTATGAAAGAAGTAGCTAGTCCAGCTTGCACCCCAGACAATCATGCTTGGAGACAACTATGGTACCTCAATACATTTCAAAAGTGCATTATGCATACTTTCCATTTTTAATATTACACTGAATATTAAAAAAATGTGTATTAAAGTTTCAAGATTTAATAAAACTTTTTTTGTACCGGTTGTTGCCTGTTTGTTTTGTTTTTCACTCTAAGTGCACAGGAGTAAGGAATACGGTGACTACCAGTAGCGTTTGGTGCTGCTAACTCAATTGTAATAAGGCTCCAGCAGTTTCACCCACCACCACTTTTATACCATTAGCGATTTGTCCCAGAGTGAAAAAGACAAATAATATGTTAGAATTATTATTAAAATAGTTTTCACATCAAGAACCGCCTGAAAGTGTCTTGGGGGCTTCACTTTGAAAACCATTGCTCTACAAGGAAGGGAATATGTTAAGGCAGTTTGGCGAAAGCTCTGAGGTTGGACAAAGCCACAGGTAAATCCTACCTCATTACTGATTTAATCCGAATGTGATATTGGTCAAGTTACTTAATCACCAAGCCCCATTTTTCACATGTCTAAAATAGAGATAATAACAGGTCTTACCTTACAGAGTTGTTCCTATGGATTAAAGGAGATCACTTAGCACAGTGCCTGACACACAGTAAACTCAACAGATATTAACTATAAATACCAATATTTACATTATTGCTTCTTTTTGAAATTAAGAAGCAATAATATGAGCAAATCAGAATATTGGCTGTTTACTGGAATTTGTTTATCTTAACCAAATCCAAATTTTAGTTTTACATTTCCTTTGTACCAGCGACATACAGATATCTTTATTTTCTTCCTGCTAACAAGGTTAATATTATGCTCTTTGTATGCTGATTTTGCAAATCCCTGTGTAGTCAGTCATGAGGGACATTTCATGGTAGCTAGTGCTAGTGATAAATGAGAGATGGTATGATGATTGGGACCCAGGATCTCCCAATCCCTGATCTGCTGCCTGCCACACCATGTTTAGAAAGCAGATATTACCAAGGGTTTATGCTATGATCAAAAAACTAGATCACAAGACCCCCTTTGCACAAGGCCTAGAACAAACACTTGGGAAATGTCTTTTCTGGAACATTTGCTCTTGCCCTAATCTCAGTCCTCCAGATTTTACCACTTTATGGGGAAAACTGCATTCAAGGAAATGGATTCCAAGGGGAAAAAAAAAAAGAGGGAAAGAGGGTGTTTGCTTCAATAACGAGTGAGGGAGGTGTGTGTGTGTATGACCATGTGCATACACATGTGAGCTGCACTTTCACAAGCAGAGATTTGGCAGAGACTGAGTGAGTGCTAGAAAACTCTAAGCTCATAGCGATGTCCAACTGACAATCAATGGTGGAATTAGGTGAGTTTAAGTCAAGCAGACCCAGGCCCATTGTGCCTGCATATTTCACCCTTACGAATATTTTTTTACTGCCTCAAAGAAATATGTTCTCTCTCATTTTACTTGAAATTATAAGAGGTTTGCTTGGCCTTTTTCTCTTTATCACTTTTGATGTAGACCTAAATACAAAAAAAGAAAAATTCAGTTCTTAACAATAAGGAAACATCAATGCAAACTTGATGATATACAACACATAATATTTAGTCTCGGTGTTGGAAAAATAAAATGTTGTAGCGATGGAGTTGAAATGAATAATGTGTGGCCTGTGACTATGCCACATAGAGGCATGGATCCAGTGTGGCCACATCTTCCTATTTTCAAGTTCAGGGTGGAAATACAGATTTTTACATCAAATCTTCAAATTTATAAATGTTGCCTCAAAATGGGTAGGCCAAATAAAATACGTTGGCAGCGTTTGCAAGCTGCCACATTTTGGATTTCTCCAAAAATACAATTTCATATCCCTTCTTAATCTCATGGACCGTTAAACTGTGCACGTTATTACCACTCCACTTGAGGCAGAGAGGGTGGCTGTTGGGGATAGAGAGGAACCTCTATCTCCCCCTAGTGGTTAGAACATGCCAAAACAACTAGCTGAGTGCTGGTTCATTCTGTTTATTGAAAACTTTCATCTTTGTGAAACTCATCAGTCATCTCACTAAAATAAGCCAGACAGACTCTGGCTATGATACGTGAAATGTAAACCACAAGGTAATTTTAATGTCAGTGTAGATTAGACTCTGAGGTAACAGGTAACAGAAAGACGGAGCAGGGAATTCAGCTCAAGTATGGTGGACTTTGAAGACACAAGGGTTCTAGACCTAATCAGGAAAAGAGAAGAATCTGAAAACTTGTACTCTAACAGAAAGCAGGGCCAACAGTACATGCTGTGGCTGGAAGGTATCCATTGAGTTTTATGTATAAAGATGAGTATAAAGTGAATAATCAACTTACGTACTAGCTAAGAGCAGTATTTAGTAACTATTGTTAATTTGATCTCTGTTTTAAGTATTTAGTAGTATCTTAGCACTTATTAATTAATGAAGAGCATCCTATATCCTTGTTTAGAAGCTTTGTTGAGGAAAGTGTTTTTAGGGTGAGGAATGGAATAAATTTTTCAATTTTAAAAAAAGTAAATAGAATTTAAAATTTCTCAGTAGTACGAACTAATAAATGATTTTGAAAAAGTTAAAAAAAATAGATCTCATGCCAACTTTGTTTCATTTGGATGCACATGTTGTCTTAGAACAATGTCCCCAAGAATTATATGCTGCTAGCTCAAACATCAACTTTCAAGGACGTTTCCCTGTGTATTTTCATTTCTTTGCTTTTTTGCCCTCCTCGACACACTCAGATGATTTAATGAACTGAAATACAATTGCTTTTAGAAGCTCAATACTTCATTATACTTTTGTTTTGAAAACAGTTTTTCAGTTGAGAGTGTGTCAGCAAAAGCAGCCAAAAGAATGTGGAAGTTGTTACAAGGTCAGCTTTTCAGAGGCTGTAGGCAGCCTTTGCTGGCATTCTGTCAGACAAACATCAGGGGCAGCAAGGCCACTCATGGCTGTGAATCAGCAGCTCTGACAACACTAAATATGGTGACGAGTTAATGCACAAGACAGGAGGCTCACATGCCCTTCAGAAGGCTCTAGTGGAAGAAATATTTTATTTTTCAAGTTTATTTAGAAGGAAATCTGAATAGCTCATTAAAGCCCTGATGTTAATTTGTGTGTGTATGTTTTAGAACCTAGGTTAAAATATTTACACATATGGATTTCTTCTATAAAGGAAAACATGTTCAGATTGAGAGCTGAAATACCAGAGCTAGGCATTTCAAATAGGATATTGTTGCACTAAGAAGGAGACATGCTTTAGACCTGGACTGTCCAACCCAGTAGTCACTGGCTACGTGTGGCTCTTGAGCAGTTGAAATGGGACTAGTTCAAATGAAACATGAAAAATATACATCAGATTTCAAGGATATAGTACAAAAATGAATATTTCATTAATAACTTTTATATTGATTATGTGTTGAAATGATAATATTTTTGGTATATTGGGCTAAATAAAATATATTATTTGAATAATTTCACCTGATTTTCTTAATGTGGCTACTAGAAAATTTAAAATTACTTATGTAGCTTGAATTGTGTTTCTATTGAGCAGTGCTGCTTTAGAGGAAGATAGTTGATATCTCCTTGCAGTATAACACCCTCCCTGCCCCCCACCCCCCAATCTCGTGTGTGGGAAAGGAATAGGAGGGAGGCCAAGGTAGTGGCCATTTAAAAAATGCAGGCTACAAAATTCTATCTAGGGTGCTAATTTGGAGAACTCAGTTCTTTCAGCCAAAAAAATGGTGGAACATAGGCCATAGCAGTGAATGACATTCTACCCTGAATTGCCAATAGGCCTCAGCTCTGGGTCCAGGGGTGAAAAGGCATTGATCATAGATCATTTTATTCTGGCCACTTTACTAAGGAGGAAAGGGCACTGTCAAAGATGCTGAGAAATGTCTTTTCCTTTTCCAGTCTTATAGAAGAACAAAATGGGCTCTGTAGAAATCAATTGGATAGGAGTGGTAAGAGTGGGCATCCTTGTCTAGTTCCTGTTCTTAAAGGAAAAGCTTTCAGCTTTTCCCCATTCAGGATGATATTGGCAGTGGGTTTGGCATATATGGCTTTAATTATGTTGAGATACTTTCCCTCTATACCTAACTTATAGAGGGTCTTTGTCATGAATGAGTGCTGAACTTTATCAAATGCTTTTTCAGCATCTATAGAGATGATCATATGGTCCTTGTGTTTGACTTTATTAATATGTTGTATCACATTTATTGATTTGCGTATGTTGAACCAACCTTGCATCCCTGGGATGAATCCCACTTGATTGTGGTGAATAATTTTACGTATGTGTTGCTGTATTCTGTTTGCTAGTATTTTATTGAGGGTTTTTGCATCTATATTCATCAAGGATATCGGCCTGTAGTTTTCATTTTTGGTTATATCTTTACCTGGTTTTGGTATCAGGATGATGTTTGCTTCATAGAATGAGTTTGGGAGATTTGCGTCCATTTCAATCTTTTGGAATAGTTTGTAAAGAATCGGTGTCAATTCCTCTTTATAATAACCTCTTTATAATAACCAAAACAGTATGGTACTGGCATAAAAACAGACACACTGACCAATGGAATAGAATAGAGAATCCAGAAATCAACCCACACACTTACTTCCATCTGATCTTTGACAAAGGCACCAAGCCTATTCACTGGGGAAGGGACTGCCTCTTCAGCAAATGGTGCTGGGATAACTGGATATCCATATGCAGGAGAATGAAACTAGATCCATACCTCTCACCGTATACTAAAATCAACTCAAAATGGATTAAGGATTTAAATATACACCCTGAAACAATAAAACTTCTTAAAGAAAACATAGGAGAAACACTTCAGGAAATAGGACTGGGCACAGACTTCATGAATGTGACCCCAAAAGCACGGGCAACCAAAGGAAAAATAAGCAAATGGGATTATATCAAACTAAAAAGCTTCTGCACAGCAAAAGAAACAATTAACAGAGTTAAAAGACAACCAACAGAGTGGGAGAAAATATTTGCAAAATATACATCTGACAAAGGATTAATATCCAGAATATATAAGGAACTCAAACAACTTTACAAGAAGAAAACAAGCAACCCAATAAAAAAAATGGGCAAAAGAGCTAAGTAGGCATTTCTCTAAGGAAGATATCCAAATGGCCAACAGACATATGAAAAAATGCTCAACATCACTCAGCATCCAGGAAATGCAAATCAAAACCACATTGAGATACCATCTCACCCCAGTTAGGATGGCTAAAATCCAAAAGACCCTGAACGAGTATTTTATTTTATTTTTATTTTTTGGTGGCTATTGTAAATGGGCAGGCTTTCTTGATTTCTCCTTCTGCATGTTCACTATTGGAGAAAAGAAATGCTACTGATTTTTGTGTGTTGATTTTGTATCCTGCTACTGTGCTGAAGTCATTTATCAATTCCAACAGTTTTTTTGTAGAGGTTTTAGGCTGTTCGATATATAGGATCATGTCATCTGCAAACAGGGACAGTTTGACTTTATCTTTTCCAATCTGGATGCCCTTTATTTCCTTCTCTTCTCTGATTGCTCTGGCTAGTACTTCCAACACTATGTTGAATAGGAGTGGTGAGAGTGGGCATCCTTGTCTAGTGCCTGTTCTTAAAGGAAAAGCTTTCAGCTTTTCCCCATTCAGGATGATATTGGCAGTGGGTTTGTCATATATGGCTTTAATTATGTTGAGATACTTTCCCTCTATACCTAACTTATAGAGGGTCTTTGTCATGAACGAGTGCTGAACTTTATCAAATGCTTTTTCAGCATCTATAGAGATGATCATATGGTCCTTGTGTTTGAGTTTATTAATATGGTGTATCACATTTATTGATTTGCGTATGTTGAACCAACCTTGCATCCCTGGGATGAATCCCACTTGATCGTGATGAATAATTTTTCGTATGTGTTGCTGTATTCTGTTTGCTAGTATTTTAGTGAGGATTTTTGCATCTATATTCATCAAGGATATCGGCCTGTAGTTTTCTTTTTTGGTTATATCTTTACCTGGTTTTGGTATCAGGATGATGTTTGCTTCATAGAATGAGTTTGGCAGATTTGCGTCCATTTCAATCTTTTGGAATAGTTTGTAAAGAATCGGTGTCAATTCCTCTTTGAATGTTTGGTAAAATTCTGCTGTGAATCCATCTGGTCCTGGGCTTTTCTTTGTTGGGAGCCTTCTGATAACAGCTTCAATCTCCTTTATTGTTATTGGTCTGTTCAAATTTTCTACGTCTTCACGGTTCAGTTTTGGGAGCTTGTGTGTGTCCAGAAATTTATCCATTTCCTCCAGATTTTCAAATTTGTTGGCGTATAGTTGTTTATAGTAGTCTCGAATGATTCCTTGTATTTCAGATGAATCAGTTGTAATATTGCCTTTTTCATTTCTAATTTTTGTTATTTGAGTCTTCTCTCTTCTTTTTTTTGTTAGCCATGCTAATGGTTTGTCAATTTTATTTATCTTTTCAAAAAACCAACTTTTTGATTCGTTGATCTTTTGAATTGTTTTTTGGTTTTCAATTTCATTCAGTTCTGCTCTGATCTTAATGATTTCTTTCCGTCTGCTAACTTTAGGATTGGATTGTTCTTGTTTTTCTAGTTCTTTAAGGTGAAGTGTTAGGTTGTTCACTTGCCATCTTTCCATTCTTCTGAAGTGAGCATTTAATGCAATAAATTTTCCCCTCAATACTGCTTTTGCAGTATCCCACAGGTTTTGGTATGATGTATCATTGTTTTCATTAGTTTCAATAAACTTTTTGATTTCCTGCTTGATTTCTTCTTGGACCCATATGTCATTAAGTAGAATGCTGTTTAATTTCCATGTGTTTGTATAGTTTCCAGAGTTTTGTTTGTTATTAATTTCTAGTTTTAATCCATTGTGGTCTGAGAAGATACATGGGATAATTCCAATTTTTTTGAATTTATTGAGACTTGATGTGTGCAGCCTCTATGGAAAATGGTATGGAGGTTCCTTAAACAATTGCAAATAGATCTACCATACGACCCAGCCATCCCACTGTTGGGAATATACCCAGAGGAATGGAAATCATCAAGTCGAAGGTATACCTGTTCCCCAATGTTCATCGCAGCACTCTTTACAATAGCCAAGAGTTGGAACCAGCCCAAATGCCCATCATCAGATGAGTGGATACGGAAAATGTGGTACATCTACACAATGGAATACTACTCAGCTATAAAAACGAATGAAATACTGCCATTTGCAACAACATGGATGGACCTTGAGAGAATTATATTAAGTGAAACAAGTCAGGCACAGAAAGAGAAATACCACATGTTCTCACTTATTGGAGGGAGCTAAAAATTAATATATAAATTCACACACACACATACACACATACACATACAAACCGGGGGGGGGGGGAAGAAGATATAACAACCACAATTATTTGAAGTTGATACAACAAACAAACAGAAAGGACATTGTTGGGGTGGAGGGGGGGAGGGAGAAGGGAGGGAGGTTTTGGTGATGGGGAGCATTAATCAGCTACAATGTATATCGACAAAATAAAATTAAAAAAAAAAAAACAAAAACAAACAAAAAACAAAAGACCCTGAACGATAAATGCTGGTGAGGTTGCGGAGAAAAAGGAACTCTCATACATTGTTGGTGGGACTGCAAAATGGTGCAGCCTCTTTGGAAAATGGTATGGAGGTTCCTCAAACAATTGCAGATAGATCTACCATACGACCCAGCTATCCCACTGTTGGGAATATACCCAGAGGAATGGAAATCATCAAGTCGAAGGTATACCTGTTCCCCAATGTTCATCGCAGCACTCTTTACAATAGCCAAGAGTTGGAACCAGCCCAAATGCCCATCATCAGATGAGTGGATACGGAAAATGTGGTACATCTACACAATGGAATACTACTCAGCTATAAAAACGAATGAAATACTGCCATTTGCAACAACATGGATGGACCTTGAGAGAATTATATTAAGTGAAACAAGTCAGGCACAGAAAGAGAAATACGACATGTTCTCACTTATTGGAGGGAGCTAAAAATTAATATATAAATTCACACACACACACACACACACACACACACACACACACACAAAACTGGGGGGGGAAGAAGATATAACAACCACAATTACTTGAAGTTGATACGACAAGCAAACAGAAAGGACATTGTTGGGGGGGAGGGGGGGAGGGAGAAGGGAGGGAGGTTTTGGTGATGGGGAGCAATAATCAGCAACAATGTATATCGACAAAATAAAATTAAAAAAAATAATAATAATAAAAAAAAAAAGAGAAAGAAATCAATTGGTGTAGCTCTCCGGACTTTTCAGTTCTGTTTTAGACTCGGATACTCTCAAAACTGATTTGGTTTTGGTGCTCAAGATTGTATCATAAGACATTGGGCTAAAACTTTCACTTCATAAGGACTTTGATAAAAGCAAAATCTGGATACTCATTTGGCTATTTAAATCCATTAACAACAAATTATAATTTCTAGATCTGCCTGAGTGTGTTCTTTGCGCTTTGAGTCTGATTTGTTACTTCTGTTAAATTATCGTCTTATTCTGGCTAGTGTTGAGATGATCCAGCAGCCTTTCTCCTGCACCTTGCTCCACCCTTTGTAGTTTCAATCCTTGAATCAGTTGCATCACCCAGTTTCCTTCATCGTCTTCTCAGCCAACGTCTAATTTGAAGACTTTGGAGTCCTAGAGTTGAAGAGATGCCAATTTGGGGCTCCACAGTCATTCACCCCTGATGCTTAAATTTCCTTCATCCATTTAACTTTAAATGTTGACTTTAATTTTTATGAGCACAGCTGGAAAACAAACAGCTAAGCAGAAGTTTCATTAACGGTGGCTAGGCCATTCTGGACAATTGTCCAAAGGTGTATCTAGCAATAAAAAGGTGGCAGAGCACACGGCTAAACTGGTTGGAAGAAAGGCTGAAATTCCTCAGATGATTTCTCATTCAGAGCCATGCAATACGTCCCCTCCTTCTCAAATAAATAATCTAGTTTTGTCCTTCAAATTCAAAAATTGAGACTGGGTTTTGAGGGGGAGGGTTATTGGTTTTATTGGAGAATGATTCATCAGGCTCCCCTAAAATTGCTGCTAGTTTTCTTCCTTCTCTAAATGGAGAGTGATATATGTAAAATTTGATGTCCATTTAAAGTTATGGAAACGTTTTATAGAAAAATTAACAGGTCAGTATTCTAATGATTTTTCATATATTTTTGCTTTCTCATTAAGAAAAGCTATTACGTGTTATAGTACAAACATTTATATAAGGGATGAAAATAGATGAAGTACTTCTACCACTCTATAGTAATTGTTTTTTAAATCTTTCCGTCTTGGATATGAAAGGAAATTGGCTGATTCATATCACATTTCATTTTTTGACAAGTTTTTTTTAATCTAAATTCTTGACAAGTGTTTCTGAGCCATGCAAAAGAACTGTCCATATTTAGAAAATATACAAAAGCAACAAAAGATTAAGCAATCGAGGACAAGCTTACATTGTTTATAGAACAAAAACCTTATATTACGCGGTTCCAGAGGTGCAGTTAAAAAGATGTTGAGGGCCGAGCCCGTGGCGCACTCAGAAGAGTGCTGCGCTGGGAGCGCGGTGACGCTCCCGCCGCGGGTTCGGATCCTATATAGGAATGACCGGTGCACTCACTGGCTGAGTGCTGGTCACGAAAAAATGACAAATAAAATAAAATAAAATAAAATAAAAAGATGTTGAATAAGACTATGCAAATATGGAAAGATTATGTAGAGCAGACTTGACTTCATTTCTCTAAATTTTTAGAAAACTTCATTATAGTATCTTAAAAAAAGCATTTCAACATCTAACAATTAGAATTTTTTGTTCTCTTCTAGATTTTTATAACCATGAAGTGTAATAAAAATAAGGAATCCTGTATATTCTAAAATACTATGAAACTCCTTCAGAGAAACCAAACAAAGGAAAATCATACCATTGAAGCCTGTGACATCTCTAAAATGTGATTTGGGAAACCTGACAGGGCTTGGAGGACTTCAATATGAGAGGAAAAAGCAACTTTGGATTGCTCCTGACCTGGAAGTTGAACAAGAAAGGGGTTAATAGTGATTGGCAGCTCATTTAAAGTCCTCTTAGCATCTCATTGCCCTTAAGAGAAGAAGAAAAATGATATAATTCCCAGGCATTTAAGGTAAAAGAGCCACTCTATTCTTTAAACGTGATTCTTGGCAGGACGCGGTACAGAAGACAAAATCCAAACTGTATAGCCTTCACTGACTTAATCGAGATAAATCATTTGTTTGATTTTTTTAAAAATTATTTTTTAATTGTCACGTAATAATTGTATGTATTTGTGGGGTACAGAGTTATATTTTGGCGTGTATACCATGCATAATGGTCGAATAAGGGTTTGAATGGCTTACTTCACCTATTCTAGGATTGACAGTCTGTGTTTTGTGCTTAGGGTTTAGCAGCACTTAAATTGGAAATAAAATCACAACTGAGATACATCTAATTAAAGAAATAAAAGGAACTTGTAACTATAATGAAAAGAACTTATAAACTATGGTAAAATTTGATAATGATATAAGCCATCTCGTAATGGGATTCTGGAAACCACAGAATTACTGCCAAGAACATAAAATCCATTCATATAATATGATTCTTTTATCTGTAAGAGAAGCAGTTGACAATTAAATATCACTCTGTGTGTCTATGTGTAAACATGTGCAGGTCTGTATGTGTGTAAACCCTCTCTTTTTTGCTCATTTAAAAGGTTAGAATGTGAAAGTTGACAAGTTTGAGAATAAAATAAAATGAAGACTTAATTTGTCTGTATAAAGGAACATTGCCTTTTTTCTCAAAGAACCTGTCATGTCAATTTAATGACTCCTGAAAAGACTGACCATTCACACTCTAGCAAAATAAGAGTTTTACTGTACTTACATACATTGAGTTCTTTGGCTAAAATAAGACTTTGGCAATCCAACTGCCAGAAAAATTAATTTATTATTACTTATTAAAATAAGAATAAGACTATGCAAATATGGAAAGTGAATCTAAGTAGTTATAGAAAAGAGAACATAATTTATCCTGAGTAGTGACCCTTTGGATATTTTTAGAAATTAATACTTATACTTAATTTCTGTGCTAAAAAGTGATACAAATTTCTGCGATAAAAATTTTAATACCTATAAAATTAATACCTATAACATTTCTGTGATAAAAAGGGAAAACATATGAATAAACTGATATAAACGGGCAAAATGCATGACAGTCTGTTATATATATGAGCTTTTCCTTTTCATTTAGTAACAGCTAATAAAGAACATAATACTCACAAACACCTGCTTACGTATGCCTTTAACTACTGTTGCCTTATAGGATAAAGTGAAACAGGTAGGATTCTTTAGGCAGGAAAATGGAGGTGTGGAGGTAGGCTTGGTGGACTGGAATGATCTGAGTTATGCTTGGGCGATGTTAATCTTCTCCTAACTCCAAAGTACCATCGACTGTTTAAGAGAGAGGGAGGCGATGCTTATTTCCCATAACTACTCCAGAGAAGGCCTTGAGTGGGTGGGTGAAGTGTGGGAATGTCACCTCTTGGACCCAGCAGTTGACTTGCCTCTCTATGTAGACTGGGGTCTTCTTTTTGCCTGGTTGAGTAATAGAATATCATATATTGCTTGCATGCTACAGGATTCTGAAAAAAATTATGTATATTAGTAAAGAATTCTTTATTATTATTATTATTTTTATTCTTTAGGGGCTTTACAGTCAACTTTCTAAATACATATATAGTGAAACATAGATTATCCCACATGGAAGATAAGTCCCAAAATCTACATTTGGGTTTAGCACATGAGGTTTGTCTTCAGAATGTACCCAAGAGATTAACTTTCACAATTGAGCCTTGTTCCAGCTGGTATTAATGTACCGCATGTGCTCTGAGTGAACAGTGACAAGCTGCAGGAGTGCAGCATAGTGACCAAGAGTGTGGGCTTATAGCTGCTGCTCGCTGTCTCCAAAGATGTCTCCTCCCCTTTAATGTAAGGGTAACGATAGTGCTTACCTAGAGTAATCCTGAGGTTTGATTTATATGATGAATGTATTGTTCCAAAAAGTAACTGTCACTCCATAACTGGTAACTGCTGTAGGATTATCAACCTGGGTAAAGAGTGGGAAGTAACTAAATAGAAATGGGGACATAGTGACATTTCTAAAGTGTCATTTCTAAAATGAAAATCTCCTCACTGCTAGTTCACAATGGCTCTACCATATCAGTGGTTTGAGAATAGCAGTAATACAGCTGTAAGACAGTCGGTCAGTTACAGAAGAGGGTCAGGTGACCAGGTGAATTACTGAGAACACCTAAGCCTGTAAATAAATCCACAGTTTTTTGAGAAGTCATCACCCTCCCAAGAATTCCCCTCAGAAGGATACTCTGAATGTTGGCTTTAGCAGATTATCTGAAATGGTTGACAAGGAAAAGTCCTCAAATTACAAGTAAAAAGTCCTCGAGTTACAAATAAAACTCAAATAGCATTAGCAAGCATGGGCAGAGACAAGCAAGCTGAAGGGAACAATGTACCTGAAGACATATACTGTGAGTCTCCAGTTCAAAGCCATCTGATAGTTCAACACTGATTCCTCAGTGATATTTTAAAAAATTCCTTAGTGTTATGTAGTTTTTCCTTGTCCTTTTATTCAAATAGACCAGTAATACACTGGGGAGAATCAAGCCTCAACTACAGTATTCACTGTGAAGACAAGCAGAATTCCACCCTAGTATTCACTGTGAATTAAGGAACCTTTCCAGAAGTAAGATTGGTGAGCCTAGGAAATGCAGAAGTAATCACTAAAAGTGTTAGCTATAAATCCATGCAGAGAACCATAAAACAGAAAAGCTAAAGGCGAGGCAGAATTTTAGTTAGTAATCAACAGGTAGAAGTCTACTGTATTTTTTTTCTTTTTTGGTTTACCATGATTATAAGCATATACACAAAGCATGAGTAAATGCACAGTACAGAGCTGATAGCAGAGATGATATAGTTTCATGTGCTTTAGATACAGAATTATTAATTACATAGCATTCACCTATTAGGTTTTTGTGTCAATCTTGGAATCCTGTAAGAAATAGTAACTTTTAAGAGAAATCATACTAGATTCAGGTTTAATCAATCACTTTGAAGCAAATTAATTGCTCTACCTGGAAATGTATATCATTAGGAAGTACCAAGATAAGGTTAATATTATCCAATTTCAGAAAATGTATTCACCCATGTTTATATTTATTATAAACACTGCAGATCCCAGACTAATATAAGCTTATGAACTATGGAAAACACAATGACAAATTGGACCTGGATTCAGCCCCCTGGAGCACAGATAGTTCATAGAGGTTTCAGACTCTTGCAAGTATTTAGCCATCATGCAGTACAGAAAGTGGCAGGAGTCAGAGGAGAGGCACATTTAGGATATTAGAATTTCAGAGGATGAAAAAAAGTAGAAGAGATTATGCTAGTTGGGGCATCTGGGGGCCTTCATTGAAGTGTCATTTAAACTATTGCTGGAAAAGTAGCACAGTGCCCTTTCTATATGTTGGTGCTTAATAAATATTTACAGAATGAACGAATGAAAAGAGATTGAAGGGATGACAGTTCAAAATGCCTGGCACATACCAGTTACTCGGCAACTGCTTCCTGAATTGAATCACAGAATTTGAGGAAAGACATTCCAGTCAAGGAAATAAGCAAACAGTTGGGCATGGAGGATCAGTGGGTAGGCGGGTATGTGGGGAAATAATAGGAAAGGTGGACAGAGTCAAATTATACAGAATCCAGCTAAGAAGGCTGGATGGTATTAGATGGATGAAGAGAAGCCACTGATGATTTCAGAGCAGATTGCAGGATAAAGTCTAAACTTCTTCACATGAATCTTAAGGCTTCCTTAGTTCTGGTGCCTGCCCATAACCGTGACCTTATCTGTCTGTAATTCCAATCTTCACTTAGGCCGAATCTCTTTCAATTCCTCAATAAACAGCATTTTCTCTCACCTCCAAGTGTTACACATGCCATCCCTTCTGGTGATCTTTCTTCTGTTGCCCTCCTCCTGCCCCTCTGTCTGGCTAACTCCACTTTCAGGTCTCAGCTTTAACATCACTTCTTCCAGGAAGCCTACCTTGGTTCCCTGTACTAGGTTAGCGCCCCACTGATTCTGCAGTTCTTGTTGCACCTTATTGTAATTACCTGTTTATTACCAGTCTTCTCTGTCTATGGTAGGCCCTTTGAACGCAGAGAACTTGCCTATCTGCTAGCTGTAGTCTCAGTACCTAGCTTATACCTGGAATATTTGTTAAATGCATTTGTGGAATGAAACAAACGAGATCAGAGATGGGTATTAGGAAGGTGGATCTGACTAAAGCATATCCCACATTACTGATGAGGAGAAACTACGATTTAAAAAATAAAAGTGGCTGACACATGGTGTATGGTCACTAAAATATTATAAAATAAAACTAAATAGTAACAGTTAAAATTTATTGAGTGCTTACTGTGCCAAGCACTGTGCTAATTCTTTCCAAGCATTATCTCATTTAATCCTCATAATAATCTTATTAGGAAGGTGTTGCTAATAAGGAAATAAAATCAAAAACACAATTATACATAAATAAAATTTTTTTTATTTAAAATCATTTTACAAAAACATTGTGTCTACACCTTAAATACCACTTGCAGTTCTGGACGCCACAGATCACAGATGTGTATATGAAGATGTGTATAAGGGGAATAGGCAGGTAGCTGTATAAAAGGCTAAAAACGTATAGTGCATTCTGTTTTAAAAAAGATGCAAAGTCTATAAAGCTTTGAATGGTTTGGAAAAGATGACAATACATTTACCCACTGGAAATCTATTATAGCTTAAAGAAGTAAGTTTAAGGTCCTTAAAAAGATGTACTATGATTATTAGGAGTCGGTTGAATAGAAAACAATTTTTAAACATCCAAATGATTCATGAGTCATAGAGCTATAATAATTTACTGATGTACATTAGAATTTAGAGGTAAATTCTTAATCTGATGGTAAAAAGTGTAACTTCTTTGACAATACATCTCTTGGTGCCAACATAATAGAAAAAATATGGCTTTAACAAGATCAAGTGTCTGATTCAATGCACTAATTGTGTGATCTTTACTGACATTAGAACAGATATTCATAAACACCCACTGTAGCAGCTGTGCCATATGGACCTACTATAGTGTCTCTCTATGCTCAGTAAATACTCCCTGAATGCTAACAGAGTGACCAAGGGTGCCGCAGGCTAAGAAACTGAATTTTCATTCTATTTTGAAGTAGAGATATTGGCTCCAAATCCAAAAGATGATTGAGAGTGTCTAAAAAGGAAGGGATTTAATTACCTCCATGTCTATAAAAAGAATATGTCCCAAGGAGAGAAGTAGGAACAAAGCTGGTGTATACAAGGAGGGAAAACAACACGCATGAGCACGCACTTGTGCACGTGCATGCACGCACACAAACACCCCTCTCACTATTTCCAGTTGATTCGCATAACTGGAACTTCATCCTTGAAGCAGAAATGAAGAGTTCACCTGACCCATGGTCTTGCTGTTTAGAGTTCTTATTTAGTGTTTTGGCAGAAAATATTGGCAAGTCAAATTTCCTCTTCACTTTGCTTTCAGGCAGTCAGCGTTTTCACATTCTGCACCAGGGGCCAGAGTGCAATGTAACGAGGGATCTGCGTGGCTCATGTGTGCAATGGGAAATCTCAGAATAAATGTAAGACTCCTTTGACTATCAAATTCTCCTGCGTAAATGACTTTATCCAAGGCTTTGAGTCCTGAGCTCTGGTGTTTATATTTTATTTTATTTTATTTTTTGCTAGGGTAAGAAGTACCAGTTTTGGAATAAATAAAGTATGCAAATACCTGCCTGGAATTATAAGTAACACCTTGGAATTGAACCAAACTTATGCCATTTTTATATTCTTATTCTGCTTCCACATACAAACTAAAGTCAGAACAACAAGGTAGATTGACAAGGTTCCTTTGATTTTCTATACTTTGGATCACATATAGCATAATCTTGAAGTAAGGTGGCTATGTGACAAGAAGTAAGGGAAAAAAAGAAATGATTTTAAAGATTTTTGAAAAAAATCTAAAACAGAATGTAGGTTAAAATTAATCTAGGGTATAGTCAAAGAAAAAGTGAAGGATATCCCAATAGATATGAAATGAAAAAAATAAGGTTATAAACATCAATGTGTTTGGCAGAAAGAACCAAAACATTTTTTGTAAAAATCACAGTTTCTCCCATTTGTTTCCCCAGGGAGCAATAGGCCATCAAAATATTTTATCTACTTACTTGAAGCTCAAAAGAGTGCATTTGGGGTGAAAATTATTCAAATAAACTACTTAAAATTGAAGCAACATTTAACACATGTAATGTCATTGCCAGAGGAGTCCCAGAAATGAGGCTCTATGTTTAGAACGAGGGCGGGCACCTCCCAGAAGCACTTCACTGACTGTGGATATAATGTCCCTGCAGGGAACGTGCCAGCCCGTCACAGCTTTCTTACTACACACAGCACCCGTTTTGCAGACATATCAATTCCCAAGATCATAAAATTTTTCTACCCATATCATCTTAAAAGCTGATTGATAAACACTGAAACAGCCCTCTCGATACCTCTGGGAAATCACTGTGATGTCCATTTTTCAAGATGATAAATACAGACAGAGATCAATTTGTAAGCCAAGAACAAATGGGGAGGAGAGCAGCATGGAATTCAGAAGCATCAGATTTCCAGTCCTCTGTACAGAGTGTTCTTATCTCCAAAGAATCTCTAATAAAGGCCTGAACCACTAGAACTAACCCTGAAAGAGTAGAACACTGGCTTCGGGGATAAAGTTTTACCACTATTACAATATCTGGACTACTTCCAGAAACATTACATTGGAAAATTAAAACAGAACTAACAGTACTACACTAGCAAGATATTAGACCTGGTCCAAAATTTACCTTTTCATAAAAATATTTTTCCTTCCTTTTTAAAAATTGAAACATAATTGATTTTACGTATCTGTGGAGTACAGCATTGAATATCAATATCTGTGTGCAATATGTGATGTTCAAATCAGGGTAATTATTATGTTCAACATCACAAAATGGAATAATTTTTTGTGGCTCTTTTACTGATTTCTCACTAACTCCCTCCACCTCTCCCCCCTTCCCACCTCTGGTGGCCTCAGTTCTGTTCTCTCCTTTTGAAAGTTTGATGAATTATTGTGATTGTTGTATCTTTTACTTATTTATTTGTTTATTTTTTAACTCCCATTTAAGTGTGAGGACATGTGGCAGTGTTTCTCCTTCTGTGCCTGGCTCGTTTCACTTAACATAATTTTCTCTAAGTTCATCCATGTTGCTGCAAACGGCAGAATTTCATTCTTTCTTTATGGCAGAGTAGTATTCCATTGTGTATATACACCACATTTTCCTCATCCAGTCATCTGTCAATGAACATTTAGGTTGGTTCCAACTCTATAGAGCTGCAAATAAACCTGGGAGTACAGGTATCACTTCGACATGATGATGTCCGTTCCTTTGGGTATATCCCCGCAGTGGGATTGCTGATTTTATAGCAATTCTATCTGCAGTTGTTTGGGGAAACTCCGTACTGTTTTCCATAATGGCTGCACTAATTTACAGTCCCACCAACGGTGCAGAGGGGTTCCTCTTTCTCCGCATCATTGCTAGCATTTGTTATTCTCCATCTTTTTGATAATAGTCTAACTGGAGTGAGATGATATCTCAGTGTGGTTTTGTGGTTTTGATTTTCATTTTCCTGATGTTTAGTGATATTGAGCATTTTTTTCATGTGTCTGTTTTCCAATACAAATATTTTTAAGGGTAAATATCTGGGCACTTTTTAGATATATTTGCATGTGCACACAACTAACACACATACAACTCTCCACGATAATTAATGCAACTTACTTAATTCATTTCTTAAAGACAAAGGGAAACAGAAATACAATATAATCTGGAGCAAGTTTTAAAGACCCTCAAGAATCTAACCTAAAGTTAAATGCCTGCTATTTGACTGATCTTTGAGCAAAGCCTCACAGTTGGGACAAAGCTTCTAAGAGAATCTGAAGGAAGCAGCCCTAAATGTCTTGAAAGGTCAACTTTTAGTGGGAGCACAGTCGTTGTAATGACATTTCAAAAGAGAATAATAACACAGTATATAACCAGAGGACTCTATTGCTGCTTATGTCCATCTACTCCAATTTCCGTTTGTCTACAAAATGTATCTCAAATCCCTCCATCTGCTCTGCCTCCACCTTGTTTTAAACCACTGTACGGGTCTAGCCATCTTATTTGGATAGTTTGTGATAGTCTTTTAACTAATCTCTCTGATTCTAGGTTTACCCCACTTCAACCCATTCTTCACGGAAAGCCTGCATGATCTTTTAAAATGAAAAGATGGTCACATCACCGCCTTTCCTTCTTTATTCTTTTCATTGGCTTCCCATTGTGCCTGGAGGAAATACCAAAAGGCTGAACATATCATATATCCCTTGCCTACTTTTCTAGCCTCACTTCCACCATTACCACCCAGTCCCTGTGGGTTCCTGTAACAATGGCCTTTTCCAGCTCCTGAATGTATCAGTCTTTTCCCACCTCAGACCCTTTGAATGTGCTGTTTCCTCTTCCTGAAAAATTCTATCCACCACTCAATTCTTTTCTTTGCTAACTCCTCCTCATCCTTCAGGTTTCAATGTCAATATCTTTTCTTCAGAAAGACCTTTCCTGATCACCAAACTAATTTAGATTCCCCTACTGCTTTCTTTCACAGCATCTATTCTTTTCCCTCATTTATTTTTATTCATTGACTCATGCATGTAAGCATGCATTCATTCAACAATTATTTCTGAGCACCTACTATGCACCAAGCACTGTTCTAAGCACCAGAGAGGCATTATCCAAGCTCTCACAGAGCCTACGTTAACCACAGTTTGTAGTGATATATTTATTTGTGTGGTCAGTTCATATCTGTTTTTTTTTTTTTTTCCTGAATACGGTGAACTCTATGAGATCAAATAGTAGAAAAGGCAAAGAAGTTAGAACCTGTTAAACTTTTCACAATCCCATAGTGACAAAGCTGGCCCTAGAAGCCAGTCCCATATAGGTTAAAGCTTTTCCTCATTTTTAGGAACATGTAAATAGCAGTTATGGTAAACATCACTAGCTGTTCTCTTCTTCCTGGCATGTTGCTATTCTTTTCCCCAGATTCTTGTGCAGTGGAATCACGTGATTAAATTCGAGCCAATGGAATGTGAAGAAAGATTATATGAGCCACTTCCAGGCCTGCCTCTATAAAGCTTCCCTGT
Organism: Cynocephalus volans; assembly: GCF_027409185.1. NCBI lineage: Eukaryota > Metazoa > Chordata > Mammalia > Dermoptera > Cynocephalidae > Cynocephalus > Cynocephalus volans. The sequence continues at coordinate 30,675,631 of NC_084472.1, read as the reverse complement.
GTGCTCATCTACTGGCTGGCTAGAGACAGAGGACTCTGTGGTCCCAGAGTATGGCAGAGGTGTAAGATGAAAGGGGTTCGGTTCTCTGAATCATCATATGGAGGAAAGCCATGTGCGAAACAGAACCACTACCCTGAACTGGTATGTGAAGGAGACATCTTGGGATTTATTTGTAATAACAATAAGGGCTACTACCTAACTAATATGTTACATATGTGGCTTTCCCCAAAATGTTAAAATTTAGGGATATTGGCCAAAGTGGCCACTGTGCATTATCCCCATTTTGCATCCTGAGTGTGTTTCCTAATAAGGCTATTGGACAGTTCCCCTTTTATTCATATTCAATCAAATGAAAACCATGGACCCATCTTAATTTCTCTCAGAATTTTGTGAACCTCTTAAGTATAAAAATTAACTTCAAATGGAGAATTGTAAAGAACAGTAAATTATTTGAATATGTGGTCTACGCTTTAAAATTTTTTTTTAGCAAAATGTTTGATACTTCTGATGTCATATTGCTTCTAAAATAAAATTAATCTAAAATGTCCAGTTTACCTTAGATATTGACTTGTGGCAAATCAAGTGGCAGGATGTTACAACTGGTGATCATTACTCTGGTAAATTCATATCATTTGCCTAATAGCTCAAACTGACTTTTGGACATTATGTAAATTTGAGCATGAGCAGCCCTGAACATAAAGTATACTTTTTTCACAATAAAGTATAAAATATGACATATATGGTTTCTTGTTGGTTATGTGAGTTGCATCCTCCTTATTTTAAAACTATCAAGTTAAAAATGCCTATATCTAAAAAAACAAGTTTATCAGTAATTCTGAACATAAATAATTTTTTAGTATATTATAAACAAATAAGAGATAGGAATTTAAGTAATGTGTCTAATTTTTCACTGTGATTTTTCACCTAATGAGGCATGTTGTATTGTTATTTGGGTCATTCTGATGTAACTGATACAATAACCTTTTAAAATATTTATTTAAAGGTTATAGGTTGTCAAAAAGTCAGAAAATACAGTTAATGCAATTAAAACAATCACATCCTATGCACTTAGAAACATAAATAGGAAGGGGCTGGGATATATATCTCCATGTCTCCACCTCTGTTTCTTGATCTCTGGCTTAGGTTGGGAGAATAGGTGATGGAAACATAACTAGAGGAAATATTAATAAAAGAGATGCTATTTTTCACAAAATGGTTACAAGAGGAGGAAACGCATTAAAGAGTAGAGAATGATGTAAACCACTTCTAAAGTCAATACAGTTAAGGAAGCAATCAAATTATTATTCCCCCCATGTATAGCCTTCTAGAAAAGACATTGTGGGAAACTGAAAGGACTCCCCAATTGTTCCAATAACATTTACTGGGTGTGCTTCCTCAAAGGCCTGGCTGAGGAACCCCTCTGCACTTTTGGTGCTGATACAACTCCTGCATCCACCTATGATTCTAGTGTATGCACACACCATTTGTATAGTCTCTTCCCTTACTGAGGTTTATCTTCAACTTTGTTCAGACAGAGATACATATTTGTAGATTTTTAGATGAATAGGGATATTTAGAATGAAGACGGCCTGCTGTATCACTAAAGTTAATATTCTTTCAACAAAACCTAACTTTCTCTCTTCCATCAGTCAACAGTAATTCTCAATTACTTGCCCACATTATGGGGTTGGAATAATAACTTTTCAGCCTTTGCCAATTTCATGAACAGGCTCATAAAACCATATGCAAATCTTATTAACATTAACAAGCACTACACTAGTGGGTATATCCAAGGTTCACTATAAATGTGAAATATTGAAGATAATACACACTTCTAAAATCATACCATTCATTTAACTAAGTTCTCCACATAGTGCAAAAATTCCCAAGGGCTCCTGGAATCAAAATCTACAGGGTAGAGCCTAGGTTTGTGAAATTCCTAGAATAAAGGAGATGACAACTCCTTTATTATGTCAAAAAGCTAAGGAATAAATACATAATCTTGAAAAACTTAGAAAAAAATTGTTTTTTCCTCCAGTGGAAAAGTAATCATAATTAATACATCTAGTTCGCAACCTCACAGATATGCACTAAAAACTCCTAAGGGCAACAATTAAAAAAATGAATTTGCATTTTGAAAATAAATTCAAATACTTAGTATGCATTAAAATGTGTTCTTGAGTGCAAGGAGCATTAGAAGGAATGTGATGAGCTGTTTAGAATATTACGACTTTTTATGTTTACTGTAAGAAAGGGTCCATTGTGCGAAGGTCTAAACATTCTGGCAAGCTTCAGCAATACTAGGAAACACTAATGCCAGATACATTTTATTTCCATATTCGGCTGAAGAAAAAAGACTGCTTGAAGTGAACTGGAAATTGTGGTTTTCTTTTGCTCAAAATTTTTATAAAATGTCAGTGATCTCTTCAGATTATAAAGTAAGGTGCCAAATTGTGTATTTCTAGAATACCCGTGATGATTACAAGTACACAAAGCAACAGTGACTAATCCAAACCTGTAACTAAAAAATAAACTTAAAAGATAGTCATGTTTAAGTGACTACAAATCTTTGGAGAGGCTTTTAGCATCCTAGCAGGATTTAAGAGATGTTTTAAAGTCTGTTGTCCCAGAAAGGCTTTTGAAATGATGAGAGTGTTTAAACTGAAATTGTTAAAAAGTTATTTTGTAAGCTGCTATGTAATTCTGTTCTCTATATAATTCAGCTAATAAGGATTATAAACTATCATAAATAATCAACATTTGCAAAAATATCCTCTAGATAATAATATAGTCAACTCCTACATGTTCTGTCAATCATTCAGCTTTGTGACTATTTGGCTATCTGCTTTCCCTATAGTTTTACTCTATACGTGTATTTCCACTGCTTATTAAGAATTCCACTAGATGGTGAACAGGATAATGAAAGGACACAAATGGACTAGGATGTGGCAAGGGAAGGCTAAATCTACTTACTCAAATGAGGTTTAGCTTATTTGTTAATTTAAAATATTCCTGTTATTCCTATTTTCTATTATCCTCCATAATCACGTTGGCTATGATAAAAGTGATAGATAATTTAAAGAAAACAATTTAATATGCAGTTGAGGAAAGATGTACTATTTGATGAGTTACAAAGTTTTTTTATAGCAGTGTAGATTTGGGTTATAGGAATTTATGACTTTTATAGGTATATAAAGATGATGCTTAATGATGTATAGGAATTTAACAAATTACATAATAAAAGAATATACAATCTGATTGCTGTAGATTACATAACAATAATTTTATTAAGATTTCATGTTGGCAACTAGTCCTAAAATGTGGAGCAAAAAATATCATACTAGTTTTTAAAAAAGGCAGCTCTATCATGTAACCTAAAATATGTTTAAGGACTTCCGATCAAGATGGTGGAATAGATGGCCCCCAGCATCACCCTCTCCCACGATCAACCAATTTACAACTGTTAAAAAGTAATGACTGCCAACTGGGGCCTCTAGAGTTCAGGGGAAGAGGAGAAGAGACCTATGTAGTGCCTGAAGACAGGAGAAGCCACGATGAGAGAGAGAGGACCACTCCAACCATTTCAAGCCCCGGACACTTCAAGCCTGGCCCTGGTGAGCACATGAAGCAAGAGGTAGCAAAAGCCACAGCTGTGCCCTTCGTATGAAGTTGCTTGGAGGCCGCAGGGGAGAAGAGGGCCTTGGTGGCCCCTAGGCCAGCGAGACCAATAACAGGGTTCCTGTGGACCTACATAGGAGCAAGAGGCCACAGACAACTGAAAAAATGAGCCACTCAGAGACCAGTGAGTCACTGAAAGGGACCAGTGCATGGCCCATCCCATGGGAAGTGTTTGGACTGTCGGGGGAGTGGGGTAGACTGGCCTATTGGGGGAACACTGGTGCACAGCATAGACAACTAATCTGCCCTCCAATCAGCACAGGACCACTCAGTGGAGACAGTCAGGAATATAGAACTGCAGGAGGTGCAGTTTACTGAAGAGACTCAGGCCCAGACCAGAGTTTCCACACAACCCAGGTGTACCAGACCTGGAAGTGCTTTCAAGGTCAACAATTAAAACCTGAGCTGCACAAAAAGACTTCCCCAGAGAATCAGCAGCAAAGTAACAATTTAGCTCAACCACAGGGCTCAAGTACTAGTACCCAGAGGAAATTCTCCTATTTTAGAAGTAACCAAAGGACAATGAATTAATTCCAGTGCAGAGTGTAAGTGGTGGGAACAACAAATAATCCAACACAGAACTGAAAGAAAAAACAGAAAACCCATAGATCAGAGACAAAGTTCTGATATTAACCAGTAAAGGTCTAACATGACCAAAGAACACCTATAAAACCTAAAAGGACTGGAAGCCCCTAGGCTCCCAAGCCAGGGTGTGGGGAGGGCCCAGGGCCCCAGCCACACCCCCTCTACCTCTGCATCCAGCCCAGCAATGACCACTGAGCTGCTGCTGGAAGTGCCCCAAGCTCCCAAGGTGGGGGCATGCCAAGGGCCTCAGCCACATTCCCCCCAAAGTCCACATCCAGCCTAGCCACCATGGAGCTGCTACCAGAAGCCCCCTGGGCTCCCCTGCCAGAATGAGGGGGGTGTCGCAGGCCTTGGTCATGCCCCCCGCTTCTCCTCCTCCCGCCCTCTCCCCTTCCCCCTTCCCCTCCCCTCCCAACTGCTCCACAACAACACCTTGGAATGTAAAAAAAATAATAATAATAACAATAAGTAAATAAATTTAAAAAATATATATGTTTAAGACAAAATTGGGAAGAAGGTCAGATGCTTTTGGCCATTAATCTATACAATGAAAACTGGATCTTGCTGATATTGCTGCCAACATTTCTGGTTCACCTGGTGAATATATTCTCAAAACTTCGGCAGAGAATAATAAAAATATATAGATTTCCTTAAAGGTATGAAATGTGTGAAAATGAAGGTAAATCAGAACTAAACTAATCAGCACATTGCTGATAGATCTTTCATCATATTGTATTTGAACATAGGAATAGGGCATATGATGTAATTTAAGAGTGATTTTTGTAGATTATAACACAAAATATAAACATGCCAATGCAAATCCCATATTTTTAACTGTGTCAATTTTTAAAATGAAAATTAATATCATGCATTCTTTTGATATTTATATTTCAAAATATTTGAGATGCATGTTTTACCACCACAGATAAGAAACCATGGGCTCTGATTGTGATGAAAAGCACTGATAGCACGGGAGAGACCCCAAGGAGCTAAGCACCATGATACATCTTGCCACTCTGCATTAAGGTACACGTTCACTCTACCCACAAAAGACTGGCCATGTCCCAAGATTAAAAGAATGTTACCAGAAATAGTCACCAAATTCTTTCTTTTTTTCTGTCACAGGCTCCAGCCAACCTAATCCCCAGAGATGTTTCACAACATCCTGCTGCTGAGTTATGGCATGCCAGTTAGTGGCATGAATTCCAGGTTAGTGTTCAACCAGCCTGGGACAGGGTAGTGGTGCTGTGACATTTCTGGGAGAGTTTGAAGCTCTGTAAGCAAAGAGACTTAGCATTGGAGCCAAGGCAATATGATTCCCCAGGAAAGCCAGCCTGAAGCAAAGTGGAATGTGCAAGCTGTTTTTGTTGGGAGACTGAGTTCCATCCACTAAGGTAGTAAGATTGGGTACTCAAATGGCATTCAGGAATTTTAAATAGTAAAAAAAAGGTGCTCACCCTCAAATCAGTGGGCTCTCTCGGAGGCCCAGGGAATCCCAACATGGTGGGTGGGAATTGCTTAGAGACATTGGAGCTGGTCTTCGATTTGGGCAACCTTAAAGGCAGGACTCCAGTGCAGCAGCTCCCAGTGCCTTTGCTCTTACTGTCCTGGTGCCACATTCGATCAGCTCTAGGATGCCCCAGAGGGTTCCCAGAATGCCTCAATGCCCCCTCACAGACTCTCTCGCTGTGGGAAGGGTGTGATCAGATCTCACTGGAAGCCTTCTGCCTACTGTAGTAGTACCTCGTAGTACTTTATAGGAAGCTATAAAGTAATTAGAGTTCTGAATATAGTACAATCCCTATAGGATAATGATGCTAGGAACACTAGGCATGCCTCTTTGGTGGGTTATGATTTACCAGAACTTTGCTGTATGTGATTTTTTTTTAGGGTTCACTATTTAAGTCTCAACATACACAAAATGATGTAACTTATTAAATTTAATTCTCTGGTACAAAATGCTTTCTGTCCTTGCTTTCTGCCTCTTCTTTCCACCTCTCAACTCCAAGCTGTAGTTTCTCATAGCTTATTTACTTTACAATAAAATAAAAAATCCAAGAGAGAATTCCGCACTCTGTTCATAACTGGAACACGATGTTTGGTTACCTGGGCCACACTTTTAGAAGCAGTGATATACCATAGGAAGGAGAGAGTTGGTCAAGGGATTGGGGGAGTTCCTCCAGAAAAGAGTCGGGATGAATTGGTCAAATGAATTATTGATAATATTCCACCTGGAAGAAGAGAAGCTTCAAGGGAAATATGATTGTTGTTGTCAAATATTTAAAGGGCTAACATGTGGAAGAAAGAATAGGCCTGTTTAGCCAGATTCCAGAGGGCACAACAAGGCGGGGAGCGGAGGTCTAGATAAATAAACTGAAGAACTCTCTAACACTTGCTCTGAAACATCCCAGGCTGCCGTGGTCAGTGGTGAGTTTCCAGCACTGGAGAGAATTTTTCAGGATTGAATTACATTACTCATAGGCCTCGCTTATAACAGAGTACACAAAAATTATTCAATAAATGTTATTGTTAATTATCACATAATTAATAGTTATAATTATTTTTAGGCACAGGATTTGATAACTGACTGATAAATTACTGTAGATCTCTGAGATTCTATGATTCAATAGATAGCTGTGTCATCACTGGCTTACCCATATGTTCACATATTATCTACTCTGGGTTCTAGAAATCTTCTACAGAGGTTTTTCATTTTAATATTTATTTTTACTAGTAGCAACATTTATTATATATTACCACATCAATTCTTTGATTATTAATGAACTCTATACCCCCAGCTTAAAGATATGCAAATTGATGGTGCCTAATAAAGTTTCAAATTCCTTCCTAAAACCACACACAACTAAAAAACATCCCCCCAGACAAATCAGTGCTTCATATGCAATGAAAAGCAACTAGAAGCCCATACGGAAAAAAAAATAAACCTTTGTTTTAAGAAAAAACTTTGAAATTCATATATGAAAATAGAGAATAGACAGTCTTGGGGCAGGCTGGGTCAAGGCTGGAAGGAATTTTAAATCTGGATTGATTTATATGGATGAAGCAAACAATTGGGCTGGGCTCAGGTGCAAATAACAGGAGACATTCCAGGCAGTTGGGCAAAGCATGATGCCCAGTAGCAAGAGATCTAGAAAGATCGGTAGGAGTATCAAGGGGTGGGCACCTGTACATAGCCTGTGGCCTGGATTACAGTAACATTTGATAGGTGTTTATAAGATGAATGAGCAAACAAGTAAAAGAACAACTGTCTGCGAGTTGGCAGTGGAGGTCCTTGTCATGGGCATTAGGTCTTGGTGAGGCTGCAGTCCCCATACGAATGGAGAAGTATGACAAGGAATAGCTGCTGAACCTGGACATCAATACAAAGCAAAGCCAGATGGACAGCTGTCTCTATGTCATGGTGAAAGGACTGTAAATCCAAGCATGGATGCTTGTATTTCAGCCTGAGAGTGTTGGGGACAGAGAGGCAGAACTAGGCTGAGGGACACAGGAGCAGCGAGCCAGCCAAGTTATCACATAGCCACTGTTGGAAGAGGTAAAGAATGGTCTGCAATGTGCAAATAGAAGGGAGCTTCTGACAAAATGGTGTTGATATTATGAAAATATAAAAAAGATTATTATCTCTGATTGTCCAACTGTAGGTTAATAACCACTTCTGGCAGAGTCTGAAACTTAGATCAGCAAAAATTTGCATCAAAGGCATCAATGGGAACTTTTAAACTGGGCTGTGCAGAAAACAATCTCTGAACTATCATCTTGATCCCATCTCAGTAAGTCTCAGTGAAATGTGTCCAAATAGAAAGAGAACAGAATGGAACCAGAGATGTCACAACTTCTGCTGCTGATATCTGCCAGCCTGTCAGTGACCTTTCAATCCTCTCTTCATCTCCAAGTAGAAAGAAATGCTGAGACTCCACAGGAGCAGAAATGGGAATAGGGAGGCTCAAACATGGACACTAATTTTGACTTTAATTTAATTTGTATTTCTTTCCTTCTGAGGGCTGGAGTAGGTTAAGAAGAGCTATGTAATGGCTGGAGCATAAATTATGACTTTCAATCCAAGGAGGCCCATAAAAACCTTTGCTGGAATGAGTTTTTACATTGCTATGCCATTTACCAATGCAGGGGCAGTATTGTTTTAGCAGTGTTTGGGGCTGTGAAGAAGGTTTGCAGGGATGTCTCTGACTACCCTGTTTAAATAGGCCTTCCCCTCATCACGCTCTATTAGTTCACATAGATATTACTGGAAATCATATTATTTATCCTCGCCTCCTTTTTTAGCCTACCCATAAGTAAGCTCCAAGAAAGCAGGCACAGGGCGAGAGGGTATTAACCAGGGGTGATTTTGCTGCCCCTCTTCTGGAAACATTTGGCAAGGTCTGGAGACAGTTTTGATTGTCACAACTGGGGGAGGGGACACTTCTGGCATTTTGTGGGTAGAGAACAACGATGCTGCTAAACATGCTGCAATGCACAGGAGAGCTCCCCACAACAAAGAATTATTTGTCCAAAACATCCATGTGCCCAGGTTGACAATCCCTGGTATAGACTCTATCTCTAGTTCCTAAAACAATGACTGGAAATCAGTAGGTAATCAATAAATACTTATTAAAAATATAAATATATGCCAGGACAAATTGTTCAAACCAATTATTTCATGTAGGGGAATAACTTTTTGTTTTCCTTATGTGCAGGAATACCATATATTTTTATACTTATGAATTAAACAAACAGAAATGCTCAAGAATTAAGGTGATGGTAACGTGTTCCCTCCTAGAACTTAGAAATGTAGGAGCTAAGACGTCTTCTGAGAATTAAACTATAAATCAACACATAATGAACTGAGCCAGGGTACGTGAAGTCCCCTTGAAGATAAAGAACGGTATGCAAGCAGGTCACACTTGAGGGTCAGGGTAGGGTGCCAGCTAAAAACATGATTTCTGGAGTCAGACTGTCTAGACTCCAATCCCAGCTCTATCGTTTTCCAGGCAGATAAATTAGCTAAGCATTGTGTCTCCATTTCCTCATCTATAACATGGGAATAATTACAGAACTTGTCACAGGGTTGCTGTGAGAAGTTAATGAGATAATGTCTTAAAACAATTTAGTAAATGCAATGCCCTGTACATAGTGAGCGCTCATTACATATTAGTCAATATTCACAGGACTGAACGATAACCTCACTTAGGGTACTAGCAGACTGAAAGGAATACAGTGTTAATGACAATTGCAGGGGATTCAGCAACAGAAGCATAGAAAAGCAGGAGTCAGAGAGGGAATTCATACTTTTTTCCTACTGCATGCCAGGCATTTTATTAAGTGTTCTGTATCCATTACCTCATTTAAGTACCAGGGATACTCTTTAGCTAAAGGAGGCTAAGGGATTAATCAAAGGACAGACAACAGGAAAAAGTGGTGCTGAGATGCCTGGGACCCATCTAACAATGGGCAATCTCTACTCTTTTTCAGTATATCAATAGGAGATGACCAGGCAAAGGACAGTGACCAGTCTACATGGAGAAGATTCTGATGGCAAACTTACCTTCGCTGTGGAAATGTATGTTTAGCTCAATGCTTGTGAATATTTGATTGACCCAGCTAATTGCCCTTACTCTGATTTAATCTTCTGAAGCAACCCTCTGGTTCTATTTCCCTTTCTATATCTGCTTACAGGTAAAGAATGGGCATTTATCCCATGAGAGTATCTTTGTAGCACCTACACTTAGCACAGTAAAATTTAATAAACTGCTTTGTGGTTGCATAAGTTTGTCTCTGTGAGCTTGGATAATACGAGTCTACCTTTGAGAAAGGTCTGTCTGCACCTGTAAACAACTGGTAGGTCCAGCCCCTGCATTGTATTGCTTTTTAGAGAAAACTCCACTAGACGGAGGACTGTGGGGAGGGTGGCTTTGTGGCAAGGAGACTAAGATCCACTCAAATCTTTGGCCTAACAGCATCTGCGAGCCCAATGGAATGGTATTTTAATTAACTAATTTACCATATTTACACATACAAAAGGTTTACTTATTTATGTATATTCTTCATTTGGGTACTTTCTTTTCCATCCAGTTCTGGGGTAGAAATATTTCTTTTCCTGTAATTTTCCTCTGCATGGGCAGCATTTTCTAAGGCAACGACAGTAGCTTTACACGTCTGAAGTATCTGATAAGAGCTACTGAAGTGGGGGGCAATGAACTGCACTTAATTAAAATCCTGGTTGCTAAAAGAAAACAGAAGAGTATGCCACCGATAGCAACAATGACTGGCTGGGAGACAATTATGCTGGGGCTGAAGATGTATCTAGTTTCTTTGCTCCTGGCACAATATTAGGACATAATTCCATCCACTTTCTTTCTCTTGGAAAGGTTTAGGGAGAAAATATCAGCAATTAAGTAAGCAAAGCATTATGTAAGTAAACACAGCATTTATTTATTTAGAAGCTCAGCCTTCTTGGAGGCTACGAAACAACTGGCAAGTGCCAACCATTTCATCCCTCTTTTCTGGGCTCCTTTCAGAAGAAATGATCTGGAAGCTGAGGTCAACAACAGTTTCCTATTATGTATCCATTAAGCATCAATTTCTCCTACAACATTTCAAAACCGTCAGCAAACAGATAACTAAATTAATTTAAGTCAATACCAATCATCTGCATTTTAGTTGACAGTTGAATATTTTTTATGGTATAGTCATGACTTTGGATTCTGTAACTCAAAAGACTTAAAAGCTGTGGGTGAGGAGGGAGATGCTTTAAAATAAGATAAAACAAGACAAAAATAAGATGAGATAAAGTAAGACAAAAAAAGATAAAAGAGGCATCTGTACAGCATCATTCCTCAAAGTGTGATCTACGGGCCCCTGGGGGTCCTTGAGACTCTATCAGTGTATCCACAAGATCAATACTATTTTCATAATAACACTAACATGTTACCAGCTTTAATCACCATGTTACCATTTACACTGATGGTGCAAGAGCAATGGTGAGTAAAACTTTCAGCACCTCCCCAAGAGTCCAGAGAGTTACATCAGACTGTACTAGTAATTTTTAACTATGGTTAAATAAAAGGGAGCCCGGGGGTTGTGTCACTACAGAATGTCCTTGATGGGACAGTAAAAATTAATTTTTAAAAATAGCAACCTCAGTATTTAATATTTTGTGTGATGAGAAGTATACACAAAGCACTTTTGCTGCACACCAAAGTGTGTGCATATGTGTGCGTGTATGTGCACATACAAACCATTTGTGCAACTGATTGTGAGCTGGGCCAGGTACACTTTCATGAATTTTAAGTGAAAGGAGACTGACAAACTATGGTTATTCAAGCTTGGGTATTTCACAAGTATTTTTCCAAAAATGAATAAAGTGAGCTGTCACTTCAAATAAAACAAATGACAGTATTTGTTGCCGATGATACAATTGGAGCTTTCAAGTAAAAATTAGAATTTTGGAAAGCTTGCATCTGCCACCATGAGCATGACAGCTTCCCAATATCTAAAAATCTTTTCTGATAAGATTGATGGTGATATTAACAAAAGTGATTTTTTTTTTGTTATCGTTGAGTGAAATGTATCAATATTTGGAAGATCTGCATAACTCAGTAAACCAATATTCTCCAAAAAACTAATGCATGATATTATAAAATCATACATAGTTAAAAAATCTTTACAAAGTATGAGACAGATGATGGGTTTTAATGTAATAGATTATGCAAGGTTCATCAATATGGTTTAAGCTTCCACATTACAGCATACCTTTAAGAAATAACCACTTGTTGAATGTAAATTGGTACAGTCATTATGGAAAACAGTATGAAGGTTCCTCAAAAAGTTAAAAATAGGAGTATCATATGATCCAGCAATCCTACCACTGGGTATATATCCAAAGGAAATGAAATCAGTATGTTGAACAAATATCTATACTCCCATGTTAATTGCAGTATTATTCACAGTAGTCAAGACATGGAATCAACCTAAGTGTCCATCAATGCATAAATGAGTAAAGAAAAATGTGGTATATACAGTAGAATACTACTGAGTTTCAAAAAAGAAGGAAATTGCATCATTTGCAATAACATGGATGAACCTGGAGGACATTATTTTAAGTGAAATGAACCAGGCACAAAAAGAAAAATGTCATATGCTCTTACTTATATGTGGAATCTAAAAACTTTGAATTCATAGAAATTGAGAATAGAATGGTGGTTACCAGGTGCTGGGTGGAGGGGTGGGGAAATGTTAGTAGAAGGATACAAAATTTCATTTAAATAGAAGAAATAAGAGTTCAAGAGCTCTGTTGTACAACTTGGTGACTATAGTTAACAATAACTTTGGCTGGCCAGATAGCTCAGTCGTTCAGAGCACAGCCTTACAAAAACCAGGTTATGGGTTTGGATCCCCATACAGGCCAGCCACCAAAAAAAAAAGAAAAAAAAATGTAATGTATGATATTCTTGAAAATTGCTAAGAGAGTGGATTTTAAGTGTTCTCACTCCAGAAAAAATGTATGTGGGAAAATGCATATGTTAATTAGCTAAATCTAGCCATTTCACAATGTATACACATTTTGAAATAAAATGTTGTAAATGATATATGATTTGTTATTGGTCAGTTGTGTCACCTCAAAATCCATGTATTGGAAATTGTTCTCCATTGTAACAGTGTTAAGAGGTGGGAAATGGTATTTGAAAGGTAGGGCCTTTAAGAGAGGATTAGATAGTGAGGACTGTGCCCTGGTGAATGGATTGATTCATTCATGGAGTAAATGAGTGTGGTTCTGATGGCTTTATAAGCAGAATAAGTGAGAAGGTTAGCTAACTCTTGCTCAGGCCATTCTCTCCATGTGACATAGAGTTCCCACCAACCAGAAAAAAGCCCTCATCAGATGCACCCTCTGGACCATGGCCTTCCCAACTTCCAAAGAAGTAATAAATAAATTTTGTTTCTTTATAAATTATCCAGTTTCAGGTATTCTGTTATAAGCAACATAAATGGACTAATACAGAAAACTGGTACCAGAAGCAGAGTGTTATTTATAACAAATACACGAAAATGTGGATGCAGCTTTGGAACTGGGTAATGAGCAGAGGCTGGAAGGACTTGGAATAGCAAGCTAGAGAAAGCCTAGATTCTGGTGAGGGATTAGAAAACAAGGAGATTAAGACAGTTTGGACCTTCTTAGAGACTGGTTAAGTGGTAGTGACCAGATGCTGAGAGAAATATAGACAGTGAAGGCCATTCTGAGGAGGACTCAGATGGAAGTGAGGATATTGGAAAGCATATTGGAAGCTGGAACAAAAGTCACCCTTGTTATAGATCTGCAAAGAACTTAGCTGCATTCTGTCAATGCCCAAGGGTTTTATGGAATGTGGAACTTAAAAGTGATGAAGCAGGGTATATGGTGGAATAAATTTCTAAAGAGCAAAGCATTCAGACAGCTGCATGGTTACTTGTAACAGCCTATGCTGAGTTATGGCAGAAAAGGCATGACATAAAGCCAAAATTTATAATTAAAAAGGAAACATAGGGTAAAAAATTGGAAATCTCCCAGCCTGGCCATGTAAACAGTAAAAAAAAGCATGTTCAGTAGAGAAGACCAAGGGTGTAGCCCAGCGACCGTTTGCTGAAGAGATCAGGACAGAAAAAAGGAATTATCAAGAGTATGGAAGAAAGACCTCAAAGGCATTTCAGAGATCTTTGAGGCTGTCCCTCCCATCACAGCCCTAGAGACATAGGTGGGCAGAATGATTTCAGGGAACAGGCCTGAGGCACCCTTCATGGGCCTGCTGCCCAGAGCCACCTCAGGATACTGCTCCCAGCACCCCTTCTGCTCTAGCTGTTCTAGCCATAGCTAAATTGGCTATAGGTGCTGCTGGACCCACAGCTTCAGAAGATATAAGCTAGAAGCCTGGGTGGCATTCATATGGTGTTAAGTCTTCAAGCTTACAGAATGCAAGAGGTTTGGAACCCTGATTTCAAAGGATGTATGGAAAACCCTTGGGACCCAGGAAGAGATCTGTTGCAGGGATGGAATCACTTCACTAGGGATGCATCCTTCACTAGAGCAATGCTGAACACAAATGTGGGGTCAGAACTGAAGCAGAGAAAACCCATCAGGGCCTACTAAAGCCATGACAGTGGGACCACCATGGGGATGCCAAAATTGCAAAGCTACCAGTGGGCAATGCCGGCCTAGGAGAGCTGAAGTGTGGGCTGAGCGCACGAAAGCCATAGGAACAGGGCTGCCCAAGGACTTGGAGGCCCAAAGCCTCCTCCTCCCCTTGCACCTGTGTGCAGAGGATGCCAGACATGGAGTGAAGGGAGATTGTTCTTCAGCTTCAAGGTTTAATGCCTACCCTGCTGGGTTTCAGACATGCTTAGGACCTGTTACCCTTTTCTTTTGATCTACTTTTTTCTGTTATTTTTTTTTTTTAATTTTATTTTGTCGATATACATTGTAGCTGATTATTGCTCCCCATCACCAAAACCTCCCTCCCTTCTCCCTCCCCCCTCCCCCCCAACAATGTCCTTTCTGTTTGCTTGTTGTATCAACTTCAAATAATTGTGGTTGTTATATCTTCTTCCCCCCCCCCCGGTTTGTGTGTGTGTGTGTATGTGTGTGTGTGAATTTATATATTAATTTTTAGCTCCCTCCAATAAGTGAGAACATGTGGTATTTCTCTTTCTGTGCCTGACTTGTTTCACTTAATATAATTCTCTCAAGGTCCATCCATGTTGTTGCAAATGGCAGTATTTCATTCGTTTTTATAGCTGAGTAGTATTCCATTGTGTAGATGTACCACATTTTCCGTATCCACTCATCTGATGATGGGCATTTGGGCTGGTTCCAACTCTTGGCTATTGTAAAGAGTGCTGCGATGAACATTGGGGAACAGGTATACCTTCGACTTGATGATTTCCATTCCTCTGGGTATATTCCCAGCAGTGGGATGGCTGGGTCATATGGTAGATCTATTTGCAATTGTTTAAGGAACCTCCGTACCATTTTCCATAGAGGCTGCACCATTTTGCAGTCCCACCAACAATGTATGAGAGTTCCTTTTTCTCCGCAGCCTCGCCAGCATTTATCGTTCATAGTCTTTTGGATTTTAGCCATCCTAACTGGGGTTAGATGGTATCTCAATGTGGTTTTGATTTGCATTTCCCGGATGTTGAGTGATGTTGAGCATTTTTTCATATGTCTGTTGGCCATTTGGATATCTTCCTTAGAGAAATGCCTACTTAGCTCTTTTGCCCATTTTTTAATTGGGTTGCTTGTTTTCTTCTTGTAAAGTTGTTTGAGTTCCTTATATATTCTGGATATTAATCCTTTGTCAGATGTATATTTTGCAAATATTTTCTCCCACTCTGTTGGTTGTCTTTTAACTCTTTTAATTGTTTCTTTTGCTGTGCAGAAGCTTTTTAGTTTGATATAATCCCATTTGTTTATTTTTCCTTTGGTTGCCCGTGCTTTTGGGGTCGTATTCATGAAGTCTGTGCCCAGTCCTATTTCCTGAAGTGTTTCTCCTATGTTTTCTTTAAGAAGTTTTATTGTCTCAGGGTGTATATTTAAATCCTTAATCCATTTTGAGTTGATTTTAGTATATGGTGAGAGGTATGGATCTAGTTTCATTCTCCTGCATATCGATATCCAGTTATCCCAGCACCACTTGCTGAAGAGGCAGTCCCTTCCCCAGTGAATAGGCTTGGTGCCTTTGTCAAAGATCAGATGGCAGTAAGTGTGTGGGTTGATTTCTGGATTCTCTATTCTATTCCATTGGTCAGTGTGTCTGTTTTTATGCCAGTACCATACTGTTTTGGTTATTATAGCTTTGTAGTATAGCTTAAAGTCAGGTAGTGTTATGCCTCCAGCTTTATTTTTTAAGCTGGAGGCATACTTTTTTCTGTTTTGAACAGGAATTTGTACCCTATGTTTGTCTCACCATTGTATCTTGGAAATAGGTAATGGACTAATATACAACTTACATGTGTATTTGTCAATTAAAAAAATTAAAATAAGAAACAACCACTTATTGAGTTTAGGTATCATATCAAAGAATATCCACAATTACCTGAAAAGGATATGAAAATACTCTTGCCTTTTCCAACTACACATTTGTGTGAGACTGGATTTTCGTCATAAAGCTCAACCAAAATAACATATTTTAATAGATTAAATGCAGCAGATATGAGAATTTAGCTGTTGTTTAAGCCAGACATTAAAGAGATCTGCAGAAATGTAAAACCATGACATTTTTCTTACCAGATATTTTTGTTTATAAATTTTAGTTCTGGATGTCTGGATAAGGAAAATGTGGTATATATACACCATGGAATACTACTCTGCCATAAAAAAGAATGAAATTCTTCCATTTGCAAGAACATAGATGAGCTTGGAGAAACTTATGTGGAATGAAACAAGCAAAGCACAGAAGGATAAATTCCACAAGTATTCACTCATAAGTGGGAGCTAAGAGAGAAAGAAGGAAGGAAAGAAAGATCACAGTGGTGCGTTGGACTTGCAGAAGGAGGGAACAGACCTTGGGATATGAAGTGGAGTGGGGGAGAAGGGGGGTGGGGAGGGAGATTGGGGATAATTGGGTGGGGACACAGGGTATAATCACAATTTGTGGTAATGGACATGCTGCCAGTATGGATCTGGCCTTCACATCTTGGGCACGAGTGGTGACAGTCAGCTTTGTACTCCATGGATATTCATAACTAATAAAAAAAGAATTTAACATATTGTGTTGTTGGCAAGCAAAAAATAAATAAACAAATGAATAAATAAGAAAGCTATTAAAACAACTGAAATCAAACATCATAATTCCAGAAAATTGGTATTTTTATTTTGTGGTTTTTTTCCCCATTACATTGCTTTCCTTTTCCTTTTCTTTTTTTTTTTTTTATTGTAACGTAGTTGATTGTACATATCTGTGGGGTATAGAGTGTACATATCTGTGGGGTACAGACTTGAATATCAATACC
This sequence comes from Cynocephalus volans, assembly GCF_027409185.1. Taxonomy (NCBI): domain Eukaryota; kingdom Metazoa; phylum Chordata; class Mammalia; order Dermoptera; family Cynocephalidae; genus Cynocephalus; species Cynocephalus volans. The sequence goes on along the minus strand of NC_084472.1, from coordinate 30,658,366 downwards.
TGTGTGCAATATGTGATATTCAAATCAGGATAATTAATATATTCAATATTACACAATGTAATTGTTTTTCATGGCCCTTTTTTATTTTGTATTGAAAGGAGAAGTGAAAGACATGAAATCCAAGGGAAAGACATATTCAATATTTTTGTCATGGATGTCCTGTAAAACTAATATTGAAATGAAAGATAAACATAAGTGTCAGAAAAATAAAATGCCATAAGATACACTAATTAGATAGGGATGATCCTTTCCTTTCCTTTCCTCTCCTCTTGGGCTGGGGAGGAAAAGTTCAGTTTTCCCCAGTAGTAATGCTATTAACTACCGTCCATTGGATATCTACAATGTGCTGCACAATGTCCTGTAGATTTTGCATAAGTTATCTTATTAATAAATTGAATCGATATTTCTTCTACTTAAGTCCACAGAAATGAATTTTGATGATACCCAAACATTTGGTTGGAGTTTTAAGAAATGCAGGCTTGGTTTTCATGTTTACTCTCTTTTTCCTTAAGCTGGAAACTCAGGAGACCATGCACTACTCTTCAGCTCTTCAGGTGTGGTTGTCTTTGTGTCAGTCCAACTCTCTTATCTATGTGACGGTGGGTAGTCAGACATGAAAGTAGAATTGTGGCCTGTGTGTGCGTGTGTGTGTGTATGTGTTCCTACATAAAAATATTATATGTAGCAATTATAGAGGCCCACACAATATGACATATTATGTGTATTCAAAAAGTTTTCTGCATACCACTTTTCCCTCTCTTATCCCTACCTGTCTGCTTTTCTATTGCTCGGCTTGCAACTTTTCCACTCCATCAAAAATAATCATGTCCCATAATGTGCCTGATTAGGTTGCTTTCGTATGCCTTTCTTACTACAGGAGATATTTATATATCTCTTCATTTTATAATTAAATGACATTTATTCAAGCAATGCTACTACAAAATTTTAAAGAGTTTCTTACTGTTTTATGTGTTCCTTAATTTTCAGCATTGCAACATCAAAGCTTCTATGCTGGTTACTATAAATAGACTATGTTTCAACTATCTTAGATTTTAAATAGGATTTTGAGGGCTGGTGCAAAGCCCCAGCTCTTGCTAGCATTGCAATCTGAATTCCAAATAATTGCCTTGTGGTGGACTGTTGGAACTCAACATAACTGTAAAGAATTGTCTTAATCTAAATATTAGAACAGTTACCATTGCTTCATTACATGGGACTACATTGGCTTAATGTTCTGGATATTTCTTATTCATCAAATATGGCACAGTGCTTATGTGTTCAGACTCTGGAGTGAGATGACTTGGATTCAAATATTAGTTTTATGACTTACTAACTTTCAGAAACTTCCTATTCTATGTCTCAGTTTTGTCAGCTGTAAAGTGGGGACAATAAAAGCACCATAAGGAATAAGAATGTATTAGCATCTGGTATATAATATCAAAAAGGATATGCTAAGTCTTAATTTAGCAAATTATTGTTATTAATTGCAGGTGGACTCTCCTAATGGAAAAAGGAAATTTCATTTTATTGATTAAAATGAAAGTAAGCATTGATATGTTTCAAAAGGTGAGTTGAAAAACAATGGAAGATCTTTAGTGAATTAAAATTAATATTTATATTTTAAAAGCTTGTGGCAATGGGCCACTACCGTGGCTCACTCGGGAGAGTGCAGCGCTGGTAGCGCCGGGGCTGCGGGTTTGGATCCTATATGGGGATGGCCGTTGCACTCACTGGCTGAGCGTGGTGCGGACCACACCATGCCGAGGGTTGCGATCCCCTTACCAGTCAAAAAAAAAAAAAAAAAAAAAAGTTTGTGGCAAAGGCTGAAATTCCCTGATAAAAGTCTTTGCTTCTAAAACTCTTAGGATGAACAATTAGGGTAAGCTACAGTTGGCATATTTCATTGGAACAAAATTTACCAGTAAAGTGCTGAATGATTTTTGAGACAGCTGAGAAATCCCGCTGATAGAAAGATTCTCCCTGACAGGGGACAAGAGTTCAAGCTGGGTTCTGGCATTTTATGCAGAGGACTTTTCCAAAATAACATTAGGGAACTGTTAAATAGGGCACCATGCCCAGAGTTATGCAGAAATCTACAACAAAGCATAGCAGCATAGTTTGCAGCCATCACCTTAGAAAGAGCCCAGATACAATAGGAACCACTTGGCTTGCTTTTTAAATGATCCTCCCATCAAATCACCAGTAACAAAGGAAATGATGTAAGCTTCATGGACTGGTGAGGAAAAGTTGATGCAAAATGTCCCAAATGTACAAGCCATCTATGTCTGTGGCAACACACAAGGAGAAGGAAAAGCATAAGGCCATATTATCAGCTTCTGACGCAGAGGGATTTAGAAGTCTTTATTGTGGAGCTTACACAAATTCTATTTCCTTTAACTAAGAGCATATTAGATTGAAAAATATTATGTGACACACAAGATGATGTTGATTAAAAAAATAAAGTTTTAGGATGGTGCAAAGATGTAAGGAAAACCATCAATTCTGCCCAGTGGAGAATGAATAGATCCACGTAAATATGATTAAAAAGAGCATAATGCAATAGTCACAGAAGACAGATTTCAAGCTAAAATGAATCGAATGTTAAAATAAAAAGTGCACAATTGTGAAACTCCCAGTAGGAGTATAGCTGACTAAATTCGAGGACAATCTGATCGTTTCATCACACCAACGTAACAGGAAATTATGCCTGTAAGCTCTTCCGGGCACAGTGACCCTTGGGTGATGAACAAGTTTGCACATGGGAGTCTTTGGTACATAGCTCAGTGTAGAAGTATAAATTGGCTACTAGTAGTTCAACTTCCAGGCAGTAACACTGCATGTTAGTGACCAACTTTGAAATCATGTTATCCTCATCAAAAGCTTTGTTGCTGTTGTTCAACCCAAGTGAATTAAAAGAACACAACCTATGGGTTGTTTTTATGACAACTTTGGTGCATTTAACACTGTTGGTCTCTCTCTGCTTCTTAAAAGTGTTTGCTTTTTTGTTTTCTGCAACATCCTTTCCTGCTCCTAGTTAGGCAGACCTCTTTCAAATACCAACTCCAACACTTACTTGTATAAGTAATGTAACTTTTCTGAATCTCAGTTTCTCCAATTAAAAAAATGGGGATAATAATCATGCCTCCTCATTGAGTTAATGTGAGATTAAATAAAATTGGAATAATAAAAATAATTGTTAACTCATATAGGGTTTTCCATGAATCAAGTACCGCTTTACCATTTTAGCCTCCACCCAACCCTGTAAGGCTGGTGCTATTATATCCTCAAGCTATGGTGGTGCAGAGAGCTTAAGTAACTTGCCAATGGGCACACTCTAAGTGGTGGAGTTGTGATTTGAACCCAAGCACTAGCTGTGCTCTAAACCACAATTCTATAATGCCTGTGAAATGCTTAGCAAAACTGCCTGGTAATCATAACAACTCAGTACATATTAGCCATTATTATTGTTTCAATCATTTTCAATTGTAACCATTCCTTCCTTTTCTGGTCCCGTGACTGACTCTCTGTCCTCTGGCCATGCTTACAATGTTGGAGTTCTTCAGATCCTTAATCTTTTCCTAATTCTACACACTCTTCCTGGGTAGTTTTATCTGCCTTCATAATTTAAATAACATTTAAATCTGGTTATTTTACAAGATTTATCTTTTACTCTGATTTTTCTTCTGAACTTCAAACACATATACCTACCTTCATTTTAGACATTGAGTTAGAAATACCTAAAATTTATTATTTATCTGCTTCCCCCCGCCCCAGCTTCATTAATAGAGCTTCAATTAGTCTCCCAAGCTAGCCACTCTGGAGTCAGCCTCCACTCCTTGCTTTTCTCTAACTCCAGGAGGTTACTAGATCCTGTCCATCTTACCTCACTCACATCTCTGGAAACTGCCACTTTTCACCTCCTATGCTTCTGCCCCTATCCAGGCTCCTGAGGACTCCTCTGCTGCAAGTGAACCTGACTTTCCATTGTTCTCTTTGTTGTTAGTCTCCCCTCTCAAGTTCTTTTGGTCACTATTATGACCTCTTCATTTTCCTTTCTCTGATTAACACTCACAGCAACTCTAACAAATGATTATTACAGAGTAAGATTATTATATATTGCATGTGATTGGCAACTGAGGCTTAGATTTAGGATTGGCTATTTGATTTATAATTTCAGATATTCAGACGAATTGGGTCGTTTAACATCCAGGATGTGGCTGGGCAATGGGGTGCCAGAAGTAGGGTAGAGAAGATGGCTGGAGTCAGGGAAGCCAAGGCCGGAGAGGCTACAGTTTTCATAGATCACCAATCCAGATATGAAGTCACTTAAGGTGGTGATAGTTGTGATGATGGCTAGGGTTGTGACAAATACCATGTACTGTCTTCTAAACTCTTCAACATGTAGGTAGATGACAGTAATCAGCGGAGGTAGAGAGAGGTAAAGGTGGGTACTGATAATCCCCAAGAAGAGGTTTTGACCCAAGGATGGTAGAATAAAGTCTGGAAACTACTTTGGGGACGGAGGAATGTGGCAACAACATCATCTAATCCTGTGTCACAGAAAGTGAGGTAGAATAAGCAGCTTTCCCTGGAGAGCGCTGCTGGGGACGTCGTGTAAATCAGAGGCCCGGGAGGCTTCCATCAAGGCCAGAAGAGGAAGAAATACTTAGTGGGGAGAGTGACGGACAGTGTGGAGGGTTGCAGGGAAGAGCAGTTAGTGGCACATGGAAAGGGTTAGGAGGGAGGTAACACAGGATGTTTTGTTTGGTGACAGAAGTCCAGGAGGAAATGAAGGACTGGAGAGGTTGTACGTTGGGCTGTGGTTGACCACAGGCAATAGACACGGTGAGACAGTAGAGTCAGGAGGCTGCAGGTTTTTGACAGCATTCGTCTCAGACACCCACGTGAATGCAACTTAGGTTTGCCTGGAAAGATTTCACTAAGACCTGGATTTACTGTTTTCTGAAGAAATCCTAGCCCCAAAGGACAGGTATCATACTGAGTGAATTCCTGGGACCAAATTAGAGATCCTCTGAGTTACCTGAACAACAATGACAGTAAGATGAAACAAAAGTAAGATAAAGGGATAAAAATAAAACCAGTTCTGAACTCCCAAGTTTCATACTTATTTACTGGCTCTTAGTTCCGTTACTTATGGAAACTCCATCGAGTCAGACTAACAGATCGCCTTCTGATATTTGCTTTAGTTGAAGGAGTTTCTTTTCTTTTTTTTTTTATTTCTTCATGACCGGCACTCAGCCAGTGAGTGCACTGGTCATTCCTATATAGGATCCGAAACCGCGGCGGGAGCATCGCCGCGCTGCTAGCGCAGCACGCTACCGAGTGCGCCATGGGCTCAGCCCTGAAGGAGTTTCTGAGATAACTTAGAATAAGAAAATTTTTCATGTACTGGAAAATTTTTTTGTACTGGGTTAATTTTTAATATAAATAATGCGGTGAGCTTTCTGTGTTTTAGTTGAAACTGCAATTGAACTGTAATGAATACTGTATTTTTTCCATTAATTAAGAAAATAATAGAGCTTATGTAAACATAGTAGAGAATTGTCCTATTGCTAAAATATTTTATATGATATGCAATTTCATAATTTAACTTAACAATTGATGAGTAATAGAACACGTGAACTCATTTATGCTGCTAAGTAGAAAGGTACTAGATAAAACTACTAACATTATTTCAGTGAAGAAACATCATATTGTGAATATTATACATTTTGATAATTGGTAGACTATGAATATACAGGTGGTATATTGTGTCTAACCAGTTTGAAAATATAAGCTCACCAAGTGCTACAAACAGCTTCAAGTATGAAAACAGGAAATGTACAGAGCTTGGAAGAAATCAAAGCAGTCAATAATACTTCACACAGCTGTCTTTTTGCATTAGATATATCTTTAGGAACTTTAAAGCTTTACAATTACAACAAATAAAATTGTTATCAAGGGAATATGCAATTATGAAATGCCAGAAGGTTACTGGAAATTCTCTGATAAGCAGTTCTTTGAAAAGGCATCAGGCAAGATATATCTGGATCAATAAAAAAAAAAAAAATCTCAAAGAACATAATACAATTTGAACATTGTATATGTAGAGTCCAAGAGAAATGAGTCTTTCTCCATAAGCGGATCAGTAACCTGATGGATAGCTTTCTTTATAAAATTGCGTGTCGTGTCTAAAGATCCTTAAGGCAAAAGAAGATCAAAAGAAATCACTGTGTCACATGAATATGTGAATCCTCTACCAAATCACTTGAAAACATTTCAGTGAAATTGATTTGGCACAGAGCTGTTTCATATCTACCTTCCCATTTTATTACAAATAAGATGATTTACAGGCATTGGTTAGTAGAGAAGGAATGCATAAGAGGAATTTTAAATGGCCTCCGTAACAGCTAGAGAAATGACTTAAAAAACCTTCGGAGAATTTAATAGCTATTTTAGAAAACTTGATTATTCTTAAAGGTCAGAATTCACATCTTAAAAAATTAGGATATGGCCAGATGTACCAGGAAATTCCTGTAAGTAACTAATATTAGAAGAAATAGAAGTAGCACTGGAAAGTCATTAATAAAGAAACGGAATGAAGAATTTTAAGGGAAATCTTTCATAGTTTGCCCAGACCAAGCACACATCCAAAAGAGAGGCTGGGCTGTGAATGGAGTTGTCATGAGCATGGCTGCACTGGTACAGATGAAGTGCATCATCCTGCCCAGATTCAGAAAGTCAAGGGTGTGTGCACCATGCTCCAGAGAGTCAAAGGGCAAAGGACACTGGACTGGGCATTATAAAGATGATGGCACCAGAGGCCTGAGAATAATTTCATTTGCAAATATTGAAGAGGACTTTCAGATAGCATATCCCTCTATGATCCTGAAGGGTTACTGATACGGGTGGACCTAAACTTAATGTCTTGTATGGATAAGAGAGCACCAGCTAAGATGAGGCAATAGGGCATAAAGATGCTATGAGAACTGATAGGACCCTGAAAAGAGTAGATTGGGAAGGAGCCATGAGAGCTGGGAAGAGTTTGCTCTCCCGGGATGAAAGGAGCAGTAGAGATTTCAGCAGTGAGATAAGAGAAAGTAAACACACTACCCAGAGACCACGTGGAATGATGGGTGTTTCTCCAATTGTCATTCATCATCGCATAAATATTCTTGGTCACAAGGGTGCATTTGCTCATTTTGACTAATCCAGTGGGGAAAATAAAAGTTCAAGTCTGTTAAATCATCTTTCTTGATGTGTTAGGTATTTTGAATGAGCCAATAGTGTTTTGACTGTCAGACTCCTCTGTGCTTGTGGACTTTTGTCTAAGCAGGACTTAATGGAGATTTTTTTCTTCCAGGTATGAAGATAGATTTATTTTGTTCTATTGTTCTTGTCTGGTTCCTCTAGTGAACACAACATGTGTTGTGAGTCAGTGGGAAGGAATGAGCCTAGCTGGTAGGGTAGTGTGACTCCAGGACAAAGTGAGTCCTCTAAGAGGGCAATTCCATTACTTTGACACCACCTTTGGCTACTGAGCTTATCAACTACAGACAAATGTTTCCACATCAATGGTAAAACATCTTTAATCAATAGATAATATCTGGATATAAACCCTCATCATTTATGCCCACATGCAATGCCCACAGACTGTACCTGTGTATTTATTTAAAAAGATGCCAAATAGAGTAGATTCCAAGGTCTTATAAAAATTCAGCCACATTATAATCTGTTTATCGCTAATATCTATAACTCTGTCCTGGGTGGAAATGGGACTGGTCTGCTCTGATTTTCCCTCCTTAAGGTTTGTAGATTACTACCTACATTCAATGCTCTGCTGGTTGCTGGCAACTTGTAGAGTCTGTCTCTTCTCAGGTAGTCAAGTTGAGATCACTAGTTTGTAATTCCCACAGATATTTCTCTCCTTTAAAAAGATCTTAGAAAATGAAGTTTCCTTTTTTTGAACTCCAGGACACCTGAAGGTTCTTAAAATATCTGAGATTGGTCCCTTTTGGACATAAATCTTTCTTTTCATGGGACATTTCCACTTCGGTTTCTCCTACATTGTTTTAACAAATGTTAATCCATTATATCTGGTTTTCATCAACTCCATTATGGTAGAGCAGCTAAGTGATTTCGTCTAAGTCTTAGTTACAAGATTCTACAGAACCCTTTCCATAAGTGTTAGGGTTGTATACACATTCATTAGTTCTCTGTATGTGTCTAAAGTTATAATAACACTGTACATCTGTCTAATGCTTTACAGATTCCAAACTGTTTAGAGGAACTTTATATAAAACAATTATTCAGAAAAGCAATAACTGCCAGACTAATCTTTCTAGTTGCTTTCATGTATCACTAGGCTGCTTGACAAGCTACAGGAATTTCCTGTTCCTATTAGACCAAGTTCAGATTCCTCATCTTGGCATTCACAGTGCACTCCCATCCTACCCTTCCTTAATGTGACCAATCTGTTCTTCCAATACCCCCAAAGACCCTGCGCTTCAGCCAGGCCTGTGTCTGAAGTTCATGGAACAGGCTGGAGTAAGTCCTGCCTTCATTCATTGTTTTTATCATTTCAAGTTTTCTCTTCTGATTCTTCTGTAAATACTTCCAGCACTTCCCAGCCTATCCCATGAGATCCATCTTTTCCAGGATGTGACTTAATCTCTCTAGTCTATACCAATTTCTCCCTCTCCTGAAGTCTCAGAGTCTTTATTTTCTGATCAAAGACATTTTGTTGTTTTGTACGCAATTTTAAGTTTTATAGTATTTTGTTTATTTACAGAGTCCTGTAACTATTTTATATATGTCTTATCTCCCCAAGAAGATAAGTTCCCTGAAGGAAAGGGCCACGTCATATGTTTATACTGTTGTCCTCTGTGGCACCTAATGTTACATTTGGTGTATATTATTTAAAAGGTGTCCCTAAATGAAATTAATTCCCCTGGTCCCTGCAGCACTTTCAGCCTGGATGTTATTTACTTAGCTGTTAAAGCACTTATCACAACTTTTTCCCTCTGTATATTAGTGAGCTCTGAATGAGTCACAGTCCTATCTAATTCATCTTTTTATCTCCCAAAGTGGCTAAGATAACACTGTTTATAAAAAGAATTTAACAATACTTGTTAATTAAGTTTTTATTAAATTTCACCTTTGGTTAACATATCAGCATTCCCTATAGCTTTCTTTTTGGGAAACAAACATTTCCACAGTTAAAAATGATTATACTTGAAGAAATTATATTGACATTTGGCATGTGATAAGGAAATAACTGTTTGATGCTTTCCTAATTCATTTACTCGAAAATAATGTTAAAGTCTAAATTTAAATATAAATTAATCAGTTGTGTTGTCAGACCATCATTATTTAAAAGTCAGTCGCTATACCACAGTCAGTAGGTACTTGTTATAGAAATGTTAATATATCAATGTGTTATGCTGTTTTCAGCATAAGATTTTACATCATTGTTAGTTTCTTAACTTTAATACATTTATAAATTAATATATCTGTAACTAGCACAAGTAAAATGAAAATTGTCCTTTTACTCTAACATTCAAGAAAACCTTATGGCATAACCCATCAATAACTGAGTACCTTGTATTTTTCTTGCTCTTTTGATTTAAGTATGACACTTTCTTTCTTTGGGCAGACTTTTCACGGACTCAGACATTCATGGAAAAGCTTTTCACCAGGTCTTTGAGTAATTTTAATTAAAATTCAGTTCGAATCAATCTCTTATGCTTAGCAAAAGCATCTGCCATGTTTTCCCACTTAAGAACTTGAGCTGAAAATATGAGCATTTTCTTGTTATAAAAGCACTGCATCTGTGTAAAGTTAAAATAGCTTCCGAGGAAATTTTCAGGGCATTTGGATCTTCCAAATTACAGTTTTAAAAATGCAACTTACAGAAAACAACATTGATGCCTCATTCAGTGATGTGACTGCATTTGTTGCTACACATAATGCCATCTATCTCAGCATGTGCTTAAATTCCTTAAAACATTAGTTTGCTCATAGTTTCTTTGTCTGGTCCATGGCTAGGACATAGCACTGCCTGCCACATAACAGGTGCTCAAAAGTATTTGTTGAATGAATGAATAAATGAATGAATTCAAGGATATAAAAGACCTGCCTTAGTGCATTTATTTCTTCTACCTGTACTAGCTATAATTACTGGTTTTAGCCTGGAATGCTCTCCTAATACAACAATGCTTCAAACTCCTTAGACTAACTGGTGAAAACTAAAGAGAGAATCAAAGGATCCAGGAAAATAAAGTGCCTTTGTGCAAACTTGAAAAGAAATATTGTTTTAATATATATTTTGTTAGGAGAGGCACTTCCATGGGCCAGAACATTCTCTAAACATCCAACTCAAAGGAATCTACAGTATGAATGGTGTTCCTTTTGACTGGTTCTGATGTTTATTGCAACCTGTCGATAACCAAAATGAATGTTCTATAAAGTCTGTCTATTTCAAGGCTCAGATGCTGGTTCCTAAGTCAGATTTTTGTTTCTTGTTTAGGTGAAGCCTGCATTTTTTGGCCCTACACTGGGAGGGTTATGATGTTGTGTAGATCCAACGTGCTTCATGTGAATGATGCCCCAGGAGATCTGCCCCATGGTGATCCTGTCATGGGCCTGAGCACACAGCCATGTTTGCTATCCCACGGTATTTTCCAGAAGAAAAATCTTCCATATTTTCAGGAGAGTCTGATGTTACCTTGTCATATACACCAAACTGTAGTATTTTTTTATTAAACCAGTGTGGCTGGCTATTAAGAATTTCAAGTTCTTTGGATGGTAAAATACACTAGCTGAAAACATAAGTTTGATGTGTAGGCCGGTTCTGGTTTCTCTCCCAGCTTCATTAAGGTATAATTGATCAACCTAAATCTCCATCAACTGATGAATGGATAGAGAAACTGTGGTATATGTGCACAGTGGAATACTACTCAGCTGTTAAAAAAATGCTATCCTATCATTTGCAGCAACATGGATGGAACTGAAAACCATCATGTTAAGTGAGGTAAGTCAGGCACAAAAAGACAAATACCACAAGATATCACTCATAGGTGGAATCTAAAAAAAAATAAAGCGTTTCTTATAGAAGTAGAGAGTATTGCTACCAGAGGTGAGAGTGTTTGGGAGGAGGAAAAGTGGTGGACTAATGGGCACAAAACTATGCTATCTACTCTCAGGGAATCATTATGCAGTATATGCCTGTATAGAAACAACAAATGGCACCTCACAAATATGTACAAATAAATGTTAAAATTAAAAAAAACTAAAAATAATTGCATACATTTACAGTGTGCAACATGATGTTTTGATATATGTATACATAGTGATAAGATTAAATCAAGTTAATTAATATGTTTATCACCTCATGTACTTATTTTTGTGGTGAGAACATTTAGGACTACTCTCTTAAAAATTTTCAAATAGAAATTATTATTAACTATATTTGCCATGCTGTGCAATAGATCTCCAGAAATTATTCATCCTAACTGAAATTTTGTATCCTTTGATCAATAGCTCCTCATTCCTCCCCACTCCAAGCCCCTGGCAACCACTGTTCTACTCTCTGCTTTTACGAGCTCAACATTTTTCACATTTTACATTCAAGTGAGATCATGCAATGTTTGTTTTTCTGTGCCTGGCCTATCTCACTTAGCATATTGTCCTCCAAGTTCATTTATGTTGTTGCAAATTATGGTTCCTTCTTTTTAAAGGCTGAATAATATTCCATTGTAGATACATTTTTCCTTATCCATCCACCTGTTGATAGACACAGGTTGATTCCATATCTTGGGTATTGTGAATAGTGCTGCAATAAACATGGGAATGGACCAGTTCTGATTTCTTCATTTAGAATGCAGTACCGGTTCCCACACAACTTAGTTCTTTCTACCAATTTCTGATAAATATACATATTGTTGTAATGTATACTAATCTTTAAGAAATCTTCTTTCGAACACTTTGTGATCATTTGTAGACGTAAAATCAGGAGATTTTTCTGGACCAAAGGCTATCATTGTATCTACCATTTTTCACTTGATCTAGAAACAACAGCATCTGAAATTTGCAATAAATAGTTTTTTCAAATGAAATAGCCCCCAAAGCAATTAGTCACTCCAAATAGGGTATTTTTTTAATGAAAAAATTTTAATCATAGGTCAAACACAACAGCAATGTGTATCTTGGTTTATAATAAGTAAGCTGCACACAAATGCACACAAATACCTTCCTTGGATTCCCCTCTTCATTCCGTTCTGGAACTTCATTGTGTCCTCTTTTCTGAGTCTTCAAATTATCCATTTCCATAAACTTTTTTCATATAAGCATTCAAGTATTCTCAAGTCTGTTTTATTTAAGAGTGGTATTTTTAAAAAATGTCCTTCGATTTTGGTCCCCCTTTTGGCCAACTCTCTTTTTCTTTCCTACACCATCAAGCTTCTCAAAGAGCAGTTTTGTTGACTGTCTGCACTTCTCATCTCCCTTTCACTCCTCAACCAAATGCAGTCGAGATCCTTTTCCCCCTGCTGCCCTAAACCTGTTCTCAATAACGCTGTCACTGACCTCCAAATTGGGGAAACCAGCAGACAATTTTCAGTCCTCACCGATGTTGTTCATTTCGTATAACACTATCTACCAGTACTCCGTCAAAAAAAAATTATTCTTCCTTTGGTTTCTGTATAATCCTTCTGTCCCGATTCCCTCCCCCCACCCCCCCCCCCATCTCTTTGGCTAATTCTTCCCAATGTCTCCTGATGATACAACTCCTTTTCCTCAAACAAAATCACTAGTGTTCGGTAGGGCTCTTCCTCAGCCTTCTTTTCCTTTTTCTATATGTGCTTCTTGGGATAACTAACACTTTTCATGGCTTTAAATACTTGTACACAAATGACTTTTAAATCAATGTCTCTATACCAGACATTTCACCACATTTATCTGACTGCCTACTGGACATTTTTATGTGGATATACCATTAAATCTTCCAACTCAAAATGTCCAAAGCCACTGTGTTGACCCTCCCCATACTTGCACCTTTCCCCCCATTTCCTACATCCGTGAGAGACATCTCCATCCATTCTGTTGTCCAAGCAAGAACCTGGGAACCATCCTTGACACTTCTCTTTTTCTCCCAGCTCCCACCCAATCTCTAAATCACGTTGACTCTGTTTAAGAAGTTTTTCTTAGGGCTGTCTTCCCTTTTCTTGTCTTCTTCACTGCCATTATCTCTGTGATTCTCTTAGAACATCAGGCTGTAATTGCTTCTCTCTTGAGATCTGTGGTGTGTTGCCTGCTTGCTGTTTTTCCCGGTTTGGAGTTCCCTGCCCTCCAGTCCTTTTTACAGACTATAGTAACAGTGGTTTTTCTAACATTCAGATTCGTTATGCCATTGTCTGCTCATAGTTCTTAAATGGTTTTCTATTGCCTCAGCATAAATTTTAACCTCCTTAACATAATCTTAAAGACCCTTTATAATACTTCTGTCCAATCTTATTTTGTACTGCTCATTTCTACACATTTTATGCTTTAACAATACTAAACCATTTGCAGTTACCTAAAGATATCATGATCTCTTACCACTCCAACACTTTAAAATGATATTTACTCCTTCCAGAATATTATTTTGCATTCATATGGTGCCCACCATCCCACAAATCTGCCTGTCAAACTTGTAGTCATCTTTCAAGTTTCAGTTCATTTATCTTTCCCTCATTTAATCCTCTGCCATCTCCTTGTGCCTTTTGGGGTTTCTGTTGTGTCCGTTACATGAAATTATGACAATTTGTTTGTGCATGTATCTTCTCCCTACATTCTGTGAGCTCCCTGAGGGCAGAGATTGCATTTACAGACCTCGTACAATAATGGGTACATGGCTGGTGATCAAAGGAGGTGGTGAGTGAATGAAAAAAGGAATTAATAAAATACAGGTTCTCCTTCTTATCAAGGATCATTCATTGGATGAATACTTTGATAAAAGTGAAAAATGCTAGGTCAAGATTGCAAGTAATTGTTTTCTCACGTTTTAACATGACACTGGTTTGAAGTTCTCTGTTCATCTGTAATACAAAACCCTTGAAAATACCAAAAATCTTACTTCCTAACAACGAATAGTTGGCATAAGCCTCCAAAAGCAACACAGGCAGACAGTAGCAATAACAAATGGTTGAGAAACTGAGAGGATTGTGCTTCTAGTCTCAGAATTATGACCTATCTGCTCTAGCCTTTGAAGGACAGGCTTCTATTTGTGTGCTCTAATATAGAAAATTATCTGATACTGTGTTTGAATAGTGATTTATAGTCAACACTGATTTAAAATGCTTTCCAAACCAATTCTTAGTTCTTTTTCCCTGGATTTTCCTCACCAAAATGCTTTCATGATATTGGCTACAAATATTCCAAAGCAGGATGAACTCCATAAAAGAAAGAAGCTTAGACTGGCAAATCATTATTATAATGGCCAACAAATGGTTAACATAAATTTTAGAAGGCCCCAAGATGTAACAGAACAGAACTGGACTAGATTCTACTCTTGGCCCTTGTGCCTTTGGACAAAGTTAATCTCTCTAGACTGTGGTTTCCTCTTCTGTAAAATTAACAGATTGAACTGTTCGCTAGATGATGTCTAGGCCTGCTCGCAGCTCTAACATTGGATGACCCGGTCCAGAGATGAGCTTTTCTGGATCCAGTATAATACTAGGAAATTATATTATCAAATAAGTGAAGGAGGTGTGCAGAGAAGTAAGTTCTCATAAAAATTTCATACTTGTTTTTAAAGGAAATAAGAGTATAGCATAAAGACTGACTCATTGTAATTGATTTATGCACTGGGAGTTCTGCTTGTCATGATTACTTCTCACGGGTGTAATATCTTCATTTAGATTAATACATATAGTGTGTCATAATTATAAGACAAGAACAAGGCACACTGGAGGTGGGAGATGTTTACAAGTAAGCTGAGCATTAGTGAAAATGTCAAAGTGTAATAACGTTTACTGATGAGTGTAAGTGCTGTAACATTAATGACAACAACGTTTCCTTGTTTATTGCTCCTCAACACAGCTAATCACAGCACAAGTGGAGAAGACTCTCCCTGGTGCTTTTTATTTCTGTAATGAAGAGATGCTACAGAGTATGCTTGAAGTCTTGGGGGCTGCTTTACTGCAGTTACACATCTCCATGTACTTCAGGAACACATGATTTTTTTTTTTCTAAAACAATTATACAAGCTCTGAAGAAAGAAATAAGCCTTATGAATCAAGATTTATAGAACTCAACACCTGAAACTGGCAGAAACTTCTGAGAACAGAATCATATCACTCTATCAACTAAATTTTCATTACAGGTAAACAAATTGGTCTAAAAGGCCAGAAAGGATTTGTACGACTAAAATGGAATAATACTATTTTCTTAGTGTATATGAGGTATATACTAGTAGATTAAAGGTTTGCAAATAAAACCACACCAGCTCTTTCCCAAAATCCAAAAATTGTTACTATCCAAGGGAAGGAATTTTGGTGGTTGAAGTTTATCTTCAGGAATTTTATATTTTTTCTGGGCATATTCTGTACACTCTTTGTAGAAAATCTATATAGTACAGGTGAGTACAAAGAAGAAAATAACCACCTCTATCTCAAAATTTACAGATTAATGTTTCCTTCTAGGCTTTTTCTATCAACATATCTACATAATTGTGATCAACTGTGTAGTTGTGTGCTCTGGTTGTTGCTACTGTTACATTATTGCATCAGCATCTCCCCAAATAATTAAAAATTTTCATAGACATTATTTCTCTATGTGCAATATGTTGAGCTCATAAGTTCTTTACATGGATTATCTTTTCAAATTCTTTTAATGACTCTAGGTAATAGCCCTATTATTGTCCCAATTTAACAGATGAGAATAAAAAACCAACATGACACAGTTTGCAGGGAGATATTTGGTCTAGCTCATGAAAGCAATGTACAATAAGCTTAAATGCATTGAAGACTATATATTTCTTTATTGAGTGGATTAACATGGTTTTCTTAACTACTTCTTTTTTGATTGTGCACTATTGTTCATGAATTCCTCCCTGCCTCCCCCCACATCCTCTAGGACCTATTCATTTTTTAAGTGTACCGCAGAATCCTCTAGGACCTATTCATTTTTTAAGTGTACCGCAGAACAAACCACAAACTGTTTATGCAGCCAGCACAAGAGACAAGTGCCACACCCCATACCTCAAAATAGTGCTTTGTACGGTCATCTCAACAGTGGGGAAATGCTAGTTACCTTGTTTTCGCAATATGTTGTTTCAGAGAACTTACGAGGCACATCTGAGAATCATCTTAGAAAGAGTTCTGGATTTAAAATCGGGAGACCTGTGTTTTACACTTCCATTTAGACTGATTTGTTCTGGTCTTGGACAATTACTTAGTCTCTCCAGCCTCAATCTCCTTAGATGTCAAAGGATTTCTATGAGGGAAACACCAGCTCCTATGAGGGACAGTTGATCTGACTTATCCCAGCCCTCATAAAGACAGCCTCTTAGGTGAAATCTTCCTTGGCCTATTGAAGTCTCCTCACATAATTGACTAATGGCCTTAGTTGCAAGTATAGGACAAACTGATGACATAAACACATTGTAATCAGGCATGACCTTATTGCTTAACTATTCAGTCTAAAGTTCTTTTATGCAAACTCCAACAAAGTTAAAACTGGATGTAAATGAAACTCAATAAAATAAAACATGACCTGACTGATAATAATAAATATAGATCTGAGCAAAAATGAAGAGGGGATAAAAAGATATCGCCAAGCTCTGGAGAAAATTGGTCTCAAAATGTCGCTAAGTATTATTACTGTTTTTATTTATTCATTATTTTTAACAGTCTTGCTAGTCATTCCTAATGGTTTATAATTTTGCTTCCTATTTTTGAAATGGAATATGTCATTATTAAAGCATACAAGAAGACAGTGCAAAGTAACATTAATTCAATAAACATTTATTGTCTGCTCAGTGACGAGAAACAGTGGAGCACTTGGCAATTATCACCTGAGTCCAATATCACAAGCAAGTTGAGAAGGCAGGAATTTCCCCATCATGAGATATGTGTTATGCAAAAGGAAATAAAGGGAGCTTTGCTAAGATATGATTCAAAACTAATTTTTAAGACAATAATTATATAAAGCACAAAAAATCAGATCACTCAGTAACAACTGAGCATTCAATTTAGCTCTAAGAATTGAAGCAGTCAAAACAGAAAGGGAAATTGATAGATTATAATGGTTTTCCTCATACAATAAAGAGAGCTTACAAGCTTATCTTGAGAAAGAAACTTTTTCCTGGCACAAATTCCTATGAGAAATGTGTGGCATAGCTCTTTATTCTGAAGATACCTAGTAGCATTTAGCACAATGTTACTGCAGTCTTTCAAAGTCATCCTTTCTTTATTTTCCCAAAGATTCATGTCTTATGGTAAACTCCAACAGTAATCAAATGCACAAAATTAAATAGTTACTCTGTAATGACATTATATGTGTATGGAGGGAGGGGAAGAGTTAAGGCAATGTGCTGTAAGCATATGATCGAATGCAATGTAGCACTTAGAGGTGCCTTGCCCATACTCTTAGCACAATCAATTTAAGGTTAAATTTATTGACAGCTTCTGAAAATGCCGATATCCTATGTGCTTGGTTGAAGATCTATATGTTTAAATATCAGGTGAGAAGCAGCAGAGTTGACATTGTGATGGAAAATTATGTAGCCTGACTTTTATTCTCACACAGAGAAGGCTTACTCCAACACGCAAAGAGATGGATAAACTTTTCTCAAAGATTATAAAAAAAGAGTTGTGAATCTGCTCTTCTGATTTTATAAGTTCCATAAAGCATGAAAGAAACAATTTGGGACCAAAATTATGGCCATTTCTCACCATTACACTGCCTGCATCCGTAAAAAACCTTAAGAAAGACCTTTGTCAAATATCTAAATATTTAAGTTGGAAGACATACAGATGGGTGCTCCAGGGTGTTAAATGCTTCAAGCAGATGAACAAGATGATCTAATAGAATTATTCAGCATTCTGCATTTGAATACCAGATGATGTCTTTTAGGAGTATTGCTAATGTAAAGTCTTTCTTCCTGGTAGCAGTTAGTCACAGACATAGGTGCTCATTAAGGCCACTCCTGATGGTGACAACAAAACTATGTCATCGCAGTTCAGATTGCCTATCTTTTTGGATGCTTGGACACAAAAGCATGTCTCCAATTCACCTAAATACCAACTTAGTTACTTAGATATATAAAATGAGGAGGACATGGCACACTTCTTTCTATAAGATTTAAAATCATAATCGAATTTGTCAGAAGAGCACAACGTTAAGGTAACTTTGTCAGGGATTAGGGAAGCCTTCTGAGCTCCCCTTAATTGGCATCATAGCAAGTTAAGATTCAAATCATAGGAATGTCGAATCATCATCACTTCCAGATCAAGCACTGTTACAATCTTCTGTCTCATATTTCACTATTAAACAGAGCCATCTGGAAAAAGCCTTCCTCACTGAGTATCAGAATATTAGCTCTTCTGCCTTTCTCCTAGTTAACCTGTGCAATTCTGTATATTCTGATCTATCAATGCTCAATAAAGTGAATTTTGTGAGTACATAAAGAAACAAAGTAGCAAAATGTCCAGCAAAATCCAGAACTTTGAGTGTGCATGGAAGACTGTCACAAAACACCAGCAGGTTGTGAGAAGAGATAGGAGAGACACCTCAGAAAACACACCTCTTTGTTACAGGTGCTGGTTACAGTGACAAACATTGCTCCTATGTCTCCTAGTAGGTATTCATTGTACAGTGGAAGGGTTGAAACTATGAAAAATAATGAGATGTAGCCTATTATTTATGTAAGTGTTTCTTATAATGTCCATTTTGAAACTATGCTGGAGAATATTCAGCTACATCAAATAGATTTCTACAGAATCAAAATTTTAAAAATTATGGAGCTCCCCTCAGTGGTCAAAATAATATTCCATCTAACTAGGCATTGTGGAATCAGCTAAATCTAACATTTTATGAGTGGACTATTCCAATATTCTCTCCTCTGTCTTCATTCTTGCCTTCTTTAAAATCATTATCCAGAGTGATTAATTTATCTAAAATCCATTTCTTACAATTTTTTCTTTAAATGACCTTTGTTACCTACAGCTGTGCTTCTCAAAGAGGTTTTGTAATCAAAGGGAATTCTAAGGACACCAACAGTGTGTCTAGGAATTGGAGACTACTGGATAAAATGGTATAGATGCCTGGAAATTTGGAGAAAAATACTTCTATGTTGAATAGAACAAAGATTTATTATGAAGTAGAATGCAAATATATGAGAATTCTAAGAATTTGATATAGATTGGAGGCCATTTTAAGCTGGTTCCAGACCCTCCTGTGAGTATGTATTCATTTTATTTTTGCTTTCCTTACTGTGAGCAGGGGTTTGGATTTCAGAAGCACTAAACCCTGTAAGGAATAGAGACCAAACCCCTTGGAATGACATAAAGGGCCTTCCATGTCTGGGTACCCATTTACCCCTCCAAACTCATCTCGTTCTTCACTCTGTATTAACACTCAAGAGTTGGTTACTTCTTCTACTCACCAGGCAGTTTCTTACCTGCTTATGCTAGTCCTACAATCCTGAGTGCCCTTCCCACCTTTCTTTATCTAGGGTACACCTGCTCATCTGTCAAGATCCAATATAGGCATCACTTTCTTTAGGACTTCGTCTCTGGGCACCTTAAAACTCCATCTATCACTTACTGCAGTATAACAAAATCATTGCCATATGTAGTTCCACTAGACAGTGCACTCCTCAAAGGCAGGGACTTGGCATTGTGCGGGTTGTTTAAGGTGTCAAATATAGGGCTGACCCCGTGGCGCACTCGGGAGAGTCCGCAGGTTCGGATCCTATATAAGGATGGCCAGTGCGCTCCCTGGCTGAGCGCGGTGCAGCCAGTCACAAAAAGCCAAAAAGCCAAATAAAAAAAAAAAAAAAAAAAAAAGATGTCAAATATAGGTCCTACACCGAGATTTAGGAATGTCTTTCTCTAATACACAGGTCATTAATTTTGATATGTCTTGGTTATGAAATGGTTATAAAAAATAAGCATATTGTTAATTTCTAATTTTTTATTGTGAAATATTTTTGCTGTGAAATAGTGAAAGAACATAGTAAATTAAATCTGATTTTCTTTTACTCTGAATTTTGAAAATATATGTTATCTTATGAGGTAGGTGACAAGATAAGCTTTATAACGCCAAGATTTAAATTTGTTATGATGAAGTTGAAGCTATATCAATAGATTTCTAAAGAAATAGTTAAAAAAAAAAAAAAAAAAAGAGCCCTCCAGTGGTCAAAATAATACATGCAAATACCCATAGTTATTTACTCAAAATTTTCTCCTTCCAAGGAACTTATAAAATTTCAAACAGTCTTCCTTTTATAAAAATGCCCAATTTGATTACTTTCTTATATCACTATCATATTACATAAATTGTTTTTTTAGCACTATGAGAGAATAGGTATTTATCTAAGTTATTTAAATAAACCACAAGCAGTAGTGGCCCAAGCCACCCATTTATCAATGAGTGATTTTGAGTAGTCACTCGAACTTAACCATGTGAGGGCAATGCTAAATTTTGTCCAGACAGGAGTAATTTAATTCTTTCCACTGCAGCCATTCAGAGAAATGTTGCTGTACATTAAAACCACTCTAGATAAGGAAGGGATCCAGTCAACCCTAGCCATGTCTGCTACTTCTGTGTTACCCTTAAGCATAGAGTTGTATTTTAATGTGTATATTCCTAGACTTGTAAAAGCACAGTGTGTGTATGTGTTCCTAAGTTGTGATTTTGATACATAAGAAATGTGTTGGCTTGTGTTTTAGCAAATGCATATCTAACTAAGCCAGGCAGCAGCATTTTCATTTATTCCATCCCTTGTCATCAGATTACCAGTAAATGGTTTGGCAGAAAGCCTGGAGTAATGTCTCTGCCTTAAAAATTATCAAGCTCTAAAATTGACCCAAATGCTGCAACACTTATTACTGGTGAGAGGATTTTTTGTCTGTTTTGTTTTAATGAAGTTCTTATACCTTCTTAGAAAGTAAAGCTTGTTTAAAAAACGCACACATATTTGGACATTTGAATTCACACATTTGATGTTTAAAGTAAGATTAAGTTTCATTTTTATACAAATACAGAACAATATAATTATTGTAGGTCTAAATCTTCAAAGATCACCCGCAAAAGACCTGAGTTTATTTGTTTTAAAAAGTTTACAACAAGAGGAGAGATAGGTCAAGAAAAAAATTTATGCCCTGTAATTTATTTATTTATTTTTAACATTTTAATTTGATTTTTAAAAATTTTCTGCCCTATAATTTAATTTCTTACCCAGAGTGTTTGCTTGTTTTCTAAATGTCTTAGACAAAAAGAAAATGTCTATCAGTTTTTTTTGTGAGTGTAGTACTGTATACAGACTTACCACTTCAGTCAATGTTCCTAAGTTAAAAAAAATGTCAAGTTCAGTCAGTACCTGTGAATGACCTTCAAGAAATTCAGCTTACTATAAGAAACGCTATGGGTAATTCTCAGAAAGCATACTTTCAGGGAATAAGTTATTGCATAAGACAAAAGTGGCATTTCTGGAAGCTACATTGTATTTTTGAGGCCACTGAAGTACCATATAGGAATCCAAAGCAATAATTTACCCTTGTGCAATGAAAAATATAATGTAACTTGCACACCAGGACCCTCTGCCTCATTAAGTTCAACACTTCCCTCATGTTATTTTAAGAGAGAGATTGTAATATTGTAAATCTAAGTAACTGAGATTGATGTTCTGGTGTCTGGCAAATGGTTACACAGGATATTTTTCAGTATTCCTAATATTTTAGGTGCTAGGCAGTTTCAGAACGGGGATATAATTGACTTCATAATTTGGCAAATAAGAAATAGAGTACTGCTGTGTGACTATTCAAAAACTTGCAAAGGAGCAGCCCAGCAGTGCTGAACAGAGATCTTTAGATCCTTCTGCAATGAAATTCTGGAGGTGTTACTGACATCATCACAGCTTCTGAATCTTATTATAAGCCCCGGGGAAAAAGATAAACAAAAATTAATCAGAGGAAAAAAATGTGTGCAAAGAATTTATGCTACCCCCAATTTTGATTGATTTTTCTTTCTATGATAAAGAAAGTATATTTCCCAATTAATTTTTTAAAGTATTGATTTATCTCTTATTTTAAAATGGGGGAAGAGGAACTGAAATTGTGAAAGAATGAGAAGGAGAATAATCTTATCAAAGTTGATAAGGTGGGGCCGGCCCCATGGCTCACTGGGGAGAGCGCGGCGCTGCAGCGCCGAGGCCGCGGGTTCGGATCCTATATAGGGATAGCCGGTGCGCTCACTGGCTGAGCATGGTGCAGACAAAACCGTGCTGAGGGTTGCTATCACCTTACTGGTCAAAAAAAAAAAAAAAAGAGGTTGATAAGGTGATGAAAGGACACCCACTTCCTCTCACACCTAAGCCACCCTAGTACCTACTAGTGAACTTCACATCTGCAATATTCTTGAATGAAATTGCTGGGTTCATTTTAAGTGTTATAACATTTAATTGAATATAACACACATTCTAAAGAGAAAAAATGGACATTTTGGTCTTGTTAGTCTATAGCCCTTCTTCTTGAACACACAAAAATCCCCGCAGATTGTAACTATGGTAGAACATCTTTTGAAACCCAACAATTTCTTTTTCTTTTTTAAGCTTTAAAATTTCTGAAATTAAAGGACCTGGACCAAAAAAAAAAAAAAACCCAATAAACATATGTTGACATTGAAGATGACATTTCTGTTTAGTCTTAATAAAGAAATGATAACTAAGTCTAATGAATTAATAACATGTGATCATACTCTAAAATGGAATACAGTTTTAGAATTCAAATGAAATGGGTAATATAGGGCAAATCACCTTTGAGTTCTGAGTTCTGAAGAACACAGCCAATCTTCTTATCTGTGGTGTACCTCAGATCACATGTCTGAATAGTGGTAAACAAATATCACTGGATGTTCTGTCAGTTTATAATTTGATTTCTGTTGGTGTTTAAAATAAATGCCTTTTATCAAGAGAATGAAAACAAAGCAGCAAACAGTAAGGATATTTGTAAAAGTCCCTTAAAATTCTTAGCTTTATGTTCTAAAAGTATTACATGAGCTACAATATTATTACATTTTTAATTATTAATACTACGTACCAGGGATTGATTTAAACCAGAATTTCCCAAAGTGTGTTTTGCAGTGTTGAAATGTGATTTGTCTAAATCTATATCTATGTATCTATATATCTGTCTATATATGTATGTATGCATCTATTTATCTAAAGTTCTGTGGTCAAATTAGCTTGGAAAACAGTGAATTAAAGGATGTCAGATAAGTCTCTTTAGTGTAGAACTTTTAGGAACCTTTAATGCTAACATTCACCTAAATCTCCAAGAGAAGGATATAGTATACAGAATTTCCTAAATTAATTTGATCCAGGATCCTTAACCCCCACCCCTACATAGCATTTCCTGGAATTATTGCTCTCAAGAACACAAATTGAATTTGCTGATTTAAATTACAATCCAAAGAGCCTTAAAAGATTGACAAAATGTTTCAGTTTTTAAGTTTCATAGTTTTATCTTGTTAGTGCTTAAAACTAAATGCTAAGAAAAAGGTACAGTATCGATGATATAAATGCTATTCAAGACTGTGCATTTCTAATGTGTAATCTATATCATCATTTTTATGTGCCATTTTCTCTAAGCCTAGTCCTTTTTCTTTGCCTGCTGGTAGAAGTGGGGTCTAGGGATTAGAATCACATTCAATGACCTTTTTCTCTATTTCTCTGCTACGCACGGGCAGTTCTTAGAGATGGGAAAGTGTTAACATTTCCCATTTGCTCTCTAGATTCTGCAGGAATTGCCCTAATGGGGGTTCTTTTCACTTCTCCAAACTGCTTATGGGCAGGACTCCCCGAGTGATAAGTGTGAGGATAGGTAAAATTCTAGAATACCATAGCACTGGAGAAGCTGTGGCAGAATAGGTTACAGACACTCTGGAAATGGTGAACATCAAGAGAGTGAAAAAGTCTCAGTGGAGATGACAGTCAAAGGATGCTGGAGACAAAAGACTTCAGCATCAGATGGCAGGTGGCCTGTCTATGTGTTATCAAGTATGAACCTGTTCACAGGTATATACCACTTTAAGTCTGGATCTGTGTTACTCTGGGGGCTTGGGGCTTCCTGTTGTCCATTAGTGTGGAAATTCATCACAGCTCTTCATAAATATTCCAGTCCTTTGTCTTTCCAGGGATGTGGTAGGTTTGAATATAGGTGTGGCCACATGGCATGCTTTGGCCACGGAAATGTGAGCATAGGCAAATGGGCCATTTTCAGGTGAAAGTGGCAAAGCAGAGAAGGGCCTTTAGCCAACCTGGGATGGTAAAATCGTACAAGTGAGAATGAAACTTTGGTTTTTATATGCCACTGAGGTTAGGGGTTGTTTGTTACTCAGGAAACCAAACATAGTATATCTAGAACACTTCATATGTCTACATCTTAGTTTTATCACATGTAAAATAAAAAAAGAACATTATGTCTTTTACCTACCAAGTAATATGAAACATTGGATGCATCTTAGAAGAGAATTGTTTCATTTATCTGAAGTGTTAAGAGCAACATCCTTCAGTGAGTAAACAAGTTTCTACAAATGTGAAGGAATGAGCAATTTAAGACTCGGAAGTTCATATGCACCCCGTGGTGCACTTGGATCCTATATAGGAATGGCCGGTGCGCTCACTGGCTGAGTGCGGTGCGGGCGACACCACACCAAGGGTTGCGATCCCCTTACCGGTCACAAAAAGACAAAAAAAAAAAAAAAAAAAAACTAATCTCAATCTTTTAATAAAACTAGTTAAGGCATCTATATTCCTGATCTGTGGTTAATTCAATGTATTAATTGTTTCAGTATTCATAAATCTGTGAGCTATCACATTATATAGAAAGGAGTACAAAAATTAAAATGAGACTAAAAAGGAAAATAATAAAAATGACTCTATTGCTCTCTTTAAAATACATAGAGGTTTACAAAGCTTTGATGACTCAGGGTGTCTCTGAGTCATCTTTACACCATATTTATTTTGCAAGAATGCAAAGTCTAGCTTTATTTATGCAAATAAATGTACTTCTATTTTATATTAAGATACAACGCAATATGTGATAAAAATAAACATTGTACTTAACTCGTTTTTTTAAAAGAATTTATTCAAGGATGTTTAAGCTATTCTGTAATAAAAGTATTTGCTAAACATGAGATTTTTTAAGCATTAAAGTAATACCAAGACTATCTTATATAACTTAGCTTTTTGAGAGGAAAATACTAATTGTTGAGAAAGGCAAAATACCTTTCTAAACATGTGTGGAGATTAGCATAAATTAAGAACATAAATGAAAGAATATATAAAGGAATTTATTGATTAAATTCATTGCTTTAAGATGATATACTTCAGTGTCACCGTCCAGTGAGGGGTGAATAAGTAATGTCATTGCCTCGCACAGTTAAGGCACAAGGTAGGAGCTCAAGTTGTTGAATTAACGAGAAAAATTAGCTCAGTGACTTGGAAGTTATTATTTAAAGTCAGCCAGTATTCAAGAGCCAGTCTTATTATTTTTTTTTTTTTAATAAATGAAGCCAAAAAGAAAAGGCTAACATCAATAGTTTCATATTGTATAATAAAGAATTCTGGGCTCTCATTTAGACATTGACTTTGAACTTTTCATTAGATTCAAAGACTTGTTTAAAAGATAAATTTTGACCCCATCCATATTCGGACTTTTCTCTATGGAGGTAGGACAGTCCTGTATGAGAAATAATATAAGCCAAGTTTCTTATTTTTCTAAATCTCAGGAGTTGGCCAATCAAAGGCTCATGACAAACGTGTGAAAAATTTATGTGGTCCAAAAATATATAAAATTAATGAAACATACATAGAATTAATAAACTATATGCATATGTATTTATTTTTAATCAGCTATATGTTATTTCTTCTATCTCTGGTTCTTACCAACTATGTTCAATTTTTCACAAACAAGTGCAGTTTTTCTTTGCCTGTCATATGCTACTAGGAAAATGAGATTAATGCTGCACTTCAAGACCTTAAAAATTTTAACAAAAATTTTCAACCAGCTTTAAAGTTTAGGGTCATAATGTCATATCACATAAGCAATCAGCTCCTTTTTTTCCTAGCACCACACTGTGATCTGAAACACTCCAGTGTTTTCTAATGGTTGAGATTCAGGTTGTACGTGATAAGATAACTTTAATTTAGTTGTATCTCATTGACTTTCTCCTGTTGTTATTCAACATTCTGGACTAGATTTGTTGAAACACGTCAGTTTTCCTACCTATGACTATCTTTTGATTATGAATTTCTCTGATAATATACAGCTGATTCATCATACCTAAACTTCCACCATCTCTCTTGCCATCATGATCAAGTTATATACCTCATTTGGTAAAAAAGGGAATAGATAATCCCTTCTCCCCAAGACAACAACAACCAGCAAACAAACACACATGGTTTTTACTGACTCTGCTTGGCATATAGAACCATTAATGATCATTATTCTAGACAGAGTCCAAGCTCAAAAGATAATGATGTTTAGGATGAAAAAGAATAAAGTAAAAAAGGAATCTTGAGGTAACACTTCTTCAGAATAGTCATTTATTCATTCCTTAAACATGTATTATGTGGTTTCAATGTGTCAGTTACTGAGGATAGAAAAGTGAGTAAGACACAATCCACGCCCTTAGGGGCTCCCAGAACAGTGGGTGAGCCATGCAGTCAAGGAAAGTACAGTGAAAAAGACTTATGAGGTCAACCTGGCAGGAGGAGTAGGATTTTCCCACAAAGGAGAGAAGCAATGTAAAAATTTTATTTTTACATTCTGTGCAAGAAGTAAAAATAAAAAATAGTAGGTGGACTAGAGGTATGATAGTATATGGCATATTCTAAAGGCAGCAACTATGTGTGATTAAAGTGTTCGGGAAAAGCAGTTAGTGGAGACAATGTTAGAGAAACAGGTTGAGGCTTTGTGACGGAACTTGTAGGACATACTAAGGATACTAAGCTTTATTTATTTATTTATTTTGTCTTTTTCGTGACCGGCACTCAGCCAGTGAGTGCACCGGCCATTCCCATATAGGATCCGAACCCCCGGCGGGAGCGTTGCCGCGCTCCCAGCGCCGCACTCTCCCGAGTGCGCCACGGGCTCGGCCCCTAAGCTTTATTTTGAAGGGAATGATGAGTCATTGAAGGTTTGTAAGTAGGGGAGCAATCCATTAATGTCTATGATTTTTAGAAGATAGGTGTGATGGTCCCAGCGTGGGAGATGTGATGGTGACGGATGAAGCCAAGAGGCAGAACAACTGGGAGACCCAAGAGAGATGATGAAGACCTTAACTAGAGCAATTGAAAGAGAATGGAAAGGATGGGATTTATTTAAGGTAATTTTTAAAAAATGTGGTAATACTCGGCCTATATCAGGCCAAGAAAAAGTAGGAAAAGTCAAGGTCAACAGCTGAGAGTGATGGTACAGAATAAAAGAGATTACCAAGGAAAGGGGCAGCTAGGGACAAATAAAGGGACTGTTATCATTGTTTACAGCTCAAATAAAGTCAGAAAACATGAATCTTTCAACCTAGCATGCATATGCAATTTTCTCCAAAAAGTCTAAATAAATCAGGTCACAACAACAACAACAACAACAACAACAAACTATAAGGCAGTAGAGTGAATTTCCATTTCTTGTAACAGTAATGAGATAATTTGGAGCGACACACCCAGTGGGGTAAGTAAAAGTATTTGAATTATAAAAACAAAGGTGGGAAGGATTTAGCACACGAAAATTCAGGAGAAGAAAGAGAGGTAAGCTCAGCTTTAAAAGCTTTTGTTCTTGGGTGTATGACTATGAGGGCGGGGGCAGGGAGAGATCTGAGAAACCAGCTTTGCTTTAGGCAGCCTTATGGGCTTCATGGAAAAGTCAAAGTCCTTGGCCCTCAAGTGAGGGCTTTAATTAACTAACCCAACTTTAAGTTCAGCGTAGGACTTAACCTGAAATAGAGCATGCCTCACATAGATTTGCAGCCTTGCTTCTTGTCCCAGAGGTGATTACTTTGTCTGAAGTGATTTTGGTCTGATATCTCCCCCAGGTGCCTGGCAGAAGTAAACCAAAGTCCTCTCTAGAGAAAAACATCATCATCATTTAGGCCTCAACTTACAAGTAAATTTTAAAATACATTTCCAGCATGTAGTCAAAAATATCCAAGCAATCAAGAAAATGAGACACCATGAGCAAGAATTGGCAGGAACAGTACTAATAGAAAAAAATCCAGTAACACTTGAGGTATAATTATCAGAAAAATAAAACAACTACACTTACTTTGTTCAAAGAAATAAAAGCCAAGCTTGACAATTTCATCAGGGAACTAGAAACAGTAAAAGTGACAAATAGTAGCAGAGAAATATTTGCCTCTTTTCCTGTCAACAGTATTTGGCCACGACATTTAAAATTCTTACATTTTAGAATTTTACATTTTGTGTTTTCTTTTGCTTTTCTTTTGACACACTGAATACAAAAACAAAACCCTGTGCTGATCAGCCTAATATAATTTTTACTTATTGGTATAATTTGATCAGAAATGTATTAAATAAAAAGTATGCCTACAGGTGTCTGTGTGTGCACCCGTGTTCTCACCACACACCCAGGTGCATGTCACAAACTTCTTGGAAGCAACTATGATTTCTGCCAGGTTCATTCCTATTGTTAACCATTCAGGACACTGTTGGGTAACGCAATCTCACCAGGCCTCCGATGTGACCAGAAAAGTTTACCAGGATACTGTCTGCTCACGGGAAATGAAAATTAGCCGCACTTTTTACAACCTAATGGGTTAATTATAAGTATTACTGAAGGTCAGCCATGATTTAACACATTGCCTAAACTGTTTGAAGGTTAGGTATACATATTGAAATGTAAAAATATTCCTGATGGACTTAGCACGTTGACTTTAAAATGCTCTATGGTCATATTCCTCCGTGACTGACAAGAAAAAAGGGAGATGCATCAGCGTGCTGGAGGGGGAAGCAGGACTGAGGAGGGAGGGGAACCGGGCAGAGGAAGGAGGGAGGGGGCGTCAAAACTGAGCCCTGCCAACTTCACATTGGGTTTGGCCTTGCTAGATCATTCAGTAGTTATAAAATCAAGCGACTCTATCAATATTATGCTCATTTTTCATTTTAAAAGAGGACCACAGTATATTATTTATTCTTATCAAAGTTGAGTGAAAGATCCATATTAAGGCATTCATTGTTTGTACCCAGTTTAGCCAGTTCAGTTCATTAGAATCTGGTCTATTGGACAGAGCAAAAACTGGCCAGTTACATTTAACAACCATCCAGCCCCACACTCGAGAATAAGAGCGTCAGCGAATTTATTTTCCCCATATAAAGTAGAATTTCCAATTCACACCATGTACTCTGTGACTATTATGGACAGTATTTATTCAGAAGGAATGCTGTGCAAGTTTGGAAAAGCTGTCTCTAAGAGCAGAGGGAGAGGTCATCTGACTAAACAAGAAACAAAACCTATACATGGGCAAAACATGAAGAGAACTAAAGTGTGGCATTCTTTCTTTTCAATAAAAAAAGCTTTGAAATCCCTAAAACACAGTGTGGCAATAGCAAACTAGACAATCCTTTCTCTCCCTCCTCTTCTCTCAAGCTCTGTATAACCAGAACGCCTCCATTCACTTAGCAAATATCAGCTTTTTTGGAGGAGGGGAAACTGCTTGGAATTAATGAGATAACACCAAAGGATAATTTCTATTAATAAACTGTTCTCTTCAGTGGAACTCGCCTTTTTTTTTTTTTCAGTTGCTTTTTCAAAAGGAAAATACCTTCTTCAGTCTCCTTTATGCACTTTAGGCCACCTTTCCCCTCCCTTTTCTTTCTTCCTTTCTTTTTTTTTTTTTTTTTAAATTAGAAAGTGACTTAGTGCCATACAAGGGAACCTGAACTCCATCTCATAGTAATACAGTTTCATCCAATGTCACAATGGACACAGGAATATTCAGCCAGTGTTGTGACATTTAATTACTGATACTGTAACTCAATAAACTCAGGGTGCTTAGGGGAGGAGTTAAGGCAGCAAAAAGCAAGTAAAAGTAAAGGCAAAACTGAAGTTACAGACCTGCCATGTAAATTTCAAAACTAAGCTAAAATACTCTATTTCTTTCCACTTCACAGATTGTAAAATGCCAGCTCTCTCAAGAAAGATAAGCAAGCTACAACACTGAAAAATCTTCATTACCACTTTTTCATTCACACAAATAAAAAGAAAAATTCAACATTAACCTTGCCAGAGAAGCGATGCACCTTAACACGTCATATCACTTACCCTAGAATATGCACACCATGATCTCTGAAATCCTTTTAATTCCAGGACATCCAGACCACATATGAATTCTTAGCACATTCACTTAAAGAACAAACTTGAACCAAATTGTTAATTACAACAGAGATCATAACAGAACTCTCTGAAATTCTAGAAAGAGCTGTGAGTTTAAAATCCTGCTTCTAGATCCTGGTGTGTACTGTGTCTATCTTTAACTTGAAAATGATTTGGTTTCACATTCCAATGAAGTCCCACTGGCAGATGCCTTCGGTAAGCGCACCAATGGCAGGCTTTCAAAGGCCCTCCCTCCACCCCCTCCCTCTGACTGAGCTTCCGCTGTTACGTCTAATGCTGATTTACTCAGCTGTCTTTTTTACCTGTCGCTGCTGGGTAAAAGGAGATGCTTTCATTGATGGCTATTACGGAAACACGGGGCAGCTGAAGATCAGCCCGAGGATTCGCTCTCTTTCCCCTGCCATCCCCTCCCCCTACTCACTGCCAGAAACCAACTGACTTCCAAACTTGGCTGCCTCAAAAAGAATGTTCTCTGATTGGCATTCCTGGAAGCAGAAAGCAAGACAGCTCAAGTTCTGTACTGTTACTCAGCATGAATTACTTCCCAGGTATACACAACACGAACAAGTAACTTTCCTGGAGTTTTTGTTAACTTTGAGGAGAATCAAGCAAATATTTCGGATTGTTAAAAATATCTTTGTTGTAGGACAACATTTAAGTTTTAATAGCCACATTTTATAGTAGCCAAGTTTTATAATGTTATCCAGAATGGCTATGGCTGCAGTGAAAAAAGGGAAATGCCAAATGTTTTGTTAAAAGTCCAGTAAGCCTTAGTAAATGAGTTGGGACCCATTAGAGGAAAAAATAGCCACGCTGCCTGTGTGGACAATATTCTGGAGGGCAACTCTTCAATCTGTGGATTTTCTGTGGGAGAAAAACTTACTTATAGGAATTGTGGGAAAACTGATTTTAATTGACCTGTATTTTATAATTACAAACAACAGGAAGAGAGGGTGCCAAAAAACTTCTACCTCTCTATCGAACCTTCTTTTTCAGGACTGTCTTGCAAAACCTTAGTGAGGACTGGGGATAAAAAAATACAGATATGTATGTGTGTTATACACACTCATATACATCTGAAAGAGGAGAAATCGAGTGGACGCAAACTAGGAAGAAGATAACATTTCATCAAATAGATTCTGACAAAGAATAATAATTTGGGGTCCCTTTAAATCACCAGTAATAAACTTGTATTTAATATTTATTTAGTGGTCGTTAGGGCCAAAAGATCTGCTACCAAAAATAATTTTTCTCTTTATGTTCAAAATAGTGAATTTTTTACGTGCAATTCTATGTACCATACAACTTTTTAAGGAAGTGACTTAGTGCCATGCAAGGCCTGGTAAAGGATTTATAATTTTGGTAATTAGACACATCACAACTCCAAGCATTTTGGAATTTCCAAACTTCAGCTGGCTGTGGCTGCCAACTCTAGGCAAGTGTCAGCTGGCTGGGCTCAGGGCAGTGGTGTGGCCACAGCTGCTCCTTGGAGCTTCTATGGACGTCTCAAAAATACTCAACTGCAAAAGGCTGGTTCCATTAAAAAAAAAAAAAAAGCTTTCTGTTTTTGTTTGTTGTTTGTTTAACATTTCCTGTTTTGAGTTATGTTTTACCACATCTAGAGCAAGAGACCATTATAAGAAACCATGAGTGAAAACTTGATTAACTGGTATCAAATTACTAATCTATTTCAGTGTTCTTTTGATGACCCATATAGATTGGTGGCCTATGAGTTGCCTGCTCCTTAACCTAACTGTATTAAAAAAAAAAAAAAAAAAGAAAGAAAGAAAGATTAAAACAAGGGGAGGAAAAATTTTTCCTTACTCTTATCCCCAAAGTTGACTATTTTAGGGAAACTGCAGACTATATGCAATGCTGATAGAGGCATTCAAATGACTTCATAAATAAATGGAAAGAAATAGCCCTGTAGCCCAAAGAGCAAGTACTTCTGTCCCCGTGTTTCTTTTTCCCTCTGTCAAAAATATTCTTCACCAAGGCTAATGGATAGTGTCAAAACACAAGTGACTGAAGAAGAGTGGATGGAGTTGATGGCTGGCCACTTGGTTCACATTCAGCCACACTATTCACTTCTGTGTGAGTGTGAGTGAACACTAGCACACACCTGACACTCAAGAAATGTTTGTTAAAACTGAAGAACTGCTTGTGTAAAAGTGTGTAATTTAACTGATGGAAAACAGTTATTTTTTGGCCCACATTTTAGATAAATATATTTTACATTTTATCTTAGAGATTTTGGGAAAAAATATCTCTTTGAAACAATTAATAAAAATATATAGAATGTGTACTATGTACTAAGCACCTTTGCTGAAGCCAAAAAAAAAATATATATATATATACATATATATATATAATATGAGGGTACTGCAAAAAGTTCATGGAAATATTTGTATTATCTTTTAATTCTATTTTTGCATGAACTTTTTGAATACCCTCGTACAATGTTTTTGTGTGTGTGTATGTGTGTGTGGAGAAAGAGAGAGAGAGAGAGAGAGAGAGAGAGGGGGAGAGAGAGAGAGAGAGAGAGAGAGAGAAAGGGAGAGAGAGTCTAAATACTAACATGGCAAATATTTAAGATCACTTCTGCTGGTCTTGCTGGCTTGTAAGAAAAATAGAGAAAACAAGAAAATGTTAGGTGCTCTAATATTTCCCATTAACTAGTAAACTGTAACAATTTTCTCTATTGAATTGTTAACTGGCCATTTCTTATCATGCAACATTGATCAATCAGATATCTCCTCAGGTTTCCAACTCATCTCTACTTATATTTTCATATGTGCTAATCATAGAAATTCTAGAACACTTTACAACAGTAGTAAGAGCATTAGTTCAGACGCACAGCTGAGTGAACACAATGACAATTTTTTTTTCTTCTCCCCCCCCCCAACCTTTACGAGGCAGTTGATAAGATTTATAATGGTTAGAACTCAGTCTTTATCATGAGTAAATGTTGTTTTTCTCTTTCATAAGCACAAACATGAGAGTTAGGATTTGATCAGAAAAATAGCTTCCAGAGCTTGTTTCCAAAGAAAACTGGGCATGTAACAGGAAAATCAGATACCCTTGATTTATCATGAACAAGCAGTTAATCTCTGCTCCATTCTCCACAAATAGACTGTATTAGCACAGTTCTGTGAATGACAAATGCTGGTAGCAGGCTCCTTGCCGGGCTGAACAAAGTATTCAGACTCAGTCTTGGCTGATCTGTGAGGCATCTATGTTTATGAAGAACCTGGTAACTTAAAAGCAAATGGATCCTGTCATTTTTTTCCCTCCCTCATGTCCGTAAGGGACAGCACAGGTGGTATGCTCAGGGTGATGGTTTTGTGGCTGATTTTTTTGTGTGTTTTATATAGACCTTGTTTTTAAAAGCATATACTATTCATGCAAAAATAAAGTTGTTTGTGGTTGAGAGGATGGCTCATGGTTTTGTTAAGAGGAAAAAAATCAATGAACCCAAGTAGTAAGTTGTTTGCAAAGTAATTAAAATAGACAATGCCCGAGAAAAAGAAAAGCTAAGAACAAACATCATTAGAAAATAGGGACTCTAATAACAGATATGAAAGGGATTCAAAGCAATAGTATGCTATGTATAATCTTATTAAAGCCAATTAAATTTAAAAAATAGCCAGCAATCCCTCTGTTGGGTACATACCCAAAGGAAATAAAATCACCACCTCATAAGGATATCTGCACTCCCATGTTCATTACTCACAATAGCCAAGATGTGGAAACAATTGGTGTTTGTCAACAGTGGAATGAATAAAGAAATATGTGTGTGTGTGTGTGTGTGCATGTGTGTGTGAGTGTGTATGTGTATGTGTATGTGATGGAATATTAAGAAACCTTAAAGGAGATCCTGGCATTTGTGACAACATGGATGAATCTAGTGGACATTATGCTAAGTGAAATAAGCCAGACAGAGGACAAATAAAAATATTACATAGGCAGAGCAGGGGGTGAAGGTGGAAACAAGAAGATGAAGGTCAAAAGACAAAAAATTATAATAGTACAGTATGAATAAGTCAAGAGATCTAGCGTACAGCATGAGGACTAATTACTAATTACTAGTTAGTAATATTGTACTGTGTACTGGTAAATTGCCAAGAAAGATTTTCAGTACTTTTACCATACACAGACACAAAGAGGTAACTATATGGGATGATGGTGTGTTAATTTGCTTTCCTGTAGTCATCACTTCACTGTGTATATGTACATCAGGGTGAGTATATCAAAACAGCATGTTGGATGCCTTAAATATATACAATAAAAAATGGAAAAAAACCAAAACAAAACCCCACAACAGCATGCTATGTATTCTATTCAATGCCAATTCTATTCAATACCAATGGGGAACAATGATAGTTTTGATGACAACAGGATGGCATAGGCTAATGCTTAAGGTTAAAAATCAGCATGTAAGTGTACATGCACCATAATTTCAACCACATCGGAACATCCGTGGGCACCAGAAAGATAATGGCTAGAAATAATCTTATCGAAATGATTTGTGGGTCCTTTAAAAAAATCTTATTCTTACATTTTCTGCAGTGTAGTTATTTTACCTTGGTAATTTACACACACACACCCCAAAAATATTCAAGTAAGAATAATTGCAGTTTTTCCTCATTGTCTTTCAAGAGGCATCTCTATTTCTCTTCTCTGGGTCTCTGTTGCTGGGGGGGGGAGGTTGGGGAGGGAGCAGAAGGGAATGGAGATGCTCTCTAACGTGGAAAGGGACACAAAAGAAGCTTAAGGGGGCTTATGTTGGTTTTAAGAAAGGGTATGGAGGGAAATACCCAAGGAACAGAAGACTCTTAAAGGAAATGGTAAGTATGAGGGGAGAGAAGGTAGAGAATAGAATCTGGCACACTGCAGGTGGTGTCAGACGGGCAGCCAGGTTGGGGAGCAGCTACTTCAGTGAGGTAGATTTTATGGAGAGCAAGATCTAAAGAGGAAGCTTAGGATATTTGGCCATAGGACATCTGGCTGTGTGTTTTGTGATTTCTTCTCATGAAATATTTAAGAGAGGTCTTTACTTTTCAAGACCTGTCAAGGTTGTGTGTCTTTCGGACACTTCATGACATTGACATGGATCTTAAATCTATCAAATGTTTGGTTACATAAACAGTTTTGAAAAGTTAGTGGTAATTTTTGGGGGTTGTCGTGGTTGTTAAAATTGGAATTTTTTTTTTATATGGGTAAGAAATCATTTTCATTCTTGTCTAAATAAACTTTATGGATGATTTCCCTCTACTTGAATTTCATTTCCTATACCTATGTCTCTCTGTTGCCATGATGGGTATCGGTTCCAGTCTCCTAGGCTGGCTGCTGTATGTAAGGTGACCAACCGTCTCAGTCTGACTGAAAATGAGGGATTTCCTGGGATGCAGTGTTAAAACCAGGAAAGTCC
The DNA here is from genome assembly GCF_027409185.1 of Cynocephalus volans. Taxonomy (NCBI): domain Eukaryota; kingdom Metazoa; phylum Chordata; class Mammalia; order Dermoptera; family Cynocephalidae; genus Cynocephalus; species Cynocephalus volans. The sequence goes on along the minus strand of NC_084472.1, from coordinate 30,622,321 downwards.
TAAACAAAACAGAACAAGTTGGTCATCCTACAGATATAACCTGGAATTTTTAAATGTCTGTGTATGCTTTTGAGAAAGATTAGCCTTTTTATTAATTATGAAGTGTTTGGCCCAAGTAGGCCAATACTCTGAAAATATGGATTTCATTTTGCATTTGCCCTTTGTTAGCAGAGCAACCTGGGAGAGGTTAACCTCCAAGGCCCACTATCTCTTCATCACTACCGTAAGAATAATAATACTTCAATGAGTTGTTGTCAACCTCAAATGAGATATGCATGCAAATTCAGAATATGTAAAGTGCACAAATCTACAATTGGTATCTAGTGTATTTTACATAACCTTTATATAAAATTATATATAGTTATTTTTCAAGGCAATATTTAGTATTTTAGATTGAGAAATAATGGAGGTACAACACTTCAAACTATGTGAGGTGGGGAGGGAAAGAGAGAAAGAGAGAGAGATTGATTGAGGGAACTGATTTTTTCAGGAGTATTTCAGCATTTGATTTTTCTCTAAGTTAAACTGACCAAGTTTTGTTTCTGAAGCTCTACAGCCCTAGTAACAACCAATACAACATGTTTACAAAAGGTATGATTATCTTCAGTATATTTTAAAAAACTTATTGTATTTTTCCTTTCGAACTCACCAGCATATGCCATATCTGATGCCATTTAAGAAGTGAGGGTGAAATTTGGTTTCTGGAGCAAAATGAAATGTATTTAATGTCATCATTTAAAACCTGTGCAAATTTTCAAAATCAAATGTCTCATCTATATTTGAAACACAAGTGAAAAACTGGTTCTAATGCAAGCTTTCTGAGATTTATCCAGGGTTAGAAACTGGACAATTCTGTTTTGTGTGATAAAAGAAAATGACAATTGATAGCCAAACTGGATGGAGTTTGGTAGTTACTATATTCAGCCTATAGAGCTTAAAAAAATGTCCCAACTACTCTTCTCCAACTTTGAGTCCCAGAGGCAACCATCTTCAACTCTTAACTGTTAATTATGGTGATTACTCCATATTCCTAAATAGTATTCTCATACACCTATTTTTTTTATTTTTTGAATATTAACATTACCTGTTGGCTTCCTACTGTGGAAGATAAAGATTTGGCTATCACACACTTCCTCCAGCCTGTGTGCTCTCTCTCTGACTTGTCCTCTTTCTTTCTCATTCTCACCACACACACACACACACACACACACACACACACACACACACACACACACTCTCACACACCCACACACACACACTCACACACACACTCTCACACACACTCTCACACACACACACACACACACACACACTCACACACACACACATTTCCCTTCCCTTAATCTTCCCAACTTAGTTGCACAAGAATTTTAGGTGAAGCACGAACCAGCATTCACATTATTTTGACTGCGTATACATTATTTGTATGTAAGCCACATGGGGATTTATTACATTTCTTTTACACATTTTTCTTTTTCCTGACATTGGTATTTTTGTCATATTTTTGTTTGCTTAATTTTTTATCTTCCCATCGTTACATTTTCTCACTCTCCACTAGATATGCAATATTCCTCTTAATAAATCGAATACATTGGTTACTCTTTCAGCAGCCTTGTTATTCTTGTTGTGGCAAACTTGCTACTGAGCTGTCATCCTGGGACTGCTCTTTGCCCCTCTTTCATGTTGGGTCCCAGTCGCTGGATTCTTTGTTTTCCTCTTTCTTGATGGGTTCCCTCCTGGGTGTGTGGGGGGGAGCATATATTGTAGTAGCTTCCTGAGAAAAATACATTTTTGGAGAACTTGAATGCTTGAAAATATTTCTTTATTCTCTTCTTACATTAATTGTTAGTTTGCCTAGAAATGAAATTTATTGTTTAGACATATATTTCCCACAGAAATTTCTAGAAATTTCTTCACTGTTTTTCAGTTTCAGTGTTCTTGATAAGTTATTTTGTTTCCTGATTGATTTTATTTGACTTTCTGTCCTTCCTCCTTCCTTTATTTCTTAGTTCTCTTGTTCCTTCCTTCCTCTCCGCACCACCCCCACACCCCTTGTCTCTCTGGAAACACTTATTATTTCTTCTTTAGCCCTGGTGTTCTACTATCTCATGACAGTATAACATGGTGTGGTACTTACTCCCTAATTCCCGCATTGATGTGTTTGAAACTCAAGTGACTTAAACTCATTCTTCCAGTTCTGGGAAATTTTATTACATACCTTGGCAATTTTTAACCCCTATTTCCTCTGTTCTTTCATTCTGAAACTAAACTCCTTTTAGTTGGATTTTGGACTCCTAGACTGCTATGCTAATTTTATCATCTTTTCTTTTATTCATCTTCTTTCTGTCATCTCCTCATTGGAATAATTTCTCATCTCTTTTCTGTTGAATATTTTATTTCTGCTAACATATTTTTAATTTCTAAGAGTTCTGTTTGGCTGTAATTGTTCCTTTTTCATAACATCATTTTCAGTTTCATGAACACAATTTCCTTTCTATCATCTGTAAGAATATACATTTCAGCTTTTTTAATGCTTTCGTCTGTTTCCTGTAGGGTCTTTGTTTCCTTTAATTTCTAGTTAGTTAGTTTTGGTCTCTTTTATGTTGAAGACTTTCCTTCATATCTGGTATTCCTTAAGCTGCCTGCTCAAGCACTGTATTATGGGCTACAGGATGTTGCCATAAAACATTTAGACAAAGCTGAGCCCTTTCACTGAAACACCCTCTAGAGTAACTACATTTTTGTCTTCTTGGGTAGTCAGATCCTCCAGGGAGGCCTCCCCGTCCAGTGTTCTGTCTAGGAGGTACAAGCCTAGTTGCCAATGTCCTGGGAGCTGAGCTCAGTAAGAATGCTTGAAGGAGATAGGAGTTTGTTACCATTTGGCATGCAGATTTCTGCATAATCTCCCAGATTTCAGTATCGCACCTCACCACCACCTGCCACTGTTGCCAGTACTGCTGAGTCTGTTGCCTCTCTAGTTAAGTTACCTTAGAGAATCATCCTCACTCCCATGTCTCCTGAAGGATGAGGGAGAGGGAGTTGCTGAGCTGCACAGGGTTGGGACGTGGTGGTGGTGGTGGCGGGGGTGGATTTGGGAGTCCAGTTACTCTTTTTAAGAAGTTCAACCAGTCCTGTTTTCAGCCCCTTGCTTCAACTTTTGCCTTCTGCCTCCAATCCCTGAGTCTTTCCAGGGTTCCCTAGGGAATCTCCATTTGCTTCTTGTTGGCATCTCTGCTGCAGACACCTGGTTTCTACATCTCTGCTCAGCTAAATCAAGTACCACTCATCCATTCCCTGTCCATTTTCCAAAATATTGGTTAATAGCTCTCTGCTATTGTATTCTCTGCCATTTTCTTTGTTTCAGTGAGTTTTTTTTTTTCTTAACTTGTCAGTATAGAGGTTGCTTTGAGAGGGAAGGGTGGAATTAAGCATGTTTTCCATCCACCACTTTAACCGTAATTCTCTACCCTCACTTTTTAGCACTGCTTTAAAAAGGGAACAAATTCTCAAGTGTCACGCCAAAATGATCCCACCAAATTCAGCAGTTGTGTGCATTTGGGTGGGGGAGGGTAACCATATTTCATATTTCTTCAATGCTCAAATGAAAGCTAAATCCTAAGAAGTTATATAATTTTCTATATCAGACACAGTGAAGTATAATATTCAATTAAAATAAAGAGATCTTTTTGTTCTGAAATCACTTGTGGTCCCTTATATTAAAACTTTCATCATGTATCTGTGGAATTAGACATATGAATATATATAATTACAAACTATTTATTTACATAATTATAAATTCCATTATATGCGAAAACCATGTACCATAAAAAGTGAAAATAAATTTCTTTTGTAACCGAAGTTTCCCCTAAACAATAAATTAAACCATAACCCAGTCAACAAATAAAATTATCTTCAAATTATACTGGCAGTCATGTTGTGCTCACTTTTTGTTGGAAGGCAATGTCAATTCTGATAGTGAAGTCATTTCCCTTTTAAGTTGTCATGGTCATTTGCATATAGGCCACATTTGTGTATTTTGTTATTTGAGGCAAGATTTGTCTTGAATCATTTTATATACTACTTTTGCTCCTTATAATATGTCAATCTGGAAATATCAGTTTTCCAGAAGTTATATTGAACCCTATTTCTTCAAGAGTATCCCATCAATCCTAAAGCCACCTTCTAATGTTAAAGAGATGTGTACATTCCATTATTTCCACAGCTATAAGACTTGGCCCTGGGCTAAGGGTCAAAGGGTTACCCTTAGCATCCTTTACTTTCCTTCCACATTTGCCCTCTCTCTAAATAGCTTACCCACCTATCTCCAAAACAGTTTGTGTTACCATCAGTACTGTGTCCTCACAGTATTATAATATATATTTCACAGCACACAGAAATAGCAACCATGTCCCTGAAGAGCTGAACACCTATAGAAAAGAATTGTTTTCATTTTACGGTACTCCTTAAGTAGTAAAAGCAATCGATTATGACTTGTTTAACCATACCATCATAATATTAAGAAAAATAGGCATTTTTAATGAACAATGCAGTGACTACACACATTTGAAACTTTAAAGGCTATTTCTGTTTGCCAAAACCTTTTTTTCCCCTAGAGTTTAAGATGATGGTTGAATTGTGTTGACATAAGATTTTATTTGTTTTTTAAAAAATGACTCTGCTCTTATACATGGAATCTAAAAAGAAAGGTGAACTCATGGGAGGAGGGAGTAGAATGGTGGTTACCAGGGGCTGGGTGGGTGGGAGTCTGAGAGATGTTGGTCAAAGGATATAAAATTTCAGCTAGACAGGAGGAAAAATTTCAAGAGATCTCCTGTACAACATGCTGCAGACTATACAACAATGTATTTCAAAAATTGCTAAGAGTAGGTTTTAAGTGTTCTTGCCACAAAAAAATAAGTATGTGAGGTAATACATATGTTAATGAGCTTGACTGAGCCATTCCACAATATATACATATTTCAAAACATCATGTTGTACATGACAAATATATACATCTTTTATTTGTAAATTAAAAAATAAAATAAAAGGAATTTACCCCTTATCTAGTCCTTTACCTGCTCTCATCTAAACTAACAGTAGTGGGTGTGCCGACATGTAGCCCTGTGCAAACAAAATAAGGTGACATATGCCTTATGTAGACAAATGCATTTTCTTCAACAATTCCTTAACAGAGATATTAAAATGGCGATTTTAGGCATTTGGATAGATTGGTTCTGGCAGTGGGGGAGGGAGGGAGAGAGAAGTTGTGAGGTTTTAAGAGGCATTTTTTTTTTCTAATAATTCTTTAGGACCCTACAGTTATGTTACATAAATATCTCTCTACTTTACTTGGAAGGCCTTTCTCATACACAACTAGGCTGCCCCATACAATCTTTTAAATGCAGAAGTCAAAGGAATAAAGGAAAGCAGGAACGTAGAAGCTAGACAGGAGTTGCCGGGACAAAGTTAATTGTGTACGTGGCATAGGAGCAGGGCAATTAGAGCATTCTCATTTAATACCCATCTTCAGTGGAAGGCCTGAGAAAGGTAAGAAAAACAGCAGATTTGAATCACCTAGGGAGCTTTTAAAATAAAAATACTGTGCCCAATGTAGACCAATTGAATGAGAACCATTGAGGGTGGGTTCTGAGCATCTGTTTCTTTGAAAAGTCCCCTTAATTTCTAATGTGCAGCCAGAGTAGAGAAATTTTACTGTTCTACTCATATTTTTATGTTTTTCCCCCTAATTTTTGTTCCTGGGATTGTGATAAACTAATTAGTTTGATCTTTTAAATACATATCACTATCTGACTGAATTTTAATATTATTTTAGGGGCTTGCACAGATACATTTAATTTCACATGAAGTTAGTGACCCTGGACATTAGCTGCAAGTTTTTACAATACAAAGAAAAACAATCTCTGCTACTAAAATTTATGGAAGAAAATCTGATGTTAAACTTAACAATTGCTTTGTAATATCTACCATACCATGTTTCATTTGTATAGTGTGTATGTGTTTGTATGTGCATGTGTGTGTGGCCCATGCATTACCTAACTATTTTTGGAATGGGGTAGTTTGTATAAAGCATCAGCTGTGCTATAAAACTGACAAAGGCAGAATGGCACTGAGCAGAACCCTTTGTGAGAGAGTCAAAGACTAAGCATGCTGTAATCCATTTCATTCATTCAAAGTAACAATGGGATAAAACTCCTGTTAACAGCAAAGCAGACACCTTTTAAGAGCACCTCAAATTACCTGGCAAATGTGCGACCACTCGGTCTCCTTTTTCTGAATTTAGAGCAGACCATTCATAAATGGATCGATTCAGGTCTCTTTTCCTGGGTGAGAGCACCTGTAAACACACAGTATGAGAGTTGGCAAAATGAAGGAAGATTTATGATGTTTGTGGTGGTGGCTTTCAACCTTGGCAGCATTTTAGAAACACCGATGAGATTTACAGTTAAATGCTGATGCCTGGGCCTCTTACCTAGAGATTCTCATATGACAGATCTTAAGTGGGGAGGAGGGTACAGATTTGGGTGCTTTTGCTGTCCAGTTAAGTTGAGAATCACAGATGTAGTGAAAAGAACATAAATTTTGAAGCCAGTCAATTACAGGCTTGCATTCTTTGCTGTTCTGGTCACTTGATGGGAGAAACCTAATTAAACCTCGTTGTCTTTATCTGTAAAAAGAACATAATACTCCACCTTGCAATGCCTGTAAAGCAAAGCACATAGTACTGTGCCCAATGCATGGTAAATAGAGTGTTTAGGAAGCATCTTGTAACTTTGTTTTAGCAGTACTTTCTCTTTAGGTAACTTTCACTCTTCCTCTGGAGTCTATTCTGAGCTTCCCTCCTGGTGTCCCCATATGACCCTGCCTTCCGCAGAGGTACCCAATATTTTTAATCTTTTAAACAACCTCCCCACTTTAACTATATCTAGTGCAAAGATTTGCAACCACCAGAATCACCTCCAGGACTTTAAAACATGCTGATGTCTGTTTCCTACCACCCACATTTTCTGATTTATAATCCTAGTTGCTAGCATAATTTCTTCACAGGTACAGCAATGGAAATCTGTGTAAATTCTTCAAAATATTTTTCTTTTGAAAATTTGGAATAAAATTGAAATGTTCAGCGATAAAGAAAAATACACAGTAAGCATCTGGCAAGTCACTTATCCACTTACTGAGCTCTGAATTTGTGCTAGGTGTTGGGTATAAAAAAGATTCTGTCCCTGCTTCCCTGCTTTCCAGGAGTTCACAATGCAGTAAAATGACAGATGGAAATTAAATGCAATTCATTTCCTCATTCACTCATTTTTACTGAGTGTCTATGCTCGTGATATTTTAGGTGCTGGAGATACAGGCGTGAACAAAAACCAGCCAAACAAAAAAAGCCCATGATTGGAGGATTTAGATTCTAGGGGGCGGGCATTAGAGAAAAACATGTCTTTATGACAGAAGTAAACACAGGGTGGTCTGAGAATTTATTTCAGGACAGCAAGCTGTCACCTGGGGATGAGTTTATGAAAAGGTTTTCTGGGGAGAAGAGAGGAGAACTGATTCTCGAAGAAGAAGATATTCTCCAGGCAGCTAAGGAAACATATGTGGCATGGGCAATTTTATGTCAGTTTGGCTAGGCCATGGTACCCAGATATTTGGTTAAACATTATTCTAAATGTTTCTGTGACGGGTTTTTTTTGGTGGATGAAAATAACATTGAAATCAGTGGCATTCGAGTAAAGCAAAGCACCCTCTATAACACAGGTGGGCCTCATCTAATCGGCTGAAGGCCTTAATAAAAGAAAGACTGACCTACCCCAAGCAAGAAAGAATTCAGTATCAGTCAGCAACCTTTGGACTTGAACTGCAGCATCGGCTCTTCCTGGATCTCCAGACCTCCTTCTCATTCTGCAGATTTTGGACTTGCCAGCCTCTATAATTGCATGAGCCAATTCCTTAAAATAAGTATCTTTCTATATATACATACAAGTACATATCTTATTGGTTCTTTTTCTATGCAGAATCCTGACCTGACTAATACAGAATGCATTTGAGGCAGATGACTCTTCCTTTCCTTCTCAAGACTCAAGTCCTACCCCTGGCTTCTCACCCTTCAAGAAGAAATAGATGACATCCTGATTTCTTTTGACTCCCTTTCCAGTTACCTCAAAGCTCCTCTTATCTTTTTTGGTTCACCCCTCCTCTTCCGTTTCAAAGGAAAACTACTCCCTTTCCTTCCTAAGACTAATCTTTTGCTTGTTCTCTAGGTCCTTCTCAAACATTCCTTCTGGAGTTGAGTCCAATAATGACCTCCTCTCTTACAGCTGTAGCTTCTCTTTCTCTTCTCTCCCTTGAGTTTTGTTCAAACCTTCCCTGGCTCATGCATTTCTACACACATGAATGTTTGTGTGTGTACATTTCTGAACATGCATCAATCCCATGGTGGGCTAAATCCAATGAGCTCAGATCCTCCTGGTCCAAAGCACAAGGAGGTGGGGTACATTTGATTTGACTTTTCATTACTGGCATTAATGTAAAGAGTCAAAGTTTTGTGCAGGAGAGATCATGCATTCAGCATAGTAACATGGACTTTGCCAGGCTGATCAAGAGGCTTGGATGATAGTTATAAATATCCATGATTAATTAATTATGACTTAATAAATGATTATTGCTTTGGAGATAAACTTTTAAAAGGAATAATAATAAATGGAGCCTTTTATGACTATGCATGGGGGAACTTTGGGTAAGGGAAAGAAAAGAAAAAGAAAGAAAAGGACAAAAGAGAAGGAGGAAAGAAAATCTGGAGACAAAGTAAAGACGTAGAAGGTGGGAGATTCTGGGGGAGTGAGAAAAACCCTGAATAGAAACACCAAAAGCTCACCTCAGCTATGACCCTGATTGTCTTTTTCTCTATAAAATAACATCATTAACAACTTAGGTATCTTAGTGTGTCTCAAATTTGTAATGCCAGTTTGACTTGACAAATTATATTGCTGTAAACAAACACACACACACAGTGGTGTAGAGTGTGGTTTGATGCTACACTATGCTGAATTATTGGCGGTATAAAATGTTTGACTTATAATAAACTATGCAACCCCACATTTCATTTTTCTGGGCCTCATTTTTATAAAATTACCCATCATCTAGTGTGAACAACAAAGACTCAGATTCACATTGAATGTGCCTCCTTTTCCAATCTATTGCTCATGTAGAGTATTCCTATTTCTATAGTAACAATAGTTAATTTTTTCCAAAAACATTCTCTCCAGAAAGTAATATTCATGTAAAGAAAACTGCATAATTGCAACATGCAGGAAAATGACATATAATTGTATATTTTAAAATATAAACCTGCAGAATAAAGTGACATCACAAGGAGAGAAAAGATAAAAGCTTTATAGAGATCAGAATTCTCTCTTGGGTGAAAGGCTTATTAAATTCTAATTAGTTATGTATATGTATGTTTGTGAGTATATATATAGTTATGTTTATGTAGTTTGTGAATACAAATGCTAAAAAAGTAGAAAATATACTGCTGGATTTTTCTAAGATGTGCTGAAGCTTTAGAGTTACTTCTTAATTGAATTTTATAGTAGTTAGGTAGAATTTTAAAAAGATCTGTAACCTTGTGTGAGTCAACCCTAAGATAAAGACTATGTTTATCTACTGAACTGTTGGTATCAATCCCAAATTTATAAGTTTTAATATATGTCAGTTATTATAAATATGACATAATAAAATAGCATTATCAGGTTTTGCATATGCCCCAGCTTAATAACTTCTTATCAATTTATGTACTTTTAAATTCTCACTCAGAAAGTCTAACACGAAGTATTTACAAAACTGAATTTGAAATAATTCCCCAAATGATCCCATCCAAGTTCTTGAGTTTTCAATCTAAAAATATCTAGTAGCTAATAAGTTTACTTAAAATAAGAACTTTTATCTTGCCTGATGTAAAAGCTTAACTTGTTAAGGTAAGGAATGGCAAATACATTCTTAGTTTTTGAAATGAATACACTTGCCATAATCTCAGTTTATGAAACTGAAAAAAGGATTCAAAATTTACAAATGATTGTTACCTTTTAAAATAAAATCACCCAAAATGCTGAAACTTACTCTCCTTAATTTTTAAAGAAATTGGTTGACACAAGCAAACTAGCACATAGTGACCATTGTTACTAATTCAAGGATGTTGTGGGAATATCAGGTTGCAAAAAGAAACCTCAATGTTCAACCATTCATTAACATGGAATTGAAAAGGCCAAATTTGTGGAATGTTGACCACATACCATGGACGTTTCTTCAGTGTCCTTCCAACAGATGAGATTATACCCATGAGGGTATTTCAGTTATTAACTTAAAAAAACCCTAGATACACTTAACAGCAAATGTCATCATGAAGGAAAAAGCTCATGATGGTTTCAAAGTACAATGTGGTTTTAACTCTACATGGAACAAACATGAAGACTCCTTTTATCCTTAATGTATTTCCATGTTATGTACGCCTGACTAAAGTTTTATAGAGGGTTCAGTGGAATGTCCGAAGAACATTCTTCTACATGGAAGACCAGAGTCAGTATCATAGTTTGGAAACTGTGTCCTCCTACTGTGAATGTAATAAGGCGTCCAGCAATGAGCAGAGGTTAGAAAGGGGAGACTCCAGCACAGCGGCTCTAATGGTCTGTGGCAACTTGCACAGTCTGTCTCAGAGTTCAAAGGAGAGAGGTCACAGATATGTGTCCCTACACAGAATTTTTTAAGAGCCCTTTCTCTGAAACACATACATTGGATGTGATGGAGGGAAGGCTATGGATTTGTTTAGTTTCATTGTCCATTAGGAAAAAATTTTTAATGTTTGTAAAACTTTTAGAAAGTTTTAATACATTTTAATCATTTAATCATTTTAATACACTGAAAATTGGATTTCTAAGTTCTGAAATTGCTTTTATCAAAGTTCCCAAATCCAGGCTTTTTACTACTTAATCAGCTTACTCTAACTTAACCTGACAACTATTTTTTTTTTTTTTCTTAAAGATTAATTCCTTTCCTCTCTCTTGGTTTCCCTCCTGGCTTCCAGCGACTGCTTCTCAACCTCCTCTTCAGAGAGTCCCTCAAAGATGGGCTGTCTCCTGGGCCTTACTTTAGTCTTTCCTATTCTCATACATCTTCCCTTGGTAATTTCATCCTTTCTTCTGTTCAACGCAGGTCTTTCTCATGATCTCTAGATTTGTATGTCCACCAGCTCACTGAACATTTTCACTGAGTATATTTCATTAATAATCCCACAGTCACTGAGTGCTTGCTGTATGCAGGCATCGTGCTGTAAGGGAGAAAGACTTGGGCATCTCCCACTGTCCATGCCCAAAAGAGACTCATTAGTTTTTTCACTTCTCTTCTAAGACCTGCTCCGCAATGAAGATGTTACTTTCTTTGGGTAGCTGTAGTGGATTGAATGATGGCAACCAAAATGAGTCCATCCAGAATCTGTGAATGTAATGCTGTTTGAAAAAAAGGGTCTCTGTAGATGTAATTAAGTTAAAAATCTTGAGATGAGATCACCCTGGATTAGGATGGGCCATAAATCCAATGACACATGTTCTTACAAGGGACAAAGGAAAAGACAGACATGGAGAGAAGAAAGTCATGTGAAGGCAGAGGCAGAGATTGGAGTTATTTGGCCACAAGCCAAGGAATGCGTGGAGCCACCAGAAGCTGGAAGAAGCAAGGACGGACCCACCCATACAGCCTTCAGAGACAGTGTGGCCTTGCTGGGGTTTTGGTTTTGGACTTCAAACCTTCAGACTACGACAGAAAGGATTTCTGTTGTTTTAAGCCACCAGGTTGATGTTAATTTGTTGCAGCAGCCCTAGGAAGCCAATACAGTACCCTACCTTAATTTTCCCCAGCCCAAGGGCCCTAATTTTTAGTTAAGCTGATTTATAACTATTATGCTTCTTAACTATCATTAACCCTCTTCCCGGGTAGACTACAATTCCTTGAAAGTAGGACTGTAAATGTCTTCTCTATCCCTAATAACTAACACTTGGCACATAGTAGATATGCTGAAAGAATGAAACAAAAGGTTTTTTGTTTGCATGTTTGTTTCTTTTAATGGTTATGGAAATAGTATAAATCTACATATAATAAAGATAGATCTTTTAACTTATTTAAATTATTTTAGTAAAGTTGTCTTTTTCTTAAATGTTTCTTTCAATTCATACAACTTTTTAAAATACCTACTTGTGTTATTAAAATATAGATGTTTTGCTAAGTCACTTAGGGAAAAAAACATAGCAAAGGCACTCATGGAACTATTAATATAAGGTACAGAAAATGCAAACTCATTTTTTTAAGGCAGGCTCTCTAAATTTATTGTTCATAATTACATATCTTTGTTTTTAAGGCACAGAAAGCTTTGTTTGCTAAATCTCTCTTCTTTATCCTGAATCTGCAGCTGGCAGCCACCACACACACACATGCACTCACATCCGTACTCCAATTAACCCTGTTTGTGAAGGGTTAGTGCATTCATGACACAACTAAAGCAGCAACAGAAGGAGATACAGATACACTTAATAATATTAGTTATTTGCATACAAAATGGTCAAATGGTCTAATTAAAAGGCTTGCTGTGTATTTGAACAAATAAGTATAAAGCAGCTTGAAAAACATAATTCACCTCAATCTAAAATTTTATCGAAAGACAGATGATGGGAGATAATAGGCATAATTTCTAACTAAAAATACACAAGTGCTTTATTTCTCCACAATGAAAAGAATTTTACATTTTATATTCTCCTAGGAGAGTCCTCTCCCCACCCCCACCAGCAATAAATAAGAATATGACTTTCCCAGCTAAAGCCTGACTCTTCAAAGATCCTACAAAACTACGTAGATGCTGGTCAAAGGGTACAAAGTTGCAGTTATCAGATGAGTAAGTTCTAGAGGCCTAATACAGCATGATGACTATAGTTAATAATAATGTACTACGTTCTTAAAATTTGCTGAGAAAGTAGATCTTAACTATTCTTACCACACAGACAAAATAGGTAACTATGTAAGGTGATTGATACATGAATGAGCTTGATTGTGGTAACCATTTCACAATGTATACACATATTAAAACATCACTTTGTACACCTTGAATATATACAACTTTTAGTTGTCAATTATACCTTAATAAAAGTTAAAAATGACAGACACAAATGTGTGGGGTGGGTGGGGCAGAGGATGAAGGAAGAACTGATGAAGTGGGACATACCGAGGACAAACTTCTTTGCAGAGCACACTGGAATGAGAAGGTCTTTATAGACCTAGAGCAAGGTAAAGAATACTCATAAAATATGAAATCTATGAAGAGCTCTGTTAGTTTCCCAGGGCTTCCATAACAATTAAGAAAAAACTGGTTGGCTTAAAACAACAGGATTTATTTTATCATACTTTAGGAGGCTGAAAGTCCAAAATGAAGGTGCTGGCAGAATTGGTTCCGTCTCGAGGCTCTGGGAGAGAAAGCATCCATGCATCTCTCCTAGCAAAGGTGGTTGCTGGCAATCCTTGGCATTGGTTTGTGGCAGCATAACCCCAATCTCTGCCTCCATCTCCATGTCCTTCTTTCTGGTGTGTCTGTCTACACGACCTTCTGTTTAGGAAACCAGGTATTGAATTTAGGGTCCACTGTAATCCAGAATGATCTCATCTTAACTATTACATGTGCAAAAACCCAATTTCTAAATAAGGTCATATTCTAAAGTTCCAGGTGGGCATGAATTTTGGGGGAAACTAATCAGTCCAGTACAACCCGTCAGTCTCTGAAGTTCTCGAATCTCACATTGTAACTAATGAGGCTAATTCTCGATAGCCACAATTGTTCAGGGATAAATTTTCTTAATTTGCAATATGTCCAAAAGCACAGTACTTTGTTACATCATTTTTTCCGGCATTTAATCAATAAATTTGGAGAAGATCTTCAAGGATGGCATGAAGTTTTCTCTCACTCCTTAATGGGTGATTAACATGTAATTCCCTAAATCAGTGGTCCTCTAACTTTAGTGTGCTTCGCAGTCACTTGGAGGCTTGTTAAAATACAGATTTGCTGGGCCTCACCCTCAGAGATGGACATTTGTATTTCTAACAAGCCCCTGGTGGTGCTGATGTGGTTGCCCTGGGAATCACACTTCAAGAGCCACTGCCTTAAATGATCATCACATAAGGGTCCCTATTACTCACAGGAAGGAAGGTCTTTTCCCTCATTATCAATCTCCTTCCTTCTACAATTATTAAAGGCGAAGAGAAGCAGAATGCAAATAGTGAAGAAAGAAAAGCAGGGGGATGCCTCTTCCAGGGGCATCATATATCTATTATTAACTTCTGACTGATGAAGAAGTCTAAGAATAGAATGAAATGCAGTGATTATACCAACCGTTTCTTAGTTTGGGTTCCTATGGAACTACAATTCATATTTGAAAAACAGGGGAAGTTTTTTCATACATATTTTTTTCTGAATGTAGTTTAGTGTCTCTAAATTTTGGTGGATTTAAGGCAACTCCAGTGGAGAGTAGGAAATGTGGTGAAACTATGAACATAGTTTATTTTCTTTTATTCATTTAGAGGGGTGTGTGTGTGTGTGTGTGTGTGTGTGTGTGTGTGTGTGTGTATACATGTGTATACACTTTTCAAAGACGTTTTTAGCAAAATCGATTGTTGTTGTGATAGTTTATTTTAAGAAACAGTTGATAAAAAAATAAATGTCCTTCGACAGCGATGAAGCATAGTTAATAACTGCAAATATGTTTTCCAGAAAACACCATATAATTTTACCATAAGTTCTAGTATATGCAAAAAAAGAAAACGATTTAAACACTTTTACATATAAATAAATATAATTTAGAGAGTGGAAAGAAAAGAATATGCAATCATTGAAGTGATTAAAATTTAAGTTTGTTCTAATTGAATAAGTGTGATATAACATTCTCAGTTTCCCTCTGCACAAATACAGGTAGTTGCAAAAATGAAATTTATTCCTAAATCAATACAAATTATGATATTCAATAAAACTGCCAATATAAGATGAATGATGTTAGGATGTTGCTATCAGCATCTGTTTATAACCATTTTTCTCTAACATAATAAGCACGTACAGCAAAATTTTAATATTTTTTCTCTCATTTATAAGATACGAAAATGAATTATTTCCTGGGGAGTTGTTATTGATTCATGAAGAAATTAAAGCAATTTTGGATTTGAAAAGCATTGTAAGAAAGCCACTATTTTATTTTATTATTTTTTTTATAGGCTTAAACATTAGCCAAGGACTTTGTATCCTTTTGTGGAGAAAGGACTAATGGATTTTTGGTTTTACAAAGGGTAGTTGCATCAAGCTAGATAGAAGCATGACTTTGCTATTGTCTTTACTGAAGATTAAAGCCACTATTTTAGAGTCAACTATGGCGTTAGGAAGGCAGCACATAGCAAATATATACTTTAGAAAAGAAAACAAGTTATTGTGTTATGTGTTTTAAAATACACGAAACTATATCCCGAGAGAGCAGTGGTTTCAATACTGAATACTTCTGTGAAGTTCTTAAGGATCCCAATGATAGTATTTCAAATTTCATCTTAATTTCTTTTTAAGGATGTTATGAGAATGAAGTATTTTTAGGGAAATTTAGTTCATCTTCGAAAGTGATGCTAAAACCTCTTATTGTTATAGTCATGTTTGCCGTAGTATACATATGTTTACGAAATTGTTACTACATCTTGAAGAAAGCAAGAAAAATATATTTCTTTTTTCTGGTAAAGCCATCTTCTTCTTTATCAAATGACATAATTTATAACTACCAAATTTACTGTGCAGATTTTAATTAGCATTCAATTTAAATAGATTAAAAATGAAAATATGGAATTTAATATGTCAAAACAAATCATTTTAGATTGTTTTCATTCACTGTCAATGTTTAATGAAAAAAAACACCATCAAGAAATTTTGTTCAAACTTTTTTCATGCAGTGTTTTTATAGGTCCAGTGTTATATTTGAAATGCAATTAAGGGCCGAACCCGTGGCGCACTCGGGAGAGTGCTGCGCTGGGAGCGCGGTGACGCTCCCGCCGCGGGTTCGGATCCTATATAGGAATGGCCGGTGCACTCACTGGCTAAGTGCCAGTCACAAAAAAGACAAAAAAAAAAAAAAAAAAAAAAAAAAAATGCAATTAAAATTTTATTTTTAAAATTAATTTACTTTTTTATGTGAACTTTTTTTCATTGAAACACAATTGATTATACATTTTTGTGGAGTACAGAGTTGACTATCAATACTTGTGTACAACGTGCAATGATCAAATCCGGATAATTGGCATATTCATCACTACAAAACACAATTGAAATTTTAAATTGCTGTAGATTCTAAATAACTACCATGAAAAAGTTAAATGTGTTGTATTTTCAGGATATTCAGTGGGATAAAAACCCATTTTAATATACATCAAAATATGGCCGACCCCGTGGCTCACTCGGGAGAGTGCGGTGCTGGGAGCACAGCAGTGCTCCCGCCGCGGGTTCGGATCCTATATAGGGATGGCCGGTGCGCTCACTGGCTGAGTGCGGTCACAAAAAAGGACAATATATATATATATATATACATCAAAATAATTGAGTAAAATATGCATGGGTTTATTTCAAGTACTTGTAATGCTATACAACGCATTTACTTTAAAAGGAATTCTAAGTAGTAAACATCTTCATAATGTTGAAATTTATTATAACTTTCTCATTACTATATTTAGTTACATAATACAATGTTTGTTTAGGAATTATGTTCATTCAATTATCCAACAAACGTTTAGAGCACCTAGCCATGTTCTTGGCTTTGTGCTACGTATTGTTGATATAAGAAAACTAGAGATACAGTTCCTACTCTCAAGGAGTTTGTGTGTGATCTCCTAAAGAAGACATATCTATAACAAAAATCAACACAGCATGTTAAATTCCATAATATAGGTGCACAGAGTCTGAGGTACAAAGAGGTACCTCATTTCCTGCGAGAATGATTAGGGAAGGTTTACAGGAAGGGATCACTTAAAAAACCTCAGTACAGAAAGATAAAGAGGAGTCTGTCAGGCAATGAGGGGTTGGATAGGAAGAGATGTATCCAAAGAAAGGGAACACTCTATGGGAAGTGGCATGAGTGATAAAGAGCAGGGTGAAATTAAAGTGAGCGTGATCTGGGTGTATGATTGTAATAATTATAAAATGGGAAGTGATATTTTTCAAGCACTGTGTAATTTGTATTTTTCTGTACATTTTTGTAGTACAATGTATGGAATGACAGAGGAGATGCAACATTAATCCCAGATTATTAGGGAAGAAATGGATGCCACAGGAGAGAAAGGAGGTTTGAGATTAACTCTGTTTACTAAAGGCCTCTGGAAAGTAGCTCTCCTTAGTTCTGTTTGAAGGAGGAATTAAGTGAGTAAAAGTGAGGACGAAACCTTTATTATCTGTTTCAACGGGACATTGTCAACATCTGACTTAAAGGTCTTCATTACATGAGCCTGGACGGATGAATGAACTTGATGAATGAACCAAAGACGGAAACTGGGCACTTTTCTTTTCTTTTGAATTTCCTGCCCAGAACAGCAACTTGTTCTCTTTGTAGTATTTGACATGACATTTATTTCTCATCCTGTATCTACAAAACGAGAATATAACACTGCCCATATATGTACTAAGTGCAGTTTTCAGATTTCAATTAATCAATAAAAGGTTGCATACATTTAAATGTCCATTTGGTATTTTTGGAATACTTTAATTCTCTATTCATTTTTTTCACTTGTCCGCAGAATTTGATCCAGTTGCTTCTCATGGTGAGATTGCAATGTAAGAAAGCAATTAAACAACTGTAAGTTTGGAATTTTAAA
This sequence comes from Cynocephalus volans, assembly GCF_027409185.1. Lineage (NCBI taxonomy): Eukaryota > Metazoa > Chordata > Mammalia > Dermoptera > Cynocephalidae > Cynocephalus > Cynocephalus volans. The sequence goes on along the minus strand of NC_084472.1, from coordinate 30,604,393 downwards.
TAACTTTGAAACAATTAGTTCATTTCCTTTTAGAACTATTTCTAATTACTTTTTTATATGTCCTAATTATCTTTACTTTTTCTTCATTCTCTTTGCCTTCGTAGAGTCAACTAGAGAAATCAGGCTTTATAAATGTCATATACATTTTATTCTTACTAAAACAAAGTTATGGAATACTGTTTTGAATTTAAATCTCACTAAACAGTTTGCTTCTGCTGTTGTTGGCAGTGCTGCTGTGTTTCAATGGGCAGTACTCTTTGTCAATCCACATTAAGGGTGGCCATGTGTAATAAGCACATGCAGTTTGCCATGGTCAGGTCAAAGTCTGCCAATGATCTCCATCAATGGTCTCACTCTGTCTACCCTAGCACTGACCTTGTGTCCCAGCACTGCCTCCTCCTTCCCTAAGCTCCAGCTATACCAGTCTCCTTGCTGTTCCTCATTAATGGCACATACATTTCAGCTTCGGGACATTTATTCTTACTGTTCTCTCTGCTTTCCCCAGATATCTGCATGGGTTGGCCCCTGATTTCATTTAGGCCCCTGCTCAAATATCACATTACGATAAAGAGACCACTCCAGATCACTCTGCATAAAAATACCTCTCTCTTCTATTCCTGGCCTGCTCCAGTCACTTTGTTTTCCCTTACCTTGTTTTACTTTTTATATTCATCCCATTATATACATTTATTTCATATTTGTTTATTGTTTTTTTCTCTCTAGTAGAATGCCAGCTCCATAAGAGCAGGAACTGTTTTGTTCATGGCTGTATCCCCAAAACTAGAATAGTGCCTGACACATAATAGGCAGTTGGTCAATATAAGTTGAAATAAACAATGAATCAGAAATAAGCAATGTAAAATGAGCAACTGTGTCTGTGATGACATAGTGATCTATAACTTCCACTTTTTTGTGTTTGTTCATGAAATGGTTGATTCCTTTTTTTTTATGGTTGATTTTAACATACTAGCATCCTCCAATAAGGTGTCCATTAAATGCACCTTTCAAAAGATTAAAAGGTTAAAAGGCTATGTTGGAAACCTGTTAATATAGACTAACTGTGAAAAGTAGTGACTGAAAAGTCTCATTTATATTAATCCCTGAAGAAAACTTAAACATAAGGATAGTAAGAGAACAATATTAGATAGGGTGGCTAGGGAAGGACGTTATAAAAGAGGGGGCATTTAAACCAAAGGCTGAGATGGAGTCAAGCACTGAGTAGCATTAATGATAAATGGTTGAGACAAAGAGAACAACATGGGGAAACATTCTCCGTGCAAAAAATGTCTTTGCACAGTCAAGGAAATAACAGACCAGCTGAATGGAAAGACAGCCAACTGCCACAAGATAACTGCTGAAGAGAAAAGCTAGGATTACATTATTTGCATCTTGGAAGTAGGTCAATGAAAGGTTGTAAACTTGGGACAGTGATACAATGTGATTTATGTTTTTAAATGGTATTCTGGACTTCAAGGTCTACACCAGATATAGTAGATATACTTTTTCCTATTCTTCTTGCTAAATTCAGCTTACAACCCTAGATATTGTATATAACATAAATGTAAGCAGACTCTGAGAGCTAGGAAGATGAAGACAGATTGGCTAGCCACCTCAGGACCCGAGGAACAACAAAACAGTGAGCTCCCTGGGTTTCCTTTTCACCTTATATATCCCAGATCTGGCACCATAAAAGCCAACAACCTGGAAATGCCAAGTATAGACAAAAAAGGCTCTAATAAAAAGCAAAACAAAAAGACATTCTGGCTGCAGTGTGTATAGTGCATTGCTTGAGTGATAAGACTGGTGGAGAAGACACTGCAATAGTTCAGGCAAGAGACTGGCAACTTGGATTGAGTAATGGCTGCAGATGTGGCTGGGGAAAGGTGAAAACCTGTGGGCTATGGTTTGGAGGCAGAACCCCTTGACTTATTGGTGGCCTATACATGGGCAGGTGGATGGGAGGGCCCTCATATGAATGACACACAAACTGTAAGAATTTGAGTGAGAAATTATCAATCTCTGTGAAATAAGATTGGAGAGCTAAAACAAAACTCTTTTGTCTTGAGGTTGACAGAACAGATCCATCAAGAGAGCGTGAATGAGATCCAGTCTAGTCACAGTGATGATAAAAATAATAACAGCCCAGGCTCAACAGATGGCCTCATATTTCATAGCAAAGTAAATAAAATATTCATTGCAGTCTGGATTAAAAGAAATTGCAGTAAATATGGGACTAACGGCAATACCCAAGGAGGGGCTCGATTGAACAGTATAGAATATGAGCAAAGTAATCAAGAAAAGCTGTACAGATAACTAAAGAGCCACAGAAATAAACATAATATAGTAGGAAAATGGAATTTTTTTTCTTTTAAGGGTTGCATATATTTTTCATGGGAGATAATACATCCAGACTGTATTGGCTTCTACAGCATCTTGGAAATAATGAAAGAAAGCTAAAGATTCCTGAACAACAACGCAATGAACCTAAAGAGTTGAAATCACTTGATGCTTTAATTCATTTTAGGTGAATGCAACTAGAAAAGTCGTTAATTTTCTTATTCTTTTAACAATACAATTAATTTGGTTTATGCATTAAAACGTATTCAGACCCCAAATGGCAATCCTTAGACTTAAAAGGAACCTAAAAATTTTACTTGACAATTTTTGAAAATGTGTTTAAAAATGTGTCCATCCAACTGCCCTACAACCTAATATGACATAGATACTAAGTTAATATCTGGACTCTTCTGATAACCTAGTATTTGGTGTAACTATGGGATAAAGCAACATAAACAGCATTGGTAATCCAGGCATTCCTGTAAAACTAAGGTAAAGAGAGAGAAAAGTGTGAGAGTTAGGAAGGAAGGGGTCCAGATCCTAAGGGCTTTGTGAACTAGACAGATGCTTTTTAATGCTATCCTGTAAATTATGGAGAAACCTTGTATGGTCAGATTTAAAGAAGATGCTGGTATAGGATTTATGTTCTTGAGAGATTCCCTATGACTCCAGCATAGACAAATCATAAAGGGGCAGAAAGCCAGGTAGATGTAGCACCAAGTGAGGTTGCTCTGCTGTCCATACTAGTAGCGGGAACAGAGAGGATGAGGCTGGAATCACCAGGAGGCAAGTCTGCAGGGAGTGAGAGGGAGGAACTCTGTGTAACTTTTGTTTGTGACTTGGCAGGGATTTGTTAGAATGTGGTGCCACTTACTAAGGTGGGGATAAGGGGAAGAAACACCAGAGTGTGATAAGATTTCTGAAGAATCACCATTAGCATCAAGATCATCACAAATCATTGTGTAGACTTGATTCGAATCCTGGGCTCAAATATGAAAATCTAAGTGGGCAAAAACACTTTAACTTGCTTCCTGTTTCCTACTCAGGGGCATTATCTCCTCTAAGACAAGATTTTTTTTTTGATTGGCCATGCATTTGAAAGACAAAGGAGCAGTTAGAATGCCATTACGCAATTTCTTCCTATTAACATACCTTTGTTTAGGTGTTAAGGTATTTTTGCTCAGGGTTAGTTAAAGCCTTCAAAAAATCAGCAGGTAGAGCCAGATATTTAGGAGTTTTCACTCCTTGTTTGGGCTGCTTAGGAGACTAACCAACCCTGCTAGGAATCTTGGTGTCAGAAAAAGGATGTGCACAGATATGATTAAATGATGAATATTCTTTAAACTTAAAATCAAAGCACACGGTTTGATTTCCTTTTTAATTACTTCATATCTTCCTCATAATACTCTTTAAATGCTGAAATTCTTCAATTATAAAATGCTAATTATTTAATGCTAATTATTGTCAAGTATTCTTCAAGTTAGATTGTTGCTACTGAAAAAAAAAATAGTGAAAATAATTCAGCCCCAAAGAGATAGAGCCCTCGGTCTCAGGAGTCTCTGGACTTTGTAGCAACCCATTACCCTCACAGCTCTGGTTCTCTGTCTGGGGAACACCTCTAACACATGTGAATAACTGGAGTACAGAACTCCCCTCAGATAAGACCTCAGGTACAGAGGGCACAGCCCTGTCCTTTCAAGCAAGTAGGACATGTATTGCTCAATTAAATGTACAATCACTAAATTTATGGTGAAGAAATACATATAAGGCAACACGGAAAAGGAGGAGGTCATTCTTTAAAAAAAGAAAATCAAAGTCTACTGAATTGCAACCCAAGGATAAATTCCCTTAAGCCTCAGACAAACAGGAGGTAAAATGCTTCCTCAATTTCCCAAAGTATTCATTCTTCAATTGTTAAAATTTGGCCATGTTTATATAATACTCTTTTAATCTTCCATTAATCTTTGTTTAGTCTCATTTCTTTTAGATTTATCTCAAAAGCATCCAAGAAATGTTCTGGCTGGGTTAATGCTTAGATTCGTTGCTGTGACTACAGTTTAGCTGATAATATGTAGACACAGATTGCACCTAGGATATATTAAAATTCATGTTAATAAAGCCAAAACATAACATCCAGTAGTCTTCTAAATAATCTATTCTAACTATTTCGTTTAAGCTCAGTTTTATGGCTTTTTTAGAAGTGACTTTAAAGTGTTGAATTTGTCTTCATTTATCTATAAATGAAGAATACAGTTTATGTAAACAGGAATGTTTTGTTTTCCGACAAAGAAAAAGTGAAACCAACTCATTCAAGGGAAACACTAAGGTATATTTCTAAGAACCCAATGTAGTTTAAAAATAACAATGGATCTCTTTCATAAACTCATCCAGCATAAAGGTAGCCTGTAATTTTCACTGAGTTAGACCTTATGCACACATTGCAGTGCACAGAGTCATTCTTGCATTGTAAGACTCATCCAAGGACATCTCACAATGAAACATACAAGAGAGTAATTCCTTGGCTGGTTGAAGCTCAGAGCAAAATCCACAACAAGATCAATTTTTGCTGCTTATAGCTCTCCTATTGATGGAGGCAGGGAGGAAAGCAAAAGCAACAGGATGACAGGTTGACTGAGGTTCCCCGGAATCAAGAGTTAGAAATTTAATAATTAAAAAATTGTCACTATAATATAAAAATAGGTACTTTGTGCTTTTTAAACATCTATATATATATACTTTTTGTTGGCGAGCAAGAGGGCCTGATGATCAAATTTATGAAAGACAGAAAAACAATTTCTCACAAAAAGTTACTATAAAAATCTCTAATTTTTGTGAAATTGTCTACATTTGTAGCAAATTACCAGTATAAGGTAACTTATGTTGTAATTATTCTGTATATATCATTTTAGACAATATCATAATAGCAGGTTTATAATCACATGAAAATTACAACAAAATAAGGACAGGTAATTACTGGGTGGCTTCCCCTCACCCATTATCGTTCCTCAAATGACATGCATTTTACTCACAAAAGGTCACTTGAACTTTAAAGGTTTGGTTGATGACTTAATGGATATATTGATTATGTCTTCGGTTTTGAGTTTTCTTGGGAAATTGAACCTATGTGCCTAATCCTGATTAGGGAGGCATGATTAATTCAGTTACAAAAACATCAAAGTTAACTAGTAATGTTTATTGAAATCTTAAGGTGGGTAGGGGTGTCTTGTCTAGTAGAACATGAGATGGGTAAATATGGACTTGCTCACAATATCCCAGAATGTGAAAAATGGTGGATATTCCCTGATTTACTCAAACAGGGTATTTTAGGACACTACTCAAAGTATCTCTGAATCAGATGTTGAATGAAATGAACCATGCATGGTCTAGAGTACTTATAGTTAGTATTAGATTAACTGGACTCAGTTCATAGGGCAGATATTCATGCAAATCAGCCAGCATCTCCGATCCATAGATGCAGAATGAAGCCAAGTTGTCACTCAAGATGAACTGAAATTCATGTCATTGATTAGATAGAGGTCAGAAGGAGCAAGCATGTCCACATGAAAAGAAATATATTCCCATTGCTGGGGGCAGGAGAGACCCGTGTTTTTCTTACTGTGGATCACTAAAAACATTTTGGAGAGCATTTGGCCATCTCCTATGCTCTTGTGACTAATTTCCAGGAAAACTGTGTTTTAAAAATTCTTCCCACAGTGTGCACTATAGAGCTGAGCATCCAGTACATCCTTAATTAGTGATCTCTGAATAAATGCACTGTGCACTGGCTTTGAGAAAGCCATGCATGCTTGGGACCTCATTTCATGCCAAGAAATTGAAGACACAGAAGAAACTGACTTTGTGAACTATTAACCTTATTCTACAACCTGCTATGAGAAACCAATAAAATTTTCTCTTTATCTTACTACAAAAAAGAAAAAAAAACCAAAAAACCTGTGAATTCTACCTATTGCCATTCATAATAGAAACATCTTTAAAACTTTATATAATTCAAAGTAGTTCATGAAATCTTAGAGTTGGACAAAACATTGAGTTGAATATAGTGGGAAGCTCTGATATTCACACCTATGTATCTGACATTTTGTGACACATATTCATTAAACAAGGAGGGTGGAATACAGGCACCAACAGTTTCAAAGTTTTACCTGGTAATATGAAAATAAATCATTAGCCATTGTGTGCAGAACAGGGAGAAGTCCAGCAGGGGAGAAGGAAGCTTGGCAGAGACCACATGCCCTGTGGTGTCGCCACTGTGCGATCCAGCAGGTAGGCCTGACCACCGCCACCTGTATCCATCCCCAGCCCAGCCCAGTGTGCATGGAGCAGGGAGACATCCACCAGGGGAGGCAGAAGCTCTGCAGAGACCACACAACCTACAGTGCCACTGCGCGACAAAGCAGCCTGGCTGAGTGCATGTTGACCAGAGAGGTGGCTCCCTGGAGAGGCCTAAGACCTGAGGCAACCACACATGCAAGGCACTAGTGGCCAACTGAGCAGACGCTGAGGTAGCCATACCAAATTGGCAACCTCAGCAACATCCTAGCCAGACAACATTGTCAAACCTGTGGACTGCGAAACACACTGCCACAATGACTAAACATCAAAAGAAAGATACCAGAAATATGAAAAATCAAGAGAGTACACCACCAAAGGGTGATAACTCTTAAACTCTAGATCCGATAGAATAAGAAGCCCTTGAAATGTCTGACAAGGAATTTCGAGTGATAACTCTAAGACAACTGAACGAGATACAAGAAAATTCAGCAAGACAACATGGTGAAACGAGGAAAATTATACAGAACCTGAAAGAAGAAATGTGCAAGAAAATCAATGCCCTGAAAGAGAATGTAGCAGAGCTAGCCGAACTGAAGAATTCATTCAATGAAATAAAAAACACAACAGAGAGTTTAACCAGCAGGCTTGCAGAAGTAGAAGAGAGAACTTCTGACCTTGAAGATGGGCTGTTTGAAATAACACAGGCAGACAAAAAAAAAAAAAAAAGAATTAAAGGCATTGAAGAAAATCTGAGAGAGATATCAGACAACCTTAAGCACTCAAATATCCAAGTCATGGGTATTCCAGAAGGGGAGGAAAAAGGACATTGCATTGAAAACATATTCAACAAAATAGTAGCAGAAAACTTTCCAGGTATAGGAAAAATCACAGATCTTCAGATCCAGGAAGCTCAAAGATCCCCAAACGTATTCAACCCAAAAAGGTCTTCTCCAAGACATGTTATAGGCAAATTGGCAAATTTCAAAGACAAAGAGAGAATCTTAAAAGCTGCAGGAGAGAAGCATCAAATCACCTATAAGGGAGCCCCAATAAGACTAATACCAGACTTTTCATCACAAAGCCTAAAAGCCAGAAAGGAATGGGATGATATATTCAAAAAACTAAAAGACAAAGATTGCCAGCCAAGAATATTCTACCCTGCGAGGCTATCCTTCCGAAATGAGGGGCAAATATTATATTTCTCAGACAAACAAAAACAGTGGGAGTTCACCACCACATGACCACCCTTACAAGAAATTCTCAAGAGAGTACTGGGTTTGGTACCTGAAAAACAACTACCACTGCCATAAAAACCCAAGAAAAATCAAAACCCACTAGCATAATAAAAATGGCATTCATGAAGAGAAAACAAACAAACAAAAAGGCTATCTACAACCCAAGGAACCAACAAATACAGAAAACAAACAGTAAATCAGAAAGAAAAGAACAAAAGACACCTATGACATCTAAAGAATAATCAATAAAATGCTAGGTTTAAATCAACACTTTTCAATAACAACTCCTAATGTAAAAGATTAAATTCCCCAATCAAAAGACACAGACTGGCTGACTGGACTAAAAAGGAGGACCCAACTATATGCTGCCTTCAAGAGACCCACCTCACCCATAAAGATTCACATAGACTAAGAGTGAAAGGATGGAAAAAGATTTACCATGCAAACAGAAATGAAAAACGAACTGGAGTAGCTATTCTTATACCTGATAAAATAGACTTTCAACTAAAACCATAAAAAGAGATAATGAGGACCACTACATAATGATAAAAGTGTTGATCCATCAAGAAGACATTAGAATCATAAATATATATGCACCCAATATCAGAGGAGCCAGATTTATAAAACAAACTCTATTAGACCTAAAGAAGGAAATAGACACTAATACCATAATAGCAGGGGACCTCAACACCCCACTGTCAATATTGGACAGATCATCTAGGCAAAGAATCAGCAGAGAAACACAAGATCTAAACTACATACTAGACCAATTGGTCTTGGCAGATGTCTACAGAACATTCCATCCAACAACCTCAGAATATTCATTCTTCTCATCAGCATATGGATCATTCTCCAGAATAGATCACATATTAGGTTACAAATCAAGTCTCAACAAATACAAAAAAATTGGAATTATCCCATGTATTTTCTCAGACCACAATTTAATAAAATAAGAAATCAATAACAAATGAAATTCTGGAAACTATATGAACACATGGAAATTAAACAGCATTCTACTTAATGACATATGGGTGCAAGAATAAATCAAACAGGAAATCAAAAAATTGATTGAAACTAATGAAAATAATGATAGATCATACTAAAACCTGTGGGATACTGTAGAAGCAGTACTAAGGGGGAAATTTATAACATTAAATGCTTACTTCAGAAGAATGGAAAGATGGCAAGAGAACAACCTAACACTTCACTTTAAAGAACTATAATAACAAGAACAATCCAAACCCAAAGTTAGCACACAGAAAGAAATCATTAAGATCAGAACAGAACTTAATGAAATTGAAACCCGAAAAACAATACAAAAATCAATGAATCAAAAGTTTGGTTATTTGAAAAGATAAATAAAATTGACAAACCATTAGAACAACTAACTCAAAAAAGAAGAGAGAAGATCCAAATTACAAAAATTAGAAATGTAAAAGGTGATATTACAACTGATACTTCTGAAATACAAGGAATCATTTGAGACTACTATAAACAATTATATGCCAACAAATTTGAAAATCTGGAGGAAATAGATAAATTTCTGGACACACACAAGCTACAAAAACTGAGCCAAGAAGATGTAGATAATCTGAACAGACCAATAACAATAAAGGAGATTGAAGTTGTTATCAGAAGGCTACCAACAAAGAAAAGCCCAGGACCAGATGGATTCACAGCAGAATTTTTCCAAACATTCAAAGAGGAATTGATACCGATTCTTTACAAACTATTCCAAAAGATTAAAACAGAGGGAAATCTCCCAAAGTCACTCTATGAAGCAAACATCATCCTGATACCATAACCAGGTAAGGATACAACTTAAAAAGAAAACTACAGGCTTATATCCTTGATGAATATAGATGCAAAAATCCTCAATAAAATACTAGCAAACAGAATACAGCAACACATACGTAAAATTATTCACCACGATCAATTGGGATTCATCCCAGAGATGCAAGGTTGGTTCAACAAACACAACTCAATAAATGTGATACACCATATTAATAAAATCAAACACAAGGAACATATGATCATCTCTATAGACAATGAAAAAGGATTGGATAAAATTCAACACTCATTCATGATAAAGACCCTCTACAAGGTAGGTATAGAAGGAAATTATCTCAACATAATTAAAGCCATATATGACAAACCCACTGCCAATATCATCCTGATTGGGGAAAAGCTAATAGCTTTTCCTTTAAGAACAGGAACTAGACAAGGATGCCCACTCTCACCACTCCTATTCAACATAGTGCTGGAAGTACTAGCCAGAGCAATCCGAGAAGAGAAGGAAATAAAGGGCATCCAGATTGGAAAAGATGAAGTCAAACTGTCCCTGTTTGCAGATGACATGATCCTATATATCGAAAAGCCTAAAGCCTCTACAAAAAAACTCTTGGAGTTGATAAATGATTTCAGCAAAGTAGCAGTATACAAAATCAACACACAAAAATCAGCAGCATTTCTATTCTCCAATAGTGAACATGCAGAAAGAGAAATCAAGAAAGCTTGCCCATTTAGAATAGCCACCAAAAAAATAAAATACTTAGGAATGGAGTTAACCAAGGATGTGAAAAATCTCTATAATGAGAACTACAAACCACTCCTGAGAGAATTTAGAGAGGATACAAGAAGATGGAAAGATATCCCATGCTCTTGGATTGGAAGAGTCAACATTGTGAAAATGTCCATACTACCCAAAGTGGTATACAAATTCAATGCAATCCCCATCAAAATTCCAATGGCATTTTTCTCAGAAATGGAAAAAGCTATCCAGACATTTATATGGAATAACAAAAGACCATACATATCCAAAGCAATGCTGAGCAAAAAAAAATAAAGCTGGGGGCGTAACATTACTTGCCTTTAACTATACTACAAAGCTATAATAACCCAAACAGTATGGTACTGGCATAAAAACAGACACACTGATCAATGGAATAGAATAGAGAACCCAGAAATCAACCCACACACCTACAGCCAACTGATCTTTGACAAAGCACCAAACATATACACTGGGGAAGAGACTGCCTCTTCAGCAAATGGTGCTGGGATAACTGTATATCAATATGCAGGAGAATGAAACTAGACCTATACCTTTCGCCATATACTAAAGTCAACTCAAAATGGATTAAAGAATTAAATATACACCCTGAAACAATAAAACTTCTTAAAGAAAACGTAGGAGAAACACTTCAGGAAGTAGGACTGGACACAGACTTCATGAAAACAACCCCAAAAGCACAGGCAACCAAAGAAATAATAAATAAATGGGATTATATCAAACTAAAAAGCTTCTGTATAGCAAAAGAAACAATTAACAGAGTTAAAAGACAACCAAGAGAGTGGGAGAATGTATTTGCAAAATATACATCTGACAAAGGATTAATATCCAGAATATACAAGGAACTGAAACAACAGTACAACAATAAATAGTAACACAATTAAAAAATGGGCAAAGAGCTAAACAGGCATTTCTCAAAGGAAGATATATGAAAGGCCAACAGACACATGAAAAAATGTTCTACATCACTCAGCATTCAGGAAATGCAACTCAAAACTACCCTGAGATACCGTCTCACCCCAGTTATGATGGCTAATATCTGAAAGATTGTGAACGATAAATGCTGGAGAGGTTGTGGAGAAAAAGGAACTCTTGTACATTGTTGGTGTGACTGCAAAGTGGTGCAGCCTCTATGGAAAATGGTATGGAGGTTCCTCAAACAATTGCAGATAGATCTACCATATGACCCAGCTATCCCACTGCTGGGAATATCCCTAGAGGAATGGAAATCATCAAGTCGAAGGTATACCTGTTCCCCAATTTTCATCACAGCTCTATTTACAATAGCTAAGAGTTGGAACCAGCCCAAACGTACATTATCAGATGAGTGAATACGAAAAATGTGGTATATCTACACAATGGAATACTACTCTGCTATAAAGAAAGAATGAAATACTGCCATTTGCAACAACATGGATGGACCTAGTGGGAATTATATTAAGAGAAACAAGCCAGACACAGAAAGAGAAATATCACATGTTCTCACTTATTTGTGGGAGCTATAAATAAATAAATAAATACACAAAAAATCCGGGGGGGACATGGTCAGGGCAGAAGACACAACAATTACAATTCCTTGAAGTTGATAGGACAAGCAAACAGAAAGGACGTTGTTGAGAGGGAGGCGGGAGAGGGTGGAGGGAGGTAGGTTTCGGTAATGTTCCACAATAATCAAGCACATTGTATATTGACAAAATATAATAAATTTTGGAAGAAAAAAAAGAGAATAAATCATTAGATCTAATTTTTAAGTTACTGTATTCTATATTTAAAAATCGACTCTGTTTCTTTAGTGTTGTTGTTAACTACTCTGGTACCTGCTTGAATTCATCACACATTAGGAAATATAACAAAAGTATAACTGAGACATTTTTGAAAGTTTAAAATTTTTTATGAAGTAGATGTCCTAGTAGGAATATAAATTCGGTTTTGCAGCATATCCTTGTACTCCACTGCAACACTGCACAGCAGTTCTTCCCTTCTACTCCAAAAGAACCCATGACTAATTGGAACTTCTAGACCCAATGCCTCACCAGACTGCAGGGCCTCTCATGTCACTACCATCACCTCTACTGCCAATCAGATCCCTTGTTCTGACTGGCTGCCCTGACTCAAACTTCCCTACATCTCCTTCCCAGTCGCTCCCAATAAGCTCTATCCTAAATTTGATATCCTGCCAAAAACTTATCTATCTCCTTCATGTGACAGGATTCTGCACTTATGCTTTTCACTCTCACTTTACAGGGAATCCTGCTGGGCAAGGATGGCTACCCTTGAATTATAGCTGCCACCTGCCAGAATCACAGTCAGTACCAATTGCTTCTGACACCATCCTAAAGGCTCTTTTAGGCAATGGGCATTTATTACCCAGTCAGTTTTACTCATTGCCAGTCTCCAGTCTTCCTCCTTAATACTGAGGTCTGTGCACCCTTTTCGTCCACTGGAGTCAGAGTAATTACCAGGGCCACACACATGCTACATGATGCTTTCTCATCAATGCATGAGCTGGTGCCTAAAACTTCACTCACTTGATCTATAAGCATTACAAAAAATAGCTGTTTTGAAAAGATAATTTTCCAAATAAAACACCAGTGGTGATATAATTGCAAATATATATACTATAATTTAAAATTCTGATATATCAACTAAACTTTTGAAGTTTCCATAAAAGGTTCATAATTATATTAAAAGTTCCATTGAGACTTCACTCCTTGACTTTTCTCTCTAGCTCTAAGATCAAAGAGCAGTCCCCGGGTATGATTTTGTTGAGTTTGTTGAGCATTGTTGCAGTGGATTGAATTGTGCACCCCCCCACCCCCCAAAGTTTAATGTGTTGAAGGCTTGGTCCCCACTCTGACAGTGTTAAAATGGTGGGAAATCCTATTATGATAATTGAAAGGTGGGGCCTTGAAGAGGTGATTAGATTGTGAGGACCATGCCTTAGTGAGTGGATTAATACATTGATGGTTTAATGGTTGTCATGGTCATGGTTCTGAGAGCTTTAAAAGGAGAGCACATGGGAGTCTCTTTCTGCTTTGCCATTTTTGAGATGTGATACCCTGGGTCACTGAAATCACCACCAAGAAATATCTTCACCAGATGTGTTCTCAGGACTTTGGACTTCCCAGCCTCAGAAACTATAAGCAATAAATTTTGTTTTCTTTATAAATTACCCAGTTCCATGTATTTTGTTACAAGCAATAGAAATGGACTAATATAATTGTATTATCTTCTTTGTTGGGGGATAGTGCCCTTGAAACAGGACCCTCTTAATATTACTCAGTTATGTCAGTAGGTTTCAGCTATAACAAGAATTCTTAAGATCATATAAAAAATATTCTATTTAATCATAGATTTAGGACATGAAATATATAATTGTAGTGTGATACGTTACGTGTTTTTAAATTAAGACAAACTGGAGTGTAGCATGATTTACATGAAAAATCCTAATCTTGCCCAACTCTGCTAATCTTGTACCTATTGATGTCGCTGATGATGTTTTCTATGTGGACAGTGGCTAGAAAATAATAATCCACACAACCTTCTCTCTAAGGAAGTACTCTCATTTCCACTTTGCACAACTAATATTTTCCTGTATTCACACATACTAACTGAATTTTATGTGAGAGAATCAATTACTTTTACACCTGTCACTCTTTGCAACCAGTTCTTGAAATTAACAGCTTTACCTAAAAATTTGTGCCAAAAGAGCCTCTTCCTTCACATCCTTCCATCCTGATTGTTAC